>NW_011494914.1:57450-63094 GCF_000754665.1 Bison bison bison | reverse complement strand
CAGGAGCGCGGCCGGGTGAGGCGCAACCTTGGTGCAACGAGCCGCACAGGGCCAACTCCCTCCCTCCCCAGTTTGCAGAAGAGAACCGAGGCGGGGGCAAGCGGGGGTAGGCAGGGTTTGCCCAGTTGCCCCGGCGAGGGACGAGGCCTGCGCTCCTGACCCCGGATCTAGGGCTCGGCGGCGGCGACCCGATGGCCTGCCCCCAGGCTCCCGGAGCGCCGCACCGTCTGGCGCCGTGGTCTGACCCCGGTGGCGCAGTCTGCGGGCCCCCATCCCTCCCCCATCCACAGGAGCCGACTGTCCTCTGTGACGTCAGTGACCTCCCTGGTCCAGCCCAGGGAAGGCCCGGGTCCCGGGTACAGCAGAGGGAAGGCCCTGGGTGGGAGCAAGGGGATCCCAGTGAGTTTCTGGTGCTCTTGGAAGGGGTGTTCGGGGGTGGGTGTGGAGGGTCTGGATTGGCCGGTTCAGAGGGTGGACTCCCTGGACCTTGCCCGGCCTGTGGGGGAGAAGAGAGGGCTGGTCCCAGAAAATGTGAACTCTGAGCAGAAGCCTGAGGCAGGAGCACAGAACTCTTCCTCGGCCTCCAGCAGCGTCCACCTACTCCCAAGAGGGGCCGGCGGGGAGAAGAGAGGCCAGAGGACAGCAGCTCCTGGGGAGAACCAGCCATGGGCAATGCAGCTGGGTGGCCCAGCCCCACGCACCCTGGCAACCTGGAAAGCCTGGCTGGGCTGGCTGTTTGTGTAGCTGCCTGGCTCCAAGCCTGTCTGTTGGGGCCTTTTGCCCAGAACACGAGTGGATGTGATGATGGAAGGACACTCACAGGGGTCAGGTGCCCTCTTCTCCACCCAACGGCCCTCTCAGCAGTGCAGATCTGAGCAGTCCCTGCCCCTCTGTGGGCATCAGGGCCCCACCCATGAAGTGGCCGAGTGGACGATCCACCATGGGTGAGAGCATTAAATTCTGGTGGTTAGTCCTGGCAAGGGCAGAGCCTGGCCAGTCAGGGTGGGCGCTTGGGAGGTCTGACCCCCTCGTGGGGAGCCTGGTTTCTTCTCCGTGTGCATTGTTAGACTGTGAATAGTCCCCGCCTCTCTAGGTACTTCTGAGGCCCCCAGGGGCTAATGCGCGCTGGGCCCCAGCAGCAGCTAAGATCAATAGCTGTGTTTGATATTATCATGCAGTTGTTATCCCTTCTCAGTGACTTGTATAAGCCAGGCACAGAGTGGGCATCCCACAGATAGCCTGCTGAGTAGAGGGAGGGAAGGAGAGAAGGGGTACCTTCCAGGCCATCACCCGGGGCAGCAGGCCAGACGCCCACCCAACATCACAGCACCCACCGCCCCCTCGTGTCCTCTTTAGGAAGCTCGCCATCAAGTTCCCCATGGAAAGGGGTGGATGGGCCCTTGCTCCCAAGTCCCTGTGAGTCAGAGGGCAAGTGTGAGCGGCCTGCTTCCAGAGGTCCGCCCGACATGCGGTCACTCGGGGCCTCCCAGTGGAACCGGCCCCGCCTCTCTAACAGGCCCTTCAAATGGGGCAGGGACTGGGGAATCGTAGCCGTTCTCAACTCCTTGAGGCAGGAACCTCAGGGTCATGTGGTTCCAGCACATTCTTTCACTGGGGTAGAACCGAAGTCCCAAGGAAGTCCTGCCGGAGTCACACGGCAGATTGGCAGCGAGGGAGAACCCTGGTGTCTTGTAGCCACGCCTCTGCCCCCCCTGCCCTGGGCCGGCTGGTTCTCCCACAGGGGAGTTCCCCGCGGGCCAGGCCTGCCCGCTCATCTTCCTCCGGCACGGTGCCTGCGGAGGCTGGGTGGTCTGGGTGGACGGAACCAGGTTTCAGTTGTCATCCGTGTGAACCAGGTGTGACCTCGGGCAACTCGTTCGCCCTCTCTTGTGTCTCAGCTTCCTCATCCCTCAAATAGCGCCTGACCCACAGGTTCTTAGGAGGATCCCATGAGTCATGTGAATAAAACAGTTCGAAGTGCAAAAACGCCAGAGTTCAGGGAACGATGGTTATCATCACATTCATTGTTATTGAAGCAGACCAGAGAGCAGTGTGGGACGTCGCCAGCCCTCGAAGGGTGTCGCCCTTGCTCACCTGTCCTCCATCCAGCCATCCACGCACCGTGCATTCAGTACCTTTAGTGAACTGGGCACTGTTTTAATAAAGAAAACAGAAATTTGTTTGCAAATTAGTCGTTAATTCATTGTAGAAAGAGCCCTGAAGGTGCCAGTGGCTACCCCCCACCTTCTCCTCCTGCCAGGCTCACGCCTGTGGGTGAAAGGAATGCCCTGGGGTGACCCAGCCCCCCGCTGCAGGCAGGGTAGAAGCCACACCTGCTCCTCGGCCCCTGTACCCCCAGACGTTCCCCTGGGGAAGTCCCCATCTCATTTCACAGGGACCCCCTTCCAGGCCGTCACGAGTGGGTGCCCCGGGTGGCCCCGCTGGCCCTCCACCCATTCCTTCCACCCTTGCCCCATCTTTCCTGCCTGAAGACTTAGCAGGTTTCTTTTGGTTTCCTCTTCCCCATGACCCTAGAAACAGGGCCCTAGTCCATCTCCAGGCTTGGGGGGAGGACACGACCTGGCCAGGCTGCGCTCAGGGGAAATGCAGAAGGGGTTGACTTTCCAGGGGGTCGACCAGGTCCCCTGGCTGCACCTCCAGCGGCCGCCCTGGTCCACACCCTCCCGGGATGGGCCTTGGCACACTCGGGCTTCCAGCTCCAAGATGAAGATGGGCACTTGCACGTTTGCCCCCTGCTCTGTGGCCCGGTGCCCTCCTTGTCCAAACCTGAACTCCAGGGAAGCCAGGGGTATAATCAGGGCTGGATGGCAGAGCCCTGGGTCATAAAGGAGGGTGTGCTTAAGTGCCAGCAGGCAGGTGCCAGGCAGCTGAAGGAGCCTCGTGGGCAGAACCCAGGTAGGACCCTGGAGAAGACATGGATAGCTCCACGTCTTCTGTTCCCTGACCACTTACCAGGAGACGTGGGTTGTGCCGGTGATGGAGACAGCAGAAGAGGAGGGGCGGCCTCTGCCCTGCCCCTGCCCCGGGCCGAGCTGGTGCTAGAGTCAAACCTCTCACAGCAAACCCTGCTCTCCTGCAGGCACCAGGCTATAATTTGGAGGTTCTGTCCCTGGTGACCCAGAGGTGATCACAAAACACAGAAACGATCAAAGCCTAAGTGCTCCTTCTCAAGCGTCCACTAACACTGCTCAGCTACACGCACAGCCATCCCGGGGGTGCCTTTGGGGAATACTTTTCCTGCGTGGGCTGTGCCAGGTGAAGGTTCCCAAGAAATGAGTCCAGTGACCTACAGGTAAAGGCCTTTTCTTTCCGTGACAAACGCCCTGGAGGCAGATCCAGGTGTCTGCTGCAGCTCTGAGGGCTTGGAAAGCCCTTCAGAATTAAGGCCATCTGTGCTGAAAATGTTTGCTGCCCTTTCGTGGGTCCTGAAGGCTTTGGGGAGGGAAGGGTGTTGAGGGATGAGGGATGATGGGCACAACGCCGACCGCGTGGTCCGGGGCCAGTGGGCATCTGTGCTGCTTTCTTGAGGCCTGCCCAGGAGGGGCTGGGAGGGAGAAAGGTCGAGAGGGGAGGGCTGCTTAAATGGGGCAGAAGAACCTGGTGGAGGGGTTTGTCTAACCCCCAGTGGGGCCAGCCTCATACTCAGGGAGGAGGAGCAAGGGGTTTGAGGGACTTCCCTGGCAGAACAGTGGTTAGGACTCCTGAGTTGCTGCTGCCACAGGCCTGTTTGATCCCTGGTCAGGGAACTGTGATCCCACAAGCTGCACAGTGTGGCCCCCAAAGCGGGGGGCGGATGGCGAAATACAGATGAGGAGGATGCCAAGGGCCAAGGCAGGTGAGGCAAGCAGTCAGGACCACGGTTGCAACGCTCTGGGGCCGCTCTGTGCCAGAGAACCCTCCATTACTATCCCCGGCGTCATCCTTGCACCCATGTAACAGATGGGGAAATCGAGGCTTCGCTTGCCCAAATGCAAACTAGTCCCCTGCAGAAGAGCTGGGATACACAGCCAGGCTCTTCTGAAGAGCGAGCCTGTGGGATTTGGCACGCATCTCTCCTGGGTCTGCTGGACCTTCAAGGAGCGTTGAGGAGGTCAAGAGACAAGGCAGAGGGGCCTGAACTGAGGATAAGGAGCTCGGACCATAGGGACCTGTGGCACTGGAGCCAAACCATGCCAGGCCCTCGCCCCCCTGGGCTGGGGGATGGCCCACCCTCACCTGACGGCTCAGCGTCACCCACTGGCCTCCACCAGAGAGTCCCTCCTTGGAGAAGACCCCTGAACCCCAGCTAAACCAGGGGCCACCTCCACTCCCCGAGGCCTTGACTGTCCTTGCCAGGCTGCTCTGTACTCTTGTTTATCCCTCTTGTCTGACTCCCTCACCAAATGTCAGGCTGCCCAGGCAGGGCTTATCAAGGGGCCTCCATCACTTCCTGGGGTCTCCAGTGCATCCTGGGGTCTCCAGCACACCCCGGGGTCTCCAGCGTGGAGAAGTGTAACCACTGAACTCCAGGGTCAGCCGGTACCCGCGCGCCCTGATGCTCCCTTTTGCTGCCTCTCACTCACAGCAAAAGCAAAGAGGTGAGCCTCCCCTTCCCCACATTCCTGACCTCGCCCTGGGCCTGCCGAGACTTCCCGCCAATTGCTTCTCCCTAGAGGGTGCCCGGTGTGGCTGGGCTCACTTGGGCCCTAGTCTCGAAAGGCACCGCCCTGGAAACCCAGCCGTGCAGACATCCTGCACGTGGGCGGCCCCAGGCCCACTGAAGAGCCACTACCAGAGACTCCAAACCACCCAGGACACCTCTGGGCCTTCTCTCGTCCAAGCCGTGCGGGCTTCTCTGTCCTTTCTTCACCTCCAAACCCAGCCCAGAAATTGATTCACTTAACAGCCAAATGGAGAAACAAATGAAATATGATTTCATTGTGGGAGCTTTCCAGCCACTCAATAATTTAAAACCAGGCCATATGAAACCAGGAGTGAAAATAACTTGTGACTCACTCCTTGGAGCCTCACTCCTTCAAACACGGGTCCACACACCTGGGTTATTCTGCAAATTCAGATCCAGCCTCAGCATCCCATGCCTGTCACTCACCCTGAGCTCTCCAGGCGCGACAGAAAAGGCCACGTGCATTCATCGTGCGTGACGGCTGAGTCTGCTCTGTCGTGTGGACGGCCCAGTTAACTCCGAGCGCTTTGCAGGCTTGGCACCGTTTCACCATCACAGAGAAATTAAACGAGAGGGTTCATTACAAGTAATGAAGTAGGACATCGGGGCCTGATTCTGGGAAGGACGCACCATGGGCAAGCCTTGGATTTTTGGCTAGTGATCAAGAAGCTGTTTCTCTAATTAAATTTGGTGCCTGTGCAGCGGAAAGCAGACGAGGGGAGTTAGGAGTACGTGAGGGAAATAGAGAGTGAGGGGGCAGGGCCAGCTCATTCACGGATGCCGGGCATTGGGCAGGGCATTGATTGAGCACTTCCTGTATACCAGCCCCTGTGCTGGAGACGAGAGAAGAAGAGCCGGGCTGGTTCAAGGGGTAACTGGAATGCGAGATGGCCTGGGGTCCTGGGGCCGTGGGACGAAGCCCCACAAACCGGGGCCTGAACAACAGAAGTTTGCTGTCCT
>NW_011494914.1:54148-56739 GCF_000754665.1 Bison bison bison | reverse complement strand
GCCGGTTAAAAGCCAGTGTTCAGTTTGTGAATAATAATCGGCAGCATTGTCTATACAGGCTTCCCTTGTGGCTCAGATGGTAAAGAATCCGCCTGCAGTGCCGGGGACCCGGGTTTGATCCCCGGGTCGGGAAGATGCCCTGGAGAAGGGAATGGCAATCCACTCCAGTACTCTTGCCTGGGAAATCCCATGGACAGAGCAGCCTGGCGGGCTACAGTCCACAGGGTCACAAAGAGTCAGACACGGCTGAGCGATGACACACACATTGTCTATATAGCCTCCTTAGGAAGAGGCCACAGGCCAAGAACCCCATTTTGCAGCAAAGAGTGCGTGACACTGAGTCCCAGACCATGAGCTCTGCTTGTCCTACCCACCTCCCAAAGAAAAAGACATCTCCGGAAGCTGCCAGCTGAAAGAATGGCCCCCTCCAAGGCTCAGTGCAGGGACCGCTCCCTGTGGGTGGCGCCCTGTTTTCCAGGATGCAGTACATGCTCAGTAAAAGCAGGCGGTTCACGGGGCCAGAACCAAGGACAGAGCGCTCCTGGCCCTTCCGGCATCGTCCTCAGTGGCCCCGTGGTAGGGTATGTGCCGCTCATCTCTGCGGTCTCAGGCTCTGCTGGCCCAAGGGTCCCGGCTCAGCGAGCATGGACGGGACCCCGGATTCCAACAGGAGATGGAGCAAAGACTCCCTCGAACCTGGAACTGACCGCTTGTGGAGACCTCAGAGCAGTGGCCCAGAATGCAGAGTCGCTCTCCTGGGGGTGGGAGTGGGGTGTGGCAACTGAGCATCATCAGGAGGTAGGGGCGCCCTGACAGCGAGGGCAGGGCGGGTGAGCCTGACACCCAGAGGACCCCAGCCTGACCATCATCAGGAGGTAGGGCGCCCTGACAGCGAGGGCAGGGCGGGTGAGCCTGACACCCAGAGGACCCCAGCCTGCCATCATCAGGAGGTAGGGCGCCCTGACAGCGAGGGCAGGGCGGGTGAGCCTGACACCCAGAGGACCCCAGCCTGACCATCATCAGGAGGTAGGGCGCCCTGACAGCGAGGGCAGGGCGGGTGAGCCTGACACCCAGAGGACCCCAGCCTGACCATCATCAGGAGGTAGGGCGCCCTGACAGCGAGGGCAGGGCGGGTGAGCCTGACACCCAGAGGACCCCAGCCTGACCATCATCAGGAGGTAGGGCGCCCTGACAGCGAGGGCAGGGCGGGTGAGCCTGACACCCAGAGGACCCCAGCCTGACCATCATCAGGAGGTGGGGCGCCCTGACAGCGAGGGCAGGGCGGGTGAGCCTGACACCCAGAGGACCCCAGCGGCAGCCTTGGGATCTTCCGCCGAGACGGCAGTGGGCGCAGGGCAGGCGGAGCAAGGACCTCCAACGGGGAGGGCTGGTGAGGGTCTGGGCCTCCAGAGACCTTGCTGGAAGTGCTGACCCGGGGCGTGGAGGAGAGAGAGAATGAGGGCCCCCGGGAGCCCCACCTGAAGCCACGGGGCCACGCCCTGTTGTGCTGAGCCTCCTGAGTGAGTCTGTAGAGACCACGGGCCTCCAAGAGGCAGCCTGGCGGCCTGGCCTTGACGAGGGTGGTGAGCAGAGTGAAGCCACATCGGAGCTGGACTGTGTGGGGCATGTCGGGCGCGCTGCCCTGCACTTCTCTTCGATTCTGCCCTGGGCTTGGCTGACACGTGTCGTGGGTGCCTGCGAGATTGCCCGGCATGCCAACCCAGGGGGGCAAGGCCACCCTTGACTGGGTGCGTGTGAGTCAAGGAGGCGTGTGAGTCAAGGAGGCGTGCAAGTCTCTGCACCCACGGCCCCTCTTCTAGGCTCAACCCCCAGGCACGTTCCACGTGGCTCCTTAGAAGATCTCAGTGGGAACAAGGCCCCAGTGCCTGCAGGCTGACCAGATCAACAGTGTCCATTCGTTACTGCCCTCTGCCCTCTCCCCAGGACCCACTCCCATCCCTAGAGTCCCTTCCACGGTAAACTTCCTCTTCAAAGCCCTGTCTCCCTTTCTGGAGTGGAGTTAGGAAGGGAAGACCGCTACGGCATGGAGGGATTGGAGCCAGCAGGACAGGAGGCTGCCTGGACCGGGGAGGGGGCGCTGTCCTGAGAAGCCCCAAATGCCAGACGCAGATCCTGGGGGACCAGACTCCCTGGGGAGTCTCAGAATCAGAGCGGCCGAATCCTGTGTCTGAGCTATTTGGGTGACTGTGATCGTGAACCTGACCTTTGGAGAGACAGGGAGACAACAGACCCCACACGGGTGTGGTCGGGGGAGGGAGACAGACAGGGAAGTGACAGAGGAGGAGGTGCAGGTTGGGGTGGAGAACGGAGCAGGCCGAGTTCTGAAGCCAGGACTCCAGAGAGGGCTGTTTTCTCCCAGGGATGCTCGGCGGGCGGAGGACATTCCAGCCGCATGGGGGTACCAGGGGGTTTACTCGTGAGAATGGTGGATGCCGGAGAGCTCTGGAGCTCCATTTTCTCAAGGACCCCTGGATGAAAAAGGCTCAAGGGAAGGAAAAGTCAAGGGATGTTTCCTTGGCCTCAGAGTCCTGCCCCCTGGCCACTGACCTTTTTCTAAGCCTGTCCCAGGC
>NW_011494914.1:52911-54048 GCF_000754665.1 Bison bison bison | reverse complement strand
GTGTTAGTTGAGTTGGTCCCTCAGTCGTGTCTGACTCTCTGCTGCCCCGTGGGCTGTAGCCCACCAGGCTCCTCTGTCCATGGGTATACTCCAGGCAAGAATACTGGAGTGGGTTGCCATGCTCTCCTCCAGGGGATCTTCCCAACCCGGGGATAGAACCTGTTTCTCTGTATTGGCGGGCAAAATCTTTACCATCTGAGCTGTCAGCAAAGCCCAACTTCTAATCAGGGAAAACCCCGCATGTGGGCTTTCTGAGCAATGATGCCCACAACCCAACCACCAGCCGCAGAGAACGGATTTCCCCTTGTCATGCTCTGGTCCCTCTCTGGGCCTCACTCTTCCCATCTTTGAAATGGGAACAATGTGAGGGCTGGGATGCACTGATGAGGTGCTGCGAGCTCAGTGACCCCCTGTCCCACAGGCAAACGGCGGTGCGGGGGGAGCGCCTCAGTGTCTCTGGCTCTGGCAGCTTCAGCCCTCTGGCTGCCATGGACCCCCCCGTACAGAAGTGCTCACCGTGAGCAGAGCAACCAGTACTACTCAGCGAAGCGCCCTCTCTGTGCCTGGGGGGCTCCGGGGGACAGCCCACCCCCAAGCTCTGAGAGCCTTAGGACCCGACCCTAAAGAGGATCCTGGGCGGGGTGAGGGGGCGGCGCATGTCAGAGAAAACTCAGAGCCTGAGAGAGTTTATTGTGGACTATTGCAACAGGTCAATCCTAAAGGAAATCAACCCTGAGTATTCATTGGAAGGACTGATGCTGAAACTCCGATACTTTGGCTTCCTGATGCGAAAAGCCAGCTTGTTGGAAAAGACCCTGATGCTGGGAAAGATTGAAGGCAGAAGGAGAAGGGGACTACAGAAGATGAGATGGTTGGATGGCATCACCAACTGGATGGACGTGAGTTTGGGTGGACTCTGGGAGTTGGTGATGAACAGGGAGGCCTGGCGTGCTGCAGTTCACGGGGTCGCAGAGTCAGACACGACTGAGTGACTGAACAACAATAATTGCAATAGGGGAACCAGGCTCAGTCCTGAATACAGGGTCATGGGGGTCATGGCCCAGGAGCAGGTGGGGTCAGTGGGTACAAAATCACTGAGGGAGAGCACCAGGTGGAGGCCTGCTGCGGCCGCCGCTA
>NW_011494914.1:51427-52803 GCF_000754665.1 Bison bison bison | reverse complement strand
CTGGAGTGGGTTGCCATTTCCTTCTCCAATGCATGAAAGTGAAAAGTCAAAGTGAAGTTGCTCAGTCGTGTCTGACTCTTCTCGACCCCATGGACTGAGGCCTACCAGGCTCCTCCGTCCATGGGATTTTCCAGGCAAGAGTACTGGAGTGGGGTGCCATTGCCTTCTCCAGTTTTGGCTTAACAGCCTGAGGACGTTCTTGCTGGAGGCTGGACATCAGGCATCCACTAGGGGGCACTGGGGTGTGAGGCATGAGACCGGTTTAGCCAGTTCTGTCTTTTGAGGACAAGGCTGGAATGAACACTGGGCCACATAAAATAGATAACTAGTAAGGACCTACCGTACTCTTGCCTGGAAAATCACATGGACAGAGGAGCCTGGTGGGCTGCAGTCCATGGGGTCGCAAAGAGTCGGACACGACTGAGCAACTTCACTTTCACTTTTCACTTTCATGCATTGGAGAAGGAAATGGCAACCCACTCCAGTGTTCTTGCCTGGAGAATACCAGGGACGGGGAGCCTGGTGGGCTGCTGTCTATGGGGTCGCATAGAGTCAGACATGACTGAAACGACTTAGCAGCAGCAGTATGGCACAGGGAACTCTACTCAATGCTCTGTACTGAGCTAAATCAGAAAAGAATCTGAAAACGTGGATCTATGTATATGTACGCTGATTCCCTTTGCTGTACACCTGAGATTAACATAGCGTTGTAAATCAGCAATACTCCAATAAAACATTTTACAAAAGGGCTCAGAGAGACTGAGATTTAGTCAGAGTTTTGGTCACGCACATGCATGTCAGACCCAAACAGCCCTGCAAAGGCTTTGAAAGCTGAACTGACCCTGAAACCAGTGTCCACACAGACCAGACTGGGATGTGGAGTCCCGCCCACCAACCTGACCGCTTCTAGGGAAACGCATTGCTTTCACAGGTCAGAGAGTGTTTGGAGAGGCGACAGAACTGTTTTCTATTTTCGTGGGGCAATTAGATGTGTTCAAACTAGTAACATGGGACACCAGAACAAAATAAATTGTTCTCTAAGTAAAATTTGTTTTAACTTATATGCAGGGTACATCATGCCAAATGCCAGGCTGGGTGAAGCACAAGCTGGAATCAAGATTGCTGGGAAAAATATCAATAACCTCAGATATGCAGATGACACCACCCTTATGGCAGAAAGTGAAGAGGAACTAAAAAGCCTCTTGATGAAAGTGAAAGAGGAGAGTGAAAAAGTTGGCTTAAAACTCAATATTCAGAAAACTAAGATCATGGCATCTGAACCCATCAGTTCATGGCAAATAGATAAGGAAACAATGGAAACAGTGACAGACTTCATTTTTTTAGGCTCCAAAATCACTGCAGATGGTGATTACAGC
>NW_011494914.1:51221-51327 GCF_000754665.1 Bison bison bison | reverse complement strand
CAGTGTTGGCCTCACGGGGGGTTGAGGTTGTGGATACGGTAAAAGAAGGGAAACCTGCAGGCAGCTGTGCAGTAAGACGGGATCTGACCGCAAGAGCAGAGCCCGG
>NW_011494914.1:45614-50998 GCF_000754665.1 Bison bison bison | reverse complement strand
AGGACTGATGCTAAAGCTGAAACTCCAATACTTTGGCCAATACTGATGAGAAGAGCTGACTCATTGGAAAAGACCCCGATGCTGGGAAAGATTGAAGGCAGAAGGAGAAGAGCGCAACAGAGGATGAGACGGTTGGATGGCATCACCAACTTGATGGACGGAGTTTGAGCAAGCTCCGGTAGTTGGTGATGGACAGGGAGGCCTGACATGCTGCAGTCCATGGGGTCATGAAGAGTCGGACACCACCGAGCGACTGAACTGAACTGAAGAACAGCAAGAATTAAGTGCCCTCCTTGTTCTGGGCACAGGGCATTCCTGAACTTTATTTACAGTCCTTCACGAACTCTGTCATGATCCTCTCGTACTGGCAAGGAAACAGGCTGACACAGGGAGGGGTCTTCCCAGGCCACATCGCTGGGGTCCAGGGCTCGGGGACCAGAGACGCAGATCCACACGGCATTCTATAGGGCCTGGCCCATAGTAGGCATGCAGGGCTGGGCCACGGTCTGGACGAAGAATTGGACCAAGGCCCATGCAGTCCCTCCAGCCACCCAGCCTGTCCATGGAGTGAGCAGGACATGCCTCCCGGGTCGGGGCCTCCTTCCTTTCCTGCGGCTGGTTAACCAGGATCTTCTTTTACTATTATTGTTATTGGCTGCGCTGGGTCTGTGTTGCTGTGCACGGGCCGCTCTCCAGTCGTGGCGTGCAGGCTTCTCACTGCTGTGCCGTCTCGTTGCCAAGCACAGGCTCAGTATTTGTGGTGCCGGGGCTCAGTTGCTCCACGATACGTGGGATCTTCCCAGACCAGGGATCAAGCCTGTGTTCCCCGCACTAGCAGGCTGATGCTACCCACTCTGCCACCAGGGAAGTCCTAGCCGGGATCTTACACAGCCGTGCTTACCAGGCTGTCACTGGAACCGCACACGGCTGCCCAGGGCCAAGGTGACCAAGCCTGCCCTCTCGGAGCTGGAGGCTGACAGCGGAGGTGACAGCCAGCCTGGCAAAGGCGGCCCTGAGGAGGCCAGGCCCCAGCGGGGGAAAGCAACCAGCACCCCAGGGGAGCCCCCTCTCCCTGCCTCTCCTGGGGAGCCCTCTCTCCCTGCTTCTCCTGGGGCTCCTGCCCCCCAACCCCTACCTGTGGCCTTGCTCCTGCTGGCTTGCCTGGGTCCCTGGAAGAGGTGGCTCCCAGGAGAGCCACAGACCAGGCTCCCACCCGGCTGGGCCTCTGCCGTAACCCCGTGCAAGTTTCCTGACCCCACAGAGCCTCAGCTCCCCCCATCCACAAATGGGGGTGACAGTGTTGGCCTCACGGCGGGGTTGAGGTTGTGGATACGGTAAAAGAAGGGAAACCTGCAGGCAGCTGTGCAGTAAGACGGGATCTGACCGCAAGAGCAGGGCCCGGAGGTTGTCCAGTAAAACAGTTTCATTCATGTATTCTGGCTGTGCTGGGTCTGCATTGCTGCACAGGCCTTTCTCTAGTCATGGACAGCGAGCGTCTCCTCACCGCGGCTTCTCTTGTGGAGCCTGGCCTCAGGGCTCGTGGGCTTCAGTGGCTGCTTGTGGGACTTGGGCTTAGCAGTTGTGGCTCCTGGGCTCTAGAGCACAGGGCTCAGTAGTTGTGGCTTTGTTGCAACAGGCTTTGTTGCTCTGTAGTGTGTGAGATCCTCCAGGACCAGGGACTGAGCCCGTGTCTCCTGCTTTGGCAGGCAGATTCCTTACCACTAAGCCACCTGGGAAGCCCGGGGAGGTTTTATATTGATTGAGTAAAAGTTGGATTCAGATGAAAAGCCACACTAGGGGAACTGGGGACTTCCAGACTGACTCCTGGGGGCAGGCAGGCGGGTCAGGGGAGGCCGAACAGACACGACACGTCCTGTGCCATCTGGTCCACGGGCGGCCCACCTCACCCCTGGGTGCAGCAAGATCAGAGAGGGCGAGCACCCCGCCTGCAGTCACACAGCCAGCCACCCGCAGAGCCAGGGGGTACGTGCGTGCAGTGAGCTCAGTCCTGTCCGACTCCTTGTGACCCCATGGACTGTAGCCCGCCAGGCTCCTCCGTCCGTGGGATTTTCTAGGCAAGGATACTGGAGCGGGTTGGCATGTCCTCCTCCAGGGAGCAGAACCAGGAACACCACCCAGATCCCAGGGGCTTTTTCGTGTGTGAATAGTGGTGACTCAGGGGGCCTGCCAGAGCGTTTTGTCAAGTCACTCTCGTCCTCGTCCTTCCAGAAAATCAGGTCCTGTTTGTTGTTTGCTTTCCCTAGGTGCAGACAAACAGGCCTGCGGCTCCCTGTGCTTCCCTCTCCAGAGCGTTGGGGGTAGGGAGTGACGGCAGTGAAGCAGCTACCACCTGCCACAGACTCAGCCCCAGAGGAGTGGGCACCGCTGTCCGCGAAAGCATCACATGTGCCCTACCCGAGTCACGCTGTCTGTCTTCCTGGCAGCCCCTGAGGTTGCTGGCTCCATCCCACAGATGAGAAAACCGAGACCCTCCCCAAGGTCCACCCAAAGCCAGCAAACGACAGAGCAGAGAGGTGCACAGACCCCAAGTGTGGCTGATGCCACCGTCCATGGTCTGAACCACCTCGTCTGCCTCCCCTCACTGAAACACAGATGGCCCTTCAAGGGCTAGTGATGTTGAAAGTGAAAGTGAAGACCGCTCAGTTGTGTCCCATTCTTTTCGACCCCATGGACTACACAGTCCATGGAATTCTCTGGAGTGGGTAGTCTTTCTCTTCTCCAGGGGATCTTCCCAACCCAGGGATCGAACCCAGGTCTCCCACACTGCAGTCAGATTCTTTACCCACTGAGCCACCAGGGAAGCCCGAGAATACTGGAGTGGGTAGCCCATCCCTCTTCCAGCAGGTCTATCCAGGGACTGAACCCAGGTCTCCCGCACTGCAGGCGGATTCTTTACCAGCTGAGCCACCAGGGAAGCATATGACGTTAGCCGCTCGCTAACATTTCTTGTCACACAGTTTCTGTGGATCCAGGGCTCTTGTGAGGCTGTAGTCGGGGCATCAGCCGGGCTGCGGTCTCCTCTGAAGGTTGCTGGCAAGGGGAAGGATCGCTTCCGAGCTTGCTCATGTGTGAGCCTCCTTTCCACGATGGACAACCTGAAGGTCAGAGAGGCTAAGTGTCTGACTCAAGGAGACACAGCCCGCAGTGTCAGAATGAGGGGAGAGTCTCCTGTGCCACGCCACCCTGCCTCCTGTGAACGGTGAGTGTGTGAGATGCAGCCAGCAGTGTCAGAACAAGGGGAGATCCTGTGCCACGCCACCCTGCCTCCTGTGAACGGTGAGTGTGTGAGACACAGCCAGCAGTGTCAGAACAAGGGGAGATCCTGTGCCACGCCACCCTGCCTCCTGTGAACGGTGAGTGTGTGAGACGCAGCCCGCAGGGAAGGGTACTTGTGGTCCCCAAGGGAAGGACCCCTGCTCTGTCCTCCATGGACCTGCTCCATGGATATTGCCCTCCTGAGTCCTGGCTTGGCCGTCTCTTTCCGCATCCCTGCCCTGACCTCACAGATGCAACTCAGGCTGGGAGGGGGTGTCTGTCTGCCCGAGTCTCTTGCTGGGCATCTGGTGGAGCTGGGACTCCAACCATGTCATCATTCTTCCCCATCAACCAGCTGCTCGTCTGGAGAGCAGAGACCGCTAATGGCTCCAGCACCTCACCTTGACTTGGTCAGCTGATGACTGGTCACCCTGAAAAGGGCACCAGGCACCAGGCTGGCCATGGGTCCTGCCAGTGGGGTTGGCAGAGCCCCTGGCTGTTTAACTGATGCTCTCCCCTTTCACTAGCTGGGTGATGTTGGGCTCACTCTGTCTCCTCATAGCTCCTCTCTAAGAGGGTGAGACCAGAACACCCACCGACTAGAGCTGCTCTGGTGACCCATGTGCCTGGGGACAGCATCGCCACTGCAAGCCATTAATACGTGCTGTGCAAGCATGCTAAGTCACTCAATCGTGTCCAACCCTTTGTGACCCTATGGACTGGGGCCCACAAGCTCCTCTGTCCATGGGATTCAGCAAGAATACTGAAGTGGGTTGCCATTTCCTTCTCCAGGGGATCTTTTCCCCTGATAGAACCCACGTCTCCTGAATTGGCAGGCAGGCTCTTTACCACTGAGCCACCTGATATGCCTTCAGTTCAGTTCAGTTGCTCAGTTGTGTCTGACTCTTTGCAACCCCACTGACTGCAGCACGCCAGGCTTCCCTGTCCATCACCAACTCCTGGAGCTTGCTCAAACTCATGTCGATCGAGTCGGTGACGCCATCCAACCATCTTATTCTCTGTCATCCCCTTCTCCTCCTGCCTTCAATCTTTCCCAGCATCAGGGTCTTTTCTAATAAGTCAGTTCTTTGTATCAGGTGGCCAAACTATTGGAGTTTCAGCTTCAGCATCAGTCCTTCCAATGAATATTCAGGACTGGTTTCCTTTAGGAAAAAACCAGTTGGACTGGTTGGATCTCCTTGCAGTCCAAGGGACTCTCAAGAGTCTTTTCCAGCACTACAGTTCAAAAGTATCAATTTTTCAGCACTCAGCTTTCCTTATTGTCCAACTCTCACATCCATACATGACCACTGGAAAAACCGTAGCTTTGACTAGACAGACCTTTGTCAACCAAGTAATAGCTCTGCTTTTTAATATCCTGTCTAGGTTGGTCATAACTTTTCTTCCAAGGAGCAAGCATCTTTTAATTTCATGGCTGCAGTCACCATCTACACTGATTTTGGAGCCCCCCAAAATAAAGTCTCTCACTATTTCCATTGCTTCCCTGGCTATTTGCCTTGAAGTGATGGGACGAGATACCATGATAGTTGTTTGATTTTTGAGTTTTAAGCCAAATTTTTCATTCTCCTCTTTCACTTTCATCAAGAGGTTCTTTAGCTTCTTCCCTTTCTGCCATAAGGTTGGTGTCATCTGAGTCTCTGAGGTTATTGATATTTCTCAATCTTGATTTCAGCTTGTGCTTCAGCCAGCCCAGCGTTTCTCATGATGTACTCAGCATATAAGTTAAATAAGCAGGGTGACAATATACAGCCTTGATGTACTCCTTTCCTGGTTTGGAACCAGTCTGTTGTTCCATGTCCGATTCTAACTGTTACTTCTTGTCCTGCATACAGGATTCTCAGGAGACAGGTAAGGTGGTCTAATATTCCCATCTCTTTAAGAATTTTCCAAAGTTTGTTGTGATCCACACAGTCAAATGCTTTGACATAGTCAATATAGTAGATCAGATCAGATCAGATCAGATCAGTTGCTCAGTTGTGTCTGACTCTTTGCGACCCCATGAATTGCAGCATGCCAGGCCTCCCTGTCCATCACCAACTCCCGGAGTTCACCCAGACTCACGTCCATCGAGTCAGTGATGCCATCCA
>NW_011494914.1:41757-45064 GCF_000754665.1 Bison bison bison | reverse complement strand
TGATCTTCGTTTTCTGAATGTTGAGCTTTAAGCCAACTTTTTCACTCTCCACTTTCACTTTCATCAAGAGGCTTTTTAGTTCCTCTTGTTTTTCTGGAACTCTCTTGCTTTTTCAATGATCCAACGGATGTTGGCAATTTGATCTCTGGTTCCTCTGCCTTTTCTAAATACAGCTTGAAAATCTGGAAGTTCACGGTTCACATACTGTTGAAGTCTGGCTTGGAGAGTTTTGAGCATACTTTGCTAGCATGTGAGATGAGTGCAATTGTGCAGTAGTTTGAATATTCTTTGATACATATTACCTGTCAGTAAAATTGCAGAGCTATTGTATGATGAGGAATCGGGGCTTTAACAGGTGGAGAAGACCAGGATGGTGGCAGGTGGTTATAGGAACACAGCCTGGGTGCGCTCCTCCTGAGCCCACTGTAGGGGTCTTAGCCCCTCCGGTCCTAGAGGGGTGACCCATGTGGTGCTTCATGCTCAGTCTTCCACTAGAGGGCAGTGGTGGGCAGGGCTCGCCCCTGGGTTTGGCCTGAATGCGAAGGTGGGGACCCCCAGGGATCTGATCTCATGTGGAAAGGGGAAAGGGAGAAGACCCAGTGGGGAGGGACTTGCTCAAAGCCTCTAAGGAGAGAATTACTCCCCTTTCCCAGCCTCCCTGGGGCTCACCCAGCCCTGCGCCTCTTCACAGTGGGGGTTGGGGGGGCTACACCAAGAGCAAAAGTCGGGGGCGGGGGTCTGAAGGTCCCGAGCCCAGGTCTGCTGAGGACAGTGGTGCCGGGAGCCCACCCTCGGGCTCAGAAGCTTGCTCAGGAAGGCCTCCATGTCTGAACGTGTACCCCAAGACACTTTCCTTACCCACTGTACTTTTTCTGATCAGAAAATAGCCATCTTTGATTATAGGCGTGATACACCCTGAAAATAGGGAAAGAGTCTAATGAACACTTAATGGCCCCGACCTCATCACTCTGATGACCACAGAGAACAGTTTTGCATTCTTCTGACCCATTCTCTTTACTCAAAAGAGCATTTTCAAAACCAGAACTGGGCTCAGCCACCCACGATGTTTTGAAATCCCCTCCTCTGGCCTGGCTTTGCAGGTCGTGCGTGCCAAGTGACTTCAGTCATGTCGACTCTTTGCGACCCCGTGGACTATTACCCACCAGGCTCCTCCCTCCCTGGGATTCTCCAGGCAAGAACACTGGAGTGGGTTGCTGTGCTCTCCTCCAGGGGATCTTCCCAACCCAGAGATCGAACCCAAGTCCCGTTTTTCTCCTGCATTGGCAGGCGAGTTCTTTACTGCTGATCTTCCTTGATAGCTCAGTTGGTAAAGAATCCACCTGCACTGCAGGAGACCCCGGCTCAATTCCTGGGTCAGGAAGATACGCTGGAGAAGGGATAGGGTACCTACTCCAGTATTCTTGGGCTTCCCTGGTGGCTCAGCTGGTACAGAATCTGCCTGCACTGAGGGAGACCTGGGTTCACCCCCTGGATTGGGAAGATCCCCTGGAGAACGGAATGGCTGCCCACCCCAGCACCCCTGGGAAGCCCCCTGGAGAAGGGAATGGCTGCCCACCCCAGCGCCCCTGGGAAGCCCTTGCAGGCTACTTTGAGAATATGTTCATGTTGTCAGTGCTGACCCTGCCACCACGTCAGCTTCCCACTGTCTGTGGTCTGGGATAGGCCCAGCCCTGGAGGGAGCCCCAGGGGACGTCACAGGAGTGTGCTGAGACAGCCCCGTGACCCTGACTCAGGAACCATGTTCATATGGCCTTGGGGTGTTGCCTCAAGCTCCGATTCAGATATAAAGCTGCCTTGCTGTTGCTGGGGTCATGCCTGTTGCCGGCAGTCTCAGGCCCTGCCCCTGTTAGCACATCGCCCTGGCTGCAGGGCATACTGCTTATCCCAGGAGTGAGACCAAGCGCCATCCCTTTGACTCAAGCTTTTGTTTCTCCGCCATGAGTATCTCTGCCTGTCGGGACTCGTTTTCTACAGCCTTCTAGTTTCTTGTAGGTCCTCCTCTCTCAGAAGTGGTCAAGCCTGCCCCTCAGGCCACCGTTCATCCTTCTCTGCGTGGCTTGCCCGGGCGTCTCCAGGCTGGGGAGACTCGCCCAGCTGACGGCCCTGACCCCCCTGACACCCCTCCATCCTGGATTGCCAGGGTGGTCTGGCCCGCCCTTCAGGATCAAGGCTGGTAAAAAAGAAGTTGCACTTGGCTTTCTTTTCTTTAAAGCAAGATTTCCAAAATGGTCTTTAAAAGGTTAAGACAAGAAATCTGGGACATAGGTGGTTTGTTTAAGTGAATTCTGGCCTCCGCAGCACAGTCCCCATGGCGAGATGGTCTGCATTTTTCATGCCTACAATGGAAGCCCTGGGGTTCCTGTACCAGTTCCAAGCCCATCACAGCCAGGTGCAGGGGGACAGATGTGAGGCTGCTGAGGGGGTTCTCAGAGAGGAAAGAGAGGCGTCAGGGCTTCCCACGCGGGCTCATGAGAGAGGAGCAGTGATACCTGCGGTCTGGCAGGTATCTGGCAGAAGCGGAGGCATCCGCTTAGGGACTGTGGTCCCCAGAGGGCTCCCGGCCCAGCCGCTTCCCATTTGCAAATGGGGAAACTTAGTTTCCCCAGAGAGACCTGTGAATTGCCCCACAGCACCCCAGGACTGAAAAATATAGGGCTCCATGGGGTTTCCCTGGTCATCCAATGGTTGGGACTCCATACTTCCAACGCAGGGGGCGCAGGTTCGATCCCTGGTCAGGGAACTAAAAATCCCACAAGCAGTGTGGTGCAGATAAAAAGAAAAGAAAAGACAGGGACCCATGAGAAAACTAGTGGGGTTATGGAGGGGAGGGCAGGGAACAGGTCTCCAGCATTAAAGAACTTCCAGACCTAAGACCTGAGAGGTGGGAAATCGCCTGCCTGAGAGGTGGGACCCCAGCTTGGGGACTTGCGGGGGGAGAGTCTGCCCAAGCCACTGGGCTGCTCAGGGCCTTGGTCTCCACTGTGAAAAGGGCCCTGGCCGGGTGCTGGGAATCTAAGCCTGAGCCGGGTGCCTGGTCCCTGCCAGCCCTTGACCTGGGGAAGGGCCCCCTAGGAGGGCGGCCAGGACCTAACTACCTCTCAGCCCTGGATCTGGCCTCCCTGGGGCCAGGGACCGGCACCCTCCCCAGGCCGCTGGATGGGGTCTGTGGGTCAGCCTAGGCGTAGGGCCAAGCCACAGGACGGAGCTTGGGGGCGGGGCGGGGCCACAACTGCGAATTCCAAGGCTCTGAGCTGCTTCCTGGAAATCAAGCAGCCAAGCCGTGGCC
>NW_011494914.1:39123-41657 GCF_000754665.1 Bison bison bison | reverse complement strand
GCCAAGCCGTGGCCTAGGGACAGGGGTCAAGGATCAGCACTTGCAGGGCACCAGCCAGGAGCGGGGGCGCTCCCAGTGCCCTCAGGACAGCGCGTTCTCTACGAGGGTGCAGCGGGCCCTTGGTGAGCAGCTGGGGAACACAGTCCTGTAGGTTCAGACGTCCCGACTTTTCAGAATAGCCAGATACCTGGCTTAGGGTGAATCTCTACTTCGCACTGTTGAAAATGTATCAGAGGTCTTTAAGCCCATCGCCTGTGGACCAAGGGCAGCTGACGCCTGGGGACACTGCCGCAGCGTGGGCCCTGAGGCCAGAGCCCCGGCCTCGGACAGGCCTGACCGCTGAGCCCAAGGAAGCACGGGGGGCAGCCGGGTTTCTGGACTGAGGCGACAGCGGCAGGGGCCACAGGGACAGCCGTCAGGTGTCAGCGCAGAGGGTGTGTGGGGGCGAGCTCTGCGCTCTCATCATGAGTCAAAGCAGAGCACCTCGTACCTCATTCGTCCACTCGCCCATTCACTCGGGCATCCTCAGAGCGGACGGGCACTGAGCGGCCAGCTCCTGTCCAGCCCCACGGCCGGCTCAGGCCCAGCCCTTCCTGCCTGAGCCAGCTCTCCCCCAGGACAGCGCACGGCACCTGCGCGTCAGGTCAGAGCCACAGGGTGCCTGATGCAACTGCACATCTGGTGTGTGTGTGTGCACTGTGAGTGTGTGTGTGGGGGTGTGTTGTGTGGGTGTGTATTGTGTGTGGGTGTATGTGTGTGTATTGTATGTGTGTCTGTATATGTATGATATGTGTGTGTGTGTGTGCATGTGCATGAATGTTATATATGTGTGTGTGTTCTGTGTGTGTGCATATTGTGTGTATTGTGTGTATTGGTGTGTGTATGTGTTTTGTGTGTGTTGTGTATGTGTGTGTGTATATCTGTGGGCAGGGCTTAGTTTTGAGCCCTCGAAACTTACTCACGCATTTAATTCTCACAAGCATTGATGACCGGGGCTCGTACCTCCCATTCCTCCATTTCAAAGACAGGAACGGGAGGCACAGAGAGGTTAAGAGTCTTGCCTCAAGTCACACAGTCAGTCCTGGAAGGCCGCCGCCCTGCTGTGGTTCGGGGATCTGAGAAGGGGCAGGGGGTCACGTCTGCCACAGGCCCCCGGTGACTCTGCCCGCCTATTTGGATGTCTGAAGACATATCATTTGGGACAGGGGTGCCCCTTGCCAATGACAGGGCCACCTGGGATTCGTTAGTAATCCAGATTTCTAGGCCCTGCCCTGGCAGGTGCTGACCTGGTGGGTCTGCCATCAAGGAACTGTGAGTTCAAGGCCACCTGGTGCCTGGTTAGAAGCTCGCCTGCGACATGCTCCCTCTGGACGCCTCGGGACCTGCTGCTGGCATGGCCAGGCCCAGCACAGGGGGCCGCTCAGTGGACCTCTGCTGAGCTCCTAGCTACAGAAACCCGGCCCCAGCAAGAGCTGTGAGCAGCCCAGCATCCAAAGGCCCAGCATCCTACTCCTCTGAGGCACGGACACCCAAGAGGTGGCACCTGTCACCTGGTGTCCCCACGTCCCCTGGGTCCGGTCAGGAAGCCAGGTTCCTGCTGTTTGCGCCTGCAGGCAGCTCCTCCCCGCCCGGCTGGGGAATGCTAACCTGGGAATTGCTGACTTCCCCCACCACCGATAAGGAGGAGGAAGGTCATGGAGGAGACCCGGCCCCTTCCTGGCGGGGCGGGCCGGCTACGGGCGCAGCCAATGACCCGGTCTGACAGCCCTGGCCACCTGATCGGAGCCTGGAGGGCCAGCTTGCTGCAAATGTGTGCCTTCCTGCCGGGACAGGCATCACGTGGCCAGGACCATCGCGAGGGGCCAGAACAGGAGCAGAGGCAGGTGTGGGGCCCCAGGAGCCTCCCTCCTTCCCTTCCCCAGTGGGGTAAGTTCCAGACCACCTACAAAGCTGTCCTTAGCCCCGTGCGTGAGTGCGGAGGGTCACCTGTCAGGACAGGGGAAGCCAGGGGAGGGTGTGCATGGGCGTGCACCCCAAAACCGTCCTGGCTGGGGAGAGGCGGGGCAGTGTTCAAGCAGCCCCGCGTCAGAGGAGGCCCCGCAAGCCGTGAAGCTGGACCGCATCGAGACAGCAGTAGTGAAGCAGCAGCTGCAGACTCTCCCCGGTGGGGGTGGGGTGGGCCTCTTTATGGGCCTGGAGGCTGCAGCCCCAGAGATTCCCATCTTGGCTGAGCCCCTGGCCTGCAAGTAAGGGACCCACCTCTGAGCCTCAGTTTGCCATCTGCGACATGACAGCATGCGTGTTGGGGCCAGCAGAGTGTCCCTAGGCGGTCAGTGGCTGAGTCCAGCAGCAGTGGCCCTGGAGAGGAGTGGAAACCTGGGGCTGGAGGGCTCGGGTAGGGGCCAGGTCCCTCACCCTTAAGGCTGTCCGCCCTCCTTGGGGATCAGCCCCGGGGGGTCTCTGCTCCCTCTCCATCCCCTAGCCCCCACCCCAGTCCCCCAGAGACCAAAGTCCCTGCAGCCCTGGGGACAGCC
>NW_011494914.1:24568-38950 GCF_000754665.1 Bison bison bison | reverse complement strand
TTGGACAAGGAAGGGTCAGAGGGGGTGAGGGGGGAGCAGCTCTGTCCCCGGGTCCTGGGGTGTACTGCCAACTCTTCATACTGATGGACTGGTGGTGAGGGGGCAGCTTTGTGGCCCAGGCGAGGCCGTGCACCTCCGACCCTTATGCCCTGTCAGCCTGGCGACCCTTCCTCCTTCCCCCAGGGGGCTGTGGGCGCGGCCCCAGGCAGAGTCTCAGGTGACCCATGGAGGGGCCTGGCCCAGCGCTGGGTGTCCAGGGTGGGGGATGGGAGGTCGGAGGGTGGAATAACTTGCTAGAGACCACCAGCTCATAGTGGCTGGAACTGGGGTCTCCTCCGAAGGCCTACGTTGGTCTTCCTGGTACCCTGGGGTTGGCAAGGAGAGCCAGGCTCGGCCGCTCTCGCCGTCCTCTTGCAGCTGGGGGAGGCATGGCACAGAGGTGCTCCAAGGCTGGCCCAGGGCCACACAGCAAGTTGGCCTGGGACATGCCCTCCAGGGTCTTTGGCCTTTAATTGTTCTCTCTGTACACTTCCAGGTGGTTCCACCTTACTGGGCCTTAAAAAAAAAATAGATATGATTTTTTTTTAAGAACAGTTTTAGACTTCCAAAACAATTGCAAGTAGAGCACGTGGCGTTCCTGCAGCCCCACTCAGTCTCCGGTGCATTTGTAATGGCTCGTGGACCAGTGTTTGTTCGTTATTACTAAGGAAAGCCCATGCTTCATTCAGCTTCCCTTCGTTTCTACCTAATGTCCCTTTTCTGTTCTAGGACCCCATCCAGGACACCATGGGACAGTCAGTCATCATGTCTCCCAGGGCTCCTGGGCTGGGACGGGTGCCCAGACTTGCCTTGTTTGTTTGTTTAAATTTTATTTTATTGAAGTACAGTTAATGTACAGTGTTGTGTTAATGTCAGCTGTACAGCAAACAAATCAGTCTTATGCATATGTATACACACACACATTCTTTTTCATGTTCCTTTCCGTATGGTTTGTCATAGAATGCTGAAGAGAGTTCCCTGGGCTACACAGTAGGACCTTTTGTTCGTCCAGTCTATATATAATAGTTCGCATCTGCTAGCCCCCAGACTCCCACTATATCCTTCCCCATCCCCTTCTCCCCCTTGGCAACCTCAAGATTACTCTCTGTGTCTATGAATCTTTTTCCATTTCATGGGTAAGTTTCTGTCAATATTTAGATCTCACATGTAAGCGTCTTTCTGACTTACTTCACTGAGTGTGACACTCTCTAGGGTCATCCGCGTCGCTGCGAATGGCATCATCTCATTCTCTTTTATGGTTGAGTCATACCCCATTGGATATATGTGTCATATCTGTCGATAGGCATTTAGGTTGGTTCCACACCTTGGCTCTTGTGAATAGTTGAACTGCTATGAACATAGGAGCGTATGTATCTTTTCTTAAAAGTTTATTTTTGGCTGAGCTGGGTTTCACTGCCGCGCGGGTTTTCTCTGGTTGCAGTAAGTGGGAGCCGCTTTCTAACTGTGCTGCACGAGCTTCTCACTGAGGTGGGTTCTCTTGCTGCGGAGCAGGGGGTCTGAGGTGTTCAGGCTCGGTAGTTGTGGCACACGGGCTCGATGGCTCTGCAACACGTGGAATCTTCCCAGACCAGGGATGCAACCCATGCCCCATGCACTGGCAGGCAGATTCTTAACCACTGGACAAACAAGGAAGTGCATATCTCTTTGAATTAGAATTTTTTCTGGATACATGCCCCAGTGTGGGATTGCTGGGTCATTTGGTAGTTCTAGGGCTTCCCAGGTAGTGCTGGTGGTTAAAGAGCCTCCCTGACGTGAGTTTTATCCCTGGGTCAGGAATATCCCCTGCAGTAGGAAATGGCAACCCACTCTAGTATTCTTGCCTAGAGAATCCCAAGGACAGAGGGGCCTGGTGAGTGTGCATCCATACGGTGGCAAAGACTTAAACACAGCTAAAGTGACCTAGCACAGCATACTGCATGGTACTTCTGTTTTCACTTTTTAAAGAAAATTCCATACTGTTTTCCATCATGGCTGTACCAACATACATTCCCACCAACAGTTTAGGAGGGTTCCCTTTTCTCCACATCCAATCTAACAAGTTTTTAGTAGGCTTTTTGATGATGGCCATTCTGACTCCAATACTTTGGCCACCTGATGCAAAGAACTGACTCACTGGAAAAGACCCTGATGCTGGGAAAGATTGAAGACAGGAGGAGAAGGGGATGACAGAGGATGAGATGGTTGGATGGCATCACCGACTCAATGGACATGAGTTTGAGCAAGCTCCAGGAATTGGCGATGGACAGGGAGGCCTGGCATATTGCATTCCATGGGGTCACAAAGAGTCAGACACGGCTGAGTGACTGAACTGAACTGATTCTGACTGGTGTGAGGTGATACCTCATTGCAGTTTTGAGGTGCGTTTCTCTAATAATTTATGATGCTGAGCATCTTTTCGTGTGCCTGTTGGTCACCTGTATCAGTTCAGGCACCTGTATAGACTTTCCTTATTTTAATTTTTTTGAGGACTTTTGGTTTGGTGCTTTGTAAAATGCCCCTCAATTAAGATTTGTCTTATTCAGTTCAGTAACTCAGTTGTGTCCAGCTCTTTGCAACCCCATGGACTACAGCATGTTAGGCCTCCATGTCCATCACCAACTCCCAGAGCTTGCTCAAATTCATGACCATTGAGTTGGTGATGCCATCCAACCCTCTTATCCTCTGTCATCCCCTTCTCATTCTGCCTTCAGTCTTTTCCAGCATTAGAGTCTTTTCCAATGAGTCAGTTCTTTACATCAGGTGGCCAAAGTATTGGAGTTTCAGCTTCAACATCAGTCCTTCCAGTGAATATTCAGGACTGATTTCCTTTACGATGGACTGGTTGGATCTCCTTGCAGTCCAAGGGACTCTCAAGAATCTTCTACAGCACCACAGTTCAAAAGCATCAATTCTTCAGCGTTCAGCTTTCTTTATGGTCCCAACTTCCACATCCACATATGACCACTGGAAAACCCATAACTTTGACTAGATGGACCTTTGTTGGCAAAGTAATATCTCTGCTTTTTAATATGCTGTCTAGGTTGGTCATAGCTTTTATTCCAAGGAGCAAGTGTCTTTTAATTTCATGGTGCTTTGTAGAATGCCTCCACTTAAGATTTGTCTGATTGGACAGAAATCATGGCTTGCATAACTCGGTGAGGCTCTGAGCCACACTGTGTAGGGCCTCCCAAGACAGATGAGTCGTGGTGGAGAGTTCTGACAACACGCTGTCCAGTGGAGAAGGGAACGGCAACCCACTCCAGTATTCTTGCCACAAGACCCCCATGGACAGTATGAAAAAGCAGACGGATATGACAGTGGAAGTTCAGCCCCCTAGGTCAGAAGGTGTTCAATATGCTACTGGGAAAGAATGGAGGGCAATTACTCATAGCTCCAGAAAGAATGAAGCTGCTGGGCCAAAGCAGAAACAACACTCAGTTACGATGGGTCTGGTGGTGAAGGTAAAATCTGATGCTGTAAGAACAATATTGCATAGAAACCTGGAATGAATTAGATCCATGAATCAAGGTAAATTGGACGTGGTCAAGTGGAAGATGGCAAGAGTAAATATCAACATTTTAGGAATCAGTGAACTAAAATGGACTGAAATGGGCAAATTTAACTCAGATGACCATTATATCTACTACAGTGGGCAAGAATCCCTTAGAAGAAATGGAGTAGCCATCATAGTCAACAAAACAGTCCGAAATGCAGAACTTGGATGCAACCTCAAAAACGACAGAGTGATCTCCGTTCGTTTCCAAGGCAACCGTTCAGTATCAAGTCTATGCCCCAACCACTGATGCCTGAGAAGCTGACATGGACTAGTTCTATGAAGACCTACAAGGCGTTCTAGAATGAACACCAAAAAACAACGTCCTTTTCATTATAGAGGACCGGAACGCAAAAGTAGAAAGTCAAGAGATACCTGGAATGACAGGCAAGTTTGGCTTTAGAGTACAAAATGAAGCAGGGCAAAGGCTAAGGAAGAGAACACACTGGTCGTAGCAAACACTCTTTGCCAACAACAGAGACGACCCTGCACGTGGACATCGCCAGACGGCCGAGTCAGGTTGACTATATTCTTTGCAGCCGACCATGGAGAAGCTCTATAAGACCAGGAGCAGCCTGGTCCAGGTCATCAGCTCCTTATTGCAGAACTCAGGCTTAAACTGAAGAAAGTGGGGAAAACCTCTAGGCCATGCAGATATGACCGAAATCAAATCCCTTAGGATTTACAGTGGACAGATTCAAGGGGTTAGATCTGGTAGACAGAGTGCCTGAAGAACTGTGCACAGAGGCTCCTAACATTGTGTAGGAGGCAGCAACCAAGACCATCCCGAAGAAAAGGAATGCAAGGAAGCAAAGTGGCGGTCTGAGGAGGCTTTACAAACAGCTGAGGAAAGAAGGGAAGCAAAAGCAAGGGAGAAAGGGAAAGATACACCCAACTTCATGCAGAGTACCAGAGAACAGCAAGGAGAGATAAGAAGGCCTTCTTAAACGAACAATGCAAATAAATAGAGGATAGCAGCAGAATGAAAAAGACTAGAGATCTCTTCAAGAAAACTGGAGATATCAGGAGAACATTTCATGCAAAGATGGGCATGATAAAGGACAGAAACGGTAAGGACTTAACAGAGGCAGAAGAGTAAGAAGAGATGGAAAGAATACACTGAAGAACTATACAAGAAAGGCCTTAATGAGCAGGATAATCACAGTGGTGTGGTCACTCACCTAGAGCCAGACATCCTGGAGTCTGAAGTCAAGTGGCCTTAGGAAGCATCACTATGAACAAAGCTAGTGGAGGTGATAGAATTTCAGCTGAGCTATTCCAAATCCTAAAAGATAATGTTGTTAAAGTGCTGTACTTAATATGCCAGCAAATTTGGAGAACCCAGCAGCGGTCACAGGACTGGGAAAGGTCAGTTTTCATTCCAGTCCCAAAGAAGGGCAATACCAAAGAATGTTCAAACTACCAGACAATCATGCCCATTTCAAATGCTAGTAAGGTTATGCTCAAAATCCTTCAAGCTAGGCTTCAGCAGTACCTGAATCAAGAAATTCCAGATGTTCAAGCTGGATTTAGAAAAGGCAGAGGAACCAGAGATCAAATTGCCAACATTTGTTGGGTCATGGAGAAAGCAAGAGAGTTCCAGAAAACAAAAACAAAAAAACAACACCATCTACCTATGCTTCATTGACTATGCAAAAGCCTTTGTGTGGATCACAACAAACTGGAAAATTCTTCAACAGATGGAAATACCAGACCACCTTACATATCTCCTGAGAAACCTCTTTGTGGATCAAGAAGCAACAGTTAGAACCTTACATGGAACAACCCACTGGTTCAAAATCAAGAAAGGAGTATGACAAGACTGTATAGTTACCCTATTTATTTAACTTATATCCAGGGTATATCATGTAAAATGCTGGGCTGAATGACTATCAAGCTGAAATCAAGATTGCTGGGAGAAACATCAATAACCTCAGATATGTTTCTGTCACAACGAGCCAGGCTTACCATGCGTCTGTCCTGACCCAGTCCTGGCATCAGCCATTTCTCCAAAGATTCTGTGTGCTGGAGAATGGCTTTAGGAGCCAAGGCCTCTTATCTGCACTCTGAGTGTGCTTGTTGGTACTTGTGTCTTTTCTTTTAGATCCTCTCAGCTGACATATATGTGTATGTAAACCCATGGATAGATACACGAGTGTGTGCACACACATCCATGTAAACACCCACATCTATAGGTTAGCCGTGCGTGTTGCTGTTCGGTCGCTCAGTCGCGTCCGACTCTTTGCGACCCCATGAACTGTCCTTGTCCTTCAGTATCTCCCGGAGTTTGCTCTGTTTCACGTCCATTGAATTGGTGACGCCATCCAACCATCTCGTCCTCTGTCGTCCCCTTCTCCTCCTGCCCTCAATCTTTCCCCGCATCAGGGTCTTTTCCAGTGAGTCAGCTCTTCACATTAAATGACCAAAATATTGGAGTTTCAGCTTCAGCATCAGTCCTTCCAAAGAATATCCAGGACTGGTTTCTTTTAGGATGGACTGGTTTGCTCCCCTTGTAGTCCGAAGGACTCTTAAGAGTCTTCTCCAATACCACAGTTCAAAGGCATCAATTCTTTGGCTCAGCTTCTTTATGGTCCAACTCTCATATCCATACATGACTACTGGAAAAACCATAGCTTTGACTAGACGGACCTTGTCAGCAAACTGATGTCTCTACTTTTTAATACGCTGTCTAAGTTTGTCATAGCTTTTCTTCCAAGGAGCAAGTGTTTTTTAATATCATGGCTGCAGTCACCATCTGCAGTGATTTTGAAGCCCAAGAAAATAAAATCTGTCACCGTTTCCACTTTTTCTCCTTCTATTTGCCATGAAGTGATGGGACCGGATGCCATGATCTTAGTTTCTTGAATGTTGAGCTTTAAGCCAACTTTTTCACTCTCCTCTTTCACTTTCATCAAGAGGCTCTTTAGTTCCTCTTCATTTTGTGCCATCAGAGTGGTATCACCTGCATATCTGAGGTTATTGATATTTCTACCAGCGATCTTGATTCCAGCTTGTGATTCATCAGCCGCTATAAACTGGTGTGTGTATGTGTATACTAACCTGTCTGTGTACATATATCTGTAAGTTTGCCTGTATATACGTGTATTCCAACCTGTGTATACACACACATCTAATGAGTATTTCTACGTGTAACACATGTATCTCTGTCCAGTGAAATTCAAATTCGCACTGGTGTCTCCATCTCTAAGCCAGCACCCCATGGGTCATTCCAGTTTCCTCTCCTGGGTTTTCTGTAACTCCTGCTCCAACAGTGAGAAACCCGTGTATCACCACCAACCACCATTTATTTAACTGTTGACATTCAGACGGCTGGACACACGTACAGAAGCGTTAAGATTTTGAAACCCAGGCCCCATGCAAAACATGGTGACCAGCTGGAGCCCAGGACACAGAGCTGGGGTCTCTACTTTCAGTCTTCAGCCTGCGCCCATCGCCGGGCTGGTGGGCAGGCACCTCTCCCCTCTGGTCAGTGAGGCTCTTCTTTCGTTCACAGTGCAGTTCACAGCTTTGTTGGACTCGGCCTCCATCCTGGGATTCCCGAGTCCCCCTGAATCTGTTTTATTTTCATACATTAAGGTTCACTTTGTGCTATGAAGTTTAAAGTCTTTGGAAAAACGCGCGGCATCAGGTAGCGACCATCACAGGACCACCCTAAAAAGTCCCCAGGGCTTCCCTGCTCAGCCCTCCATGCCGCTGATGTACTGATCCTGCCAGTTTATTCTCACAAAGGCGGGGAATATGAAAATATTCTCACCCCCTTCAGAACACAGAAGGCGGCGCCCGGAGCACTCTGCTTCTCGCGTTCCTCACTTACTGTGGCTCAGAGGTCTTCCCTTGCTGACGCCCTGAGACAGGCTTCACACTGCTCGGTGCCAGTCTGGAGCGTGAATTTTGTGACACCTGGGTCATTTCCAAGGTGTCACTGTTACAGAGCCCCCACTCCCTTGGAGCCCTGCCCTGTCAGAAGCGGACAGTCGTCTGCAGAGTGTTCCCACAGGTGGGGCTTCTGGGCAAAGGGCACTGTGATTTTATAGGAGCTGGCTGGTTGACTGGTAACCCGCCCTCAGCATGGCAAGGCCCTGCCCTCCCCACAGCCCACCGAGGGTGTGCCAGCAGATTTCAGGGAGGAGCTGGGAGGTGACAGGGCATGTCTTGGGACCCCTTTGTCTTTCTGATTGGGGGTACTGAGCCTCGTTTTGTATATTTTAAGGACACAGACAAATAGGAACTGTCTGCGTCCATCTGCCCTGTTTCCTGTGGAGTCATTGGTCTCTTCCTCCAGCATGTCAGGTGAGAAGGAAAGAAAACAAAGTGAAGTCACTCAGTCATGTCCGACTCTGCGACGCTATGGACTATAGCCCGCCAGGCTCCTCCATCCGTGGAATTTTCCAGGCAAGAGTACTGGAGTGGGTTGGCATTTCCTTCTCCAGGGGATCTTCCCGACCCAGGGTTCGAACCTGGGTCTCCCGCATTGCAGGCAGATGCTTTACCATCTGAGCCATGGGGTCTCAGGTGAGGTTCAGTTAAAACTACCTGCTGGGGGAGGGCAGGGTCCAGCCTGACTCAGAACCAACTCCCACAGCGGATTTTGTTTGTTGAAAATTGAGAGTACAGGGACTGAGATAATCAGCAGACAACCCCAGCTGAAGTTCAGCCTGCAAAAGTACCTGGCCCATCCTCAGAACTATCAAAGTCATGAAAAACATGGGAAATCTGACAGCTGGTCCCAGCCCAGAGGAGCCTAAAGAGACGAGATGCTGAAGTGCGAGATCATGTCCCCAGTGCCCTCCGGGGATAAAATAGGGCACTAAGGAAAGGCCAAGGGATGCTAATGGAGCCTGGGCCCCCGCCACGTGTCAGGAGCCATGGCTGGCTCTGAGGCAGGGACCAGGTGGAAGGAGAGACTCGCAGCCAACCCTCAGTGAGGGGTGTGCAGGGAGAAGGTCGGTGCCCGCGGGAGGCAGGGGCAGTGGAAGAAGCAGCTTGTTCCACTCCTCCTTGTTCTCTCCTGGAACTGGCAGCAATCTGGGAGGGCTCCCAGAGGAGGTGATGGTCAAGCAGGGCTTGGTAGAATATGTAGGAGTCCATCAGGCTGCCACAGGGAAAGGAAGGTATTCTGGGCACGGGAGCAGCTCGAGCCAAGCTCTCCCCATGAGAAATGGCCGAGTGCAGTGACGCACGGACTGCTCCCTTCTTCCTGCTCCCTGACCGGGCGTGGGTGCAGTGGGTGATGATGGGAGACCCCAGGCAGAGGGCGCCCGGCCTTTTCTGGGCCTGCTGTGTCCCTGCATCTCCAGCAGGAATGTGTGTTTCATGTGGCGGGAACCCCCTGGCCTCGCCTGCCTGACCCTTGTGTTTGTGATGAGAATCTAAAACCCAGACTCTGGGGTAGGGGGTCTACTTTGGCAGGAGCCCAAAGGCCTCCTGTCGCAGTCCTTGGGTCGTGAAGAGCTGGACATGACCGAGTGCACACACACAATCAGCCTCCCATGAGCCGAACCCACTGTCCCAGTCCCTGAGCTGCACCAGGCCTCCAGCCCTGAGGGCCTTTGGCCTCTTTGCGGGCCCCGCTGCCCAAATGTGGACGCTGTGACGAGGTCTGTCACCCCCTCCTGTCATTTGGCCCCGCTTGTGGGCACCTTCCTTCCCCTTCCTGGTAAGGGACGACAAGCCCTGCTCCTTGCGGCCACCACCCGCTCTCCCTCCTCTCGCCCTACCCTGCCCTGCCCTCTGGCCGTGCTGGGACGTCCACCCGAGCCTCCCTCGCCTGCTCTGACCTATCCTCCAAGGCTGTTCAGGCTGTGGCTGCTCAGTGGTGTCCGACCCTGTGTGACCCTATGGACTGGAGCCTGCCAGGCTCCTCTGTCCATGAGGATTCTCCAGGCAAGAACACTGGAGTGAGTCACCATTTCCTCCTCCAGGGGATCTTCCCACCCCAGGGATGGGAACTGCGTCTCGTGCGGCTCCTGTATCGGCAGGTAGGTTTTTTTTTCACCACTGCGCCACCTGGGGAGCCCCGAGTGTTGGTGACTAGCTGTGTCTGACTCTGTGTGACCCATGGACTGGGCCCGGCAGGCTCCTCTGCCCCTTTAATTCTCCAGGCAAGAATACTGGAGTAGGTTGCCATTCTCTTCTCCAGGGGATCTTCCTGACCCAGGGATCGACCCAGGTCTCTTGCATTGCCCATTGACTCTTTATAGTCTGAGCCACTAGGAAAGCCAAGTCAGGTCAGTCGCTCAGTCGTGTCTGACTCTTTGCGACCCCATGGACTGCAGCACACCAGGCTTCCCTGTCCATCAGCAATTTCCAGAGCTTGCTCAAACTCATGTCCATCGAGTCAGTGATGCCATCCAACCATCTCATCCTCTGCCGTCCCCTTCTCCTCCTACCTTCAATCTTTTCAAGCATCAGGGTCTTTTCCAATGAGTCAACTCTTTGCATCAGGAGGCCAAAGTACTGGAGTTTCAGCTTTAGCATCAGTCTTTCCAATGAATATTCAGGGTTAATTTCCTTTAGGATGGACTGGTTGGATCTTCTTGCAGTCCAAGGGGCTCTCAAGAGCCTTCTCCAATGCCACAGTTCAAAAGCATTAATTCTTTGGCACTCAGCCTTCTTTTTGGTCCAACTCTCGCATCCATACATGACTAATGGAAAAACCATAGATTTGACTAGACAGACCTTTGTCAGAAAAGTATGGTCTCTGCTTTTTAATATGCTGTCTAGGTTGGTCATAGCTTTGCTTCCAATGAGCAAGCATCTTTTAATTTCATGGCTCCAGTCGCCATTTGCAGTGGTTTTGGAGCTCCAAAAAATAAAGTCTGTCACGGTTTTCATTGTTTCCCCATCTGTTTGCCATGAAGTGATGGGATTGGATGCCATGCTCTTCGTTTTTTGAATGCTGAGTTTTAAGCCAGCTTTTTCACTCTCCTCTTTCACCTTCATCAAGAGGCTCTTTAGTTCTTCTTTGCTTTCTGCCATAAGCGTGGTGTCATCTGCCTACCAAGGGAAGCCAAGCCCCTAAGCCAATGTCACCGTCTCCAGGAAACCTTTCCTGACTACCAAGTGGAGTTAATCTCTTCACCTTTGCCACCCTTCCCCACCCATGTACATCCTCAATTTGGGTTTGTCTGAAGTTTTTCTCATGGTAATACTGGGGTCATGGGTTTGGGGGAGGAAGGCCACAGAGGTAGAATGCCCATTTCAGTCCGTCCTGGCAAGGGAGCCTGATGTTGACATGACCTGTCACTGCTGAAGTCGGCCTCGATCCCGCAGCCCAGGTCGTGCTTGTCAGGCTTTGTCCCGTGAAATTACCCTTCTCTTCCATTTCCATGAAGTGCTCCCCAGAAGGAAGTCACCTGCCCAGTCACCCCTGAGGACTGGGAAGGGAGATGCCCCTCCTGGCGGGGTGGAGCAGCCACATAAATCACTTGGAACTCTGCAACGTGGGAGATTCAGCTCTTTCTCCTCCATTTACTTAGGCAATCTTTGATTTATATTGGTATGGACTTAGAGACATTCCTTGTATTGCTGTTGTTGTTCAGTCGTCCAGTCGTGTCCAACTCTTTGCAACCCCATGGACTGAAGCCCACCAGGCTTTTATAACTGGGGTTATCAGCCAATACCAACTTTATTTTGTTCCTTAGATTGTCCCAGCTTTGGCCGTTGTGAGCTCTTGTCCGGACCCTGCCCCCACTGGCCTTGATGATAATCATCACTCTCTTTTATGGGCTCCTTCTGTGTCTCCTTTGTGGGCCCCTCCCTGCGTCTCTTTGACTTGGTCCCGTCATTGTGGGGACCCGTAGATCTAGCAACTATCCACCCATCTGTCGTCTATCTATCTATCTATCTCACTTCCTGCTTTCTGGGCCTATAAGATGTCCCAGGCTTGCTTACATTTCCCGCCAGGGAATGTGCTTCACATGCTAAGGCCTGGCTTGGAGCCCCTCCTCCAGGCAGCCTCCCTGGCTGTCTCTGGGCAGCTTGAGGGCTGTTTGGTGGCCCTGGCCTCCCTGCTCATCCTCTGTCACGGTCCCTGTTTCCTTGGCTGTCTTTACCACTAGGTTGAGAGCTCCTGCAGACAGGGCCATCTGATTCATCCATCCACCAGGTCCCCAGTGCCCAGCACTGGGCTGGGCACAGGGTGGGGCCGGGCAGTGCTGCCAGCGGCCAGACCCTGCCCCCACTGGCTCTGATGATTATCATCACTCTCCTTTGTGGGTCCCCCTTCCCCACACCAGGCGGGTGCTGGGCCCCAGGCCAGGGCGGACAACGGAGGCCAGAGACTCACCCAGCTCCTACCTGGATGGAACCTGTGCTGTTCACCACCCTAGCTCGTAGCATGCAGGGTCAGTGCAGCACTAACAGAGCGGGTGTGTGAGGGGCTGGGACCACAGAGCTGCCCTCTGTGAAGGCAGAAGAGCTCTGTGTGGGGAGGTAGGTGGAGGCTGTGCCCACCTGCACGGTGAGGGGACACCCTGGGCTCCCACCTGGATTGGCACCAAATCAGTGGGTGCTCCGATCACTCCTCCCCACCATGCGGCCTGTGAAACCTGCAGCTGGGTGGCTCGATGTATGAAGGCTGCAGATGTGGGCATCCACCTGCCACAGGCTGCTGCTCAGAGCCTGCAGTGGCCCCGTGGTTAAGACCTGAGTGAGTCCCTCCCACCCAGCTGCCCCTGGAGAGCCAGGAAGAATGTGGGCACCTGGAAACGGGCGGAAGATAGGGGTCAGTGTCCTGCAGGGCTTTGCCTGATCAGAAGTGGTAGCTTGGGGGGCTGCCCCTTCTGCGTGTCTGGGACGGGCAGGCCCTCCGCACACAGCTCCTGTTCAGGCACCAATTTGTTAGTCATTCAACAAACGGTTGCAGGTTGCCTAGACAGAAACCTTGAGGATCCTGAGTGTTAATCTGGTGGCACCTGGTTTCAGCCCAAAGGTGCTTGGGGCCATCGGGGCTGGGGAAGGGCTGGCTTGTCCATGTCAGGCAATGCAGGAGGGAGACTCGGAGACAGACGGGCGTCAGTGTCAGCACCAGGATGAGCAGGTGCAAACGCAAAGGACATGGGGGTCACAGCGGGCTCAGGGAGCCCAAGGACCCCAACTGTTTGGAGAACAGGGCGGCTTGTACGTGACAGGTCCGGGGAAACTGAAGGACCAGATGTCAAGTGGCTGGTTGTTCCGCTACTGAGATATGGGGGGAAGGAGGGGTGGGTGGTGGGCCATGAGGCACTTGTCCAGTCCCACAGAGAGGAAGGCCTGGCTCCGCCCTCAGGGCTGAGTGGCACCTGGACCATCTGAGTTGGGTAGATGGCTCTGAAGTCCTCTATGTTCGTGCTCACACCTAAGGGCTAGTGCAGACAGAGCAGAGTGGAGGGTGAGCGGGAGGAGGGTGTGGTCAGCTGGGAAGAGAGTGGCCGCTGAGGGGCCGGTGAGTTGCAGGTGGGGACAAAGCCGTTGGACTTAGTATCCTGGAAAGTGCTGGCAGCCTGGATGAGGGCTACTTTGGGGAATGGGGAGTCGGCCAGGCCAGGCTCAGGAGGGAAAGCAGAGCTGGCTGGGGTGGGGGGCTCTGGAGGTTTTGCTGGGAAGGGAGAGGAGATGGGAAGCGGCCAAACGAATGAAATGGGGGCTGAACCCCCGCCCCTCACCGAGGTGGCATCACCCACCTGCATTTCAGGCACAGCTAAGAGTGACTCTCAGGGGAGTCCTGCAAAAATTCCCCCCGAGCCCTCCTGCCCTGCTCGGCCTGCCGTGAGTGATCTGTGCCCCGTTTCCACGAGGGGTCTTGGCTGGGAGGACCCTTGCCCTCCGGGGAGGCCTCTCTAAATTGTGTGCTGCGGCTGGGTTAATGTTTGCTTAGCCAAGTTCAAGATCCATCCCCTGGTGCCTGGGCTGGCAGGAGGTCCAGGTTTCCAGGGGGTTGCTGCACCCTGCTTCAGGAATACCAGTGCTCTGGACCTTGTGAGGGCCTGTGGGATCTGGGTATCCCTGGGGTCTCATTTATCACTGAGCGAGCTCCCCAGGCTCCTGGGGAAATGGCAGCAGAGAAGCCCTCGCCATGCATCCCAGTCTGGGGCCTCTGACTCCTGTCGCCTCCAGGGACCCACCTCCCAACCCCCACCACCACTCAGGGGCCACACAGTCCAGGGGAGTGGGGCGAGCCTGTCCTCCGACGGGAGGGACCTCAGAGACCCGGCCACTGCCAGCCTTGTGGCCTCTCAGAACCTCGTCCCTCATTTTTTTAAAAAGTCATTTTATTTATTTATTTATGGCTGTGCTGGGTCTTCATTGCTATGGGCTTTTCTCTACGTTGTGGTGCAAGGGCCCTTATTGTAGTGGTTTCTTCTGCCGTGGAGCACGGGTGCCCAGTCACTGCGTCACGTGGGCTCAGTCGCTGCATCACGTGGGCTCAGCTGTCTTATGTGAGCTCAGTAATTGTGTCTCATGGGGTCAGTAGTTTTGTCACATGGGCTCTGTAGTTGCTGCTCTAGCACACAGGCTCAGCAGTCGTGGCTCCCGGGCTCTAGAGCACAGGCTCAGCAGTCGTGGTTCCCGGGCTCTGGAGCACAGACTCAATAGTCGTGGCTCCCGGGCTCTAGAGCACAGACTCAATAGTCATGGCTCCTAGGCTCTGGAGCACAGACTCAGCAGTCGTGGCTCCGGGACTCTAGAGCACAGGCTCAGCAGTCGTGGCTCCCGGGCTCTAGAGCACAGGCTCAGCAGTCGTGGCTCCCGGGCTCTAGAGCACAGGCTCAGTAGCTGTGTTACCTGGG
>NW_011494914.1:14707-24465 GCF_000754665.1 Bison bison bison | reverse complement strand
GCGCAGGCTCAGCAGTCGTGGCTCCCGGGCTCTAGAGTGCAGGCTCAGTAGCTGTGGCTCCCGACTCTGGAGCGCAGGCTCAGCAGTCGTGGCTCCCGACTCTGGAGCGCAGGCTCAGCAGTCGTGGCTCCCGACTCTGGAGCGCAGGCTCAGCAGTCGTGGCGCACGGGCTTAGTTGCTTTGCAGTAAGTGGGATCTTCCCAGACCAGGGATGGAGCCCACATCTCCTGCACTGGCAGGCAGATTCTTTACCACTGAGCCACCAGGAAGGCCCCTTATCCCTCCTTTTTAAAGGAAGGGGCTGCCTTGACCTCTGTGGATGTGACAAGATGGTGTGCCAGTCTGGGTCGTGCTCCCATGTAGGCTGGTCCTTTCTGACCAACTCCCTCTGAATGCCCACGTCAGGTTACTTAGGGCATTGATGAGAGAGCACCCCTCTTCCAAACGCAAAGGAGTCCCAGGCCCTGGCCAGCTCACAGGCTGAGGAGGGGAGATAGGGCAGAAGAATCAGTGATTCCTGAGCATAGGGCGACGCCTGCCCGGACAGAGCCTGAGCCGGGGCCAGCGGGGGTGGCGTCTTCAGTCCAGGGGAACTGCTGACCGCTTCCTGCAGGCGCTTCCCCCCCGGCCTGGGGGGGCCACCAGCCTGTTTGGTCCCGATATCCTTGTTTTGCAAAGAGTGGTTCCTGAAATCACGGGGCCTGGAGGTCTGCTCGGCTTTGATGGGGGCTGGTCTCAGCCGCTCAGGCCAGAAACTACAAACACAGACAAGGCCCGCTGGGCACACACACGGGCCCTTTCAGCCCTTTCGGTGGGCCCAGCGGCAGCCAGGTGCCAGGCTCCAGGACAACTCCAGGCTTCTCGCCCCATCCCGGGCTCTGACCTCAGGCTTGGGCGTGCAGGGGAACCTGCCAGAAAGGGCATCTCAGGAGAACTGCCGGGAAGACCCGGGTGGGGCTCAGGAATGCGCGGGCCTCAGAAGGCGTGTCACAGGTGCACCTTACCGATGGGGAAGCAGAGGCTTGGAAAGACGACGGGAATGCTGGGTCCACTCCCTCCCGCGACCCTGGGTGACGGGCTTTCTCTTCCCAAGCCTTAGTTTCCCCATTTGTAAGTTGTAAGCCCAGGGGACTTACTGGACCTGTCTTTATTGGAAGCATTCTTTGCTTTTTTTTTTTTCAGCTGCACCGTGTGGTGTGTGGGACCGTAGTTCCCTGACCAGGGATCAAACCCAGGCCCCCTGCATTGGGAGCATAGAGTCAACCACTGGACACCCGGGGAAGTCCCAGGAGCTTTCTTAAGGGCTGGTTCTTGGTGATCTTTGATAGTTCAACAGTTCCATCCTAACCAGAGTGGGGAGAGAGGCAGGACGCCGCGCCGGGGACTGTCCTGAGCCAGCGTCCAGCATAGAGGGTCTTCAGCCGTCTGGTCATGGCTTCACCCGCTCCCCAGTGAGGCCCTTGCTCTCCTAACAGTGAACATTACACATCCTGGTTCCGGGCAGGCATCCGGGTAGAGGGGGTGGGGGAGGGGGGGTGCCTTTGTGCTGACTCCTTCCTGCATCAGCGGGGTGGTCCTGCGATGCTTTTCCAGGAATCCCCACCCCACCCCTTCTCTAGAGCAGGGCCCACAGCCAGGGCCAAGTCCCGCCCCAGATTTGCAAATAAGGTTTTCTTGGTGCATGGCTAGGCCCTCTCATTTCCTATCAACCAAGTCTGCTCTGGGGCTATAACAGCTTGACGGCCCGAGAAACCAAAACTAGTTACTCTCTGGCTCTTTACAGAAGGCGGCTGCCGCCCCTTGCTCTGGGGTCACTTGTGTGCTTGCTTCTCCTGCCCAGGCTGCTGGAGTGAACCAGCAGGGAGTAGTAATGTCCTCCCACCCCACACCCGCCCCCTCCCCTGGGGGCCTCTGCATTCCCGGGATTCTCTGTTTACTTATGGCCTGTTGTAGATTAACCCTCAGCCCCCGCCCCCGACCCCCTTGGAAGTGGCCGTGGGAGACTTGACAAGCTGCATACCTGGATCAGGCCAGGCACATGTACTCTTCTGACTGGCCCCATTCCACAGGAGGACCTCTATACCCTCTCTTTGCCTAGTCCCTTTTCCTCCAAATTCAGCCGAGGAGCCTCCGCCTCCAGGAAGCCTTCCTGGATTTCTCCCCCCTCTTCTTCCTCTTCTAGCCTCCTCTCTGTGGCTGCACAGACGGCACGACACCACCCCAGTCTCCTTCCAAGTCTGTAACCCCGACTTGTCTGAGCCCCCTCGTGTGTGGGGACCTGAAGGCGTAACTGGGGTGATGGAGCCAAGATGGCTGGTGGCAGGGGTGGCTCTGAATTCTGAAGAGCAGAGCAGTCAACCAGGGGGAGTGGGGGATCCATGGAGAGGTTGGACCGCATGCTCCCTGGGCTGTCCAGGGGGCCCCAGCTGTGCCTGGGGGGTTGGGCTGGGTCACCCCTCCAGGCTTGAGACTGTGCTGACAGTTCCACACAGTCCCAGGGGACTGAAAATGTTCTGAGATGGCGTGACGGAATTAGAAATTGCTTTTTGTCCTTGTAGGACCGCAACTGTTGCTACTTGCCCCACGAGTAAAAAAGATAAGCGGAGGGTAGAGGGTGGCTGGGGCTTCCCAGGTGGCCCAAGTGGTAGAGAACCCATCTGCGAATGCAGGAGACTGTCAGAGACTCTGGTTGGATCCCTGGGTTGGGAAGATCCCCTGGAGAAGGGAATGGCAACCCACTCCAGTATTCTTGCCTGGAGAATCCCATGGATGGAGGAGCCTGGCAGGCTACAGTCCATGGGGTCGCAAGGAGTCGGACACCACTGAGCTACCTGGTACGCAGCACGCGCAGAGGGCAGGGCACCCCTCAGCCCCTGGCCCCTGGCTCAGGATTAGAGCCCAGGCCGATGTCTGTGGTCCAGGGCTCAGGCGGGAGCCGTCCTGGGGGCTCGTCAGGAACTTCTGCCCACGATGGCAGAGGAGAGTCCAGGCAGGCTAAAGTGGGCAGGGGTCACTCAGACCCTCAGAGATGGTTAAAGAGATGCTGCAGCTGGGTCACCAGGGAGCAGGTGTAAGCATTCCAACAGGAAGTTCTTGGGAGCTCTTCCTCTGACTGTGTGTGAGTCTCATGCCTTAGGGAGTCAGGGGTCCGCCTCGGCTCCCCTGGAGGCCTTGGCATTGTCCTGGGCCCTGTGTGGTCCAGGGCAGGTCCCGCGTCTCTTAAGTCCATTTGCCGCTCAGTCCAGTGGGATCGTGGCAGTACACTGGGGTGGCCACAATCCATAGAGCTAGTATTTTTTAAGCGAAGGATAACTGCACAGTGATGGTAAATCCCTGCGAGGGTCAGAGTTGCTGACCTCGGAGGGCACTCGGAGATCCCCAAGCCCAACTCGCCCATCAGAAGGGGGGGAGCTGAGGCCCAGGGGGTGACAGGCTCCCTCAGAGGGACCCGAAGGCGGGGCTGGGCTGGGGTTGAGACCAGCCTCTCACATGCAAGGCTGTGTGGGGCTGCCCTATGGGGCCGCCTCCAGGAGGGACCCCTTACTTGAAAGACCCCCACCTGAAAGGCTCACGTTCTTCCTCTGGAAGTCTATTCGGGTGCAGTTGCAGACTTGGGGTGCACTCTGTGAAGTTGGGGTGCCATATGCAGAGGTGGTGTATTCTTGCAGAGTTGAGTTACATTCTGAGAAATTGGAGTACAACATGTAGAATTAGGGTGTGCTGTGCAGGGTTGGGGTGCCCTGTGCGGAGTGGAAGAACGCTGGGCACAGTGGGGGAGGCTCATGGAAAGCCCCCGGCCTTGAGCCAAGAGCACAGCTGCAGAGGCGAACAGGATGCGGGTCTCGGGCCGCCGCGGGGCACAATGGCCAGGAGAGGAAGCCAGTCCAGACCCTTTTATGGATGTGGAGCCGTAGGGGGCCTCTTTCAACACAGTTTCCAGAAAAACAGAGCGGGAAGGAGCAAGCAGCTTGCGTTTCGCATAGCATGGGGTTCTGGAGGGCTGGGTGGGGAACCGGGGAGCCCAGCTTCACAGACAGAGGCTGAGAGGAGCGGGATGGGGGTGCGCCCAGGACACACCGTGGCTTAGAGAACGGAGGGTGCAGGGCCCAAGCCTAGCTCCTCTCCTCAGCCCCTGAGGGCCCACGGAGCCCAGGGCCAGCCCAGGCCAGGGGCCAGTGGAGACGCGGACTTCCTGACACCCTGATCCTTCCCCGCTGCCTGGGGAGCCTGGTCCCCTGCTCTCTGCCTTGCAGCAGCCCCTGGAGAGACTTGGGTACTGGGATTTGTTAGATGCAGAGACACCTGAGTACAGCTGACACCTGTGGAAGGATTCTTGCCTCTAGACTAACCCTCGTGACAGCTCAGAGCTAGACCAGACAGTCAGATCCCACCCGGGCCTCCCTGCCGGCCCGTGAGCAGCACAGCCACTCCGGCCTTCCAGGTGGCATCGGTGAACGTGGTGGCCTGCCACGGCGGTGCCTGCAGAGCTCGGACCCTGAGGGGCAGCCTGGCTGGAGACAATGGGCCTGGAGCTCTGCCCTCTGGGGGAGGAGGGGCAGTCAAGGCCGGGGACAGATGATGGGGACAAAGGCGTATCCAGAGGTCCCCGTGCAGGGCAGAGTGGGCGTGGATGGAGGAGGCAGGCCCGCCCAGGAGAGCCGTCCCAGCAGAGGCGAGTGCAAGGAAAGCCCAACTTCTCCAGGGCTGAGACCACTGCAGCAGGTACCTTGCAAGGAGGTGGGCTGGGGGGGCATCACCGTGCCAGGCCCGTGAAGGGGAGGCAGGCGGGCTGGGGAGGTCGACAGGCCGGTGTCATGAGGAAGAGGGCAGGTGAGGAGGGCCTTCAGGGCGTGATGGGGCCCGAGGGGTGGGCAGGAGAGCGGGGTCTTGGAAGACTGCAGGTTGCTGAGGTCAGGCAGCCCGCAGGGAGAGCACTGTGGTCAGGCAGGCGGGAGCTCCAAACACTAACTCATGTCCCCGGCCTGTTCCCCACTCCCGTGCGCGTCTAGCACTCTGGGCAGGAGGGCAGCCTCCGCAGGTACATCCATCAGAACCTCTGAACACGCCCTTGTTTGGAAAAAGGGTCTTGATGTGATCGATCCGTGTAAGGATCTCAAAGTGAGATCCACCCGGATGACTTGCAGGGCCCCGGAGACAGTGCGGAGCGTCCTTCCAAGTGGGAGCAAGGGAGACACACAGGGAGAGGCCGCGTGATGGCAGAAGCAGAGGGTGGGGTGACCTGACCACAGGCCCAGGACAGTCTGGAGACACAGGAGCTGGGGGAGGCGGGAAGGAGGCTCCCCGGAGCCAGAGGGAGCCTGGCCCTGCCGGCACCTTGGCTGACTGCGGCCCCAGAGCTGCGAGAGAGTAAACCTCTGCCGTTTTAAGAAGCCCGGTCTGGGGTACTTTGTCACAGCATTCCCTGGACGCTCACATCGCAACCGTCACGACTAGAAAGATTGCTGTTCCTGCTCCACGGAGAGGGCAGGAGAGGGGAGGAGAGAGGTTGGCAGGGCTCCGACAGGCCATGCTCCCTGGGGGAAGGCGAGCTGCTGGGGGAACAGCTGGCCCTCTGCTCTGGAGCCTCCTGGTCCCCAGGGCCCACGGTTGATGTGAAACCCTCCCCTGCTATTCCACCTGGCGTCAGGGGGGACCGTGAAAATGGCCCCCTGGAGCCTCTGCCTCCAGGCTTGGGGTCACCGAGCATGTCGGCGGTGTGTGGCCTGGGCCAGGGCTGGGCTGGAGGTGTGAGGGGCCGGAGCACGGGGCCCGGGCCTGCTGGGGTCCCCCCAGTGGCCAGCACTGCCCATTGAGGGGCTGAGGCTTCACAGTGGCCCTCGGCAGGGACCTTTCCAGCGTGAGGCGGCCACACACCCATGGTGTCTCCGGCTGTGCCCCTCACGCTTGAGCTCTGGCCCACTGGGGAGGGGAGGTTGTGACTTTGGGGTGACCATGCATAACGCCAGGAGTTGATTGGATAAAAGGTGGACGGCGTGGGAGGGGGGCAACCAGAAACAGCCCGCTTTGGGCTCAGAGCGGATCTCAGCCTGAATGAGACTGCCCCCAAGGAGCAAGTGTCTGGAGACAGGTGTGGTTGTCACCTTGGGGCCACTTCTAGTGACAGAGGCCAGGGATGTTGCCCAGACCCCAGGACAAAGAGCGAGCGCCCCGAACACCAGCAGTGCCGGGGTTAGACACCGTGCTCAGGGGATCGCAGTGTCCGTCAGGCCTGGTTCCCCACTCAGCCTCTAGTTGTCACCAGCCTTGGACACACGGCATCTCCTGAGCCTCAGTTTCCCTGTCTGTGAAATGGGCACATTAGCACTTAACTTAGATATTGTTCCTGGTCAGAAAGCCAAACCATGCCTCTCCCAAGCTTGGGGTGGAGAAGGTGGCCTCCTGGGTTTGAGCTGGGGCCAGCAACCGGAGCCTACCCGCTGCCTCTGTGAGCCCATGGGAGGGTAGGGCCGGGGCTGACCCCAGTTCAGTTCTTGCTGCTTGTCGGACAGCCTGGCAACCCAGCCCTGCCCCCCGAGCTCAAACCCCTGCTCTCAAACCCAGTTGGGCCTGGAGCTGGTGAGAAGACCAGGAAGGAAGGAGAGCTTGTAAGCAGACCCCCAGCCCTCCCCAGGATGTGTTCCCATTGATTGTGTCACCGGGTGGGGCAGCAGTGGGGAGAAACCACGTGTCTGTCTGTGTACACATGTGTGGACACATGGGTGCACGTGTATCTGTGCATGCATGTGCACACATATGTATTGCACACGTGTGCATGTATGTGTGCCCATCTGTTTGTGCGCACACATGTGCACGAATATCTGTGTGCAAGTGTGTGCACCTGTGTGTGTGCACGTGTGTGTGAACATGTGCATGTACGAGTATGCATTTGTGTGTGCGTGCACGTGTATACCAATGTTTATGTATAAGTGTGTGCACGTGTGTGCATGTAAATGTGTGCACGTGTGTGTGTGCACAGTAAGTGGAAAAGGAAGAGAGAGCAAGGCTGAGGTTGGCAGGGCAGCTGTCTGACTTCCCCAATCCTGCCAGCCGAGGTGGGAGCCTCGGTGGCCCCTGACCTCCACCTCTGAGCCTGGGCACCAGGCAACGGGCAAGCCGGTCAGGGCCTGGAGCTGGCCCAGGCCAGAGCTAATGATCAACCAGCCCTGGGAGGCGGCGCAGCAGCTCAGGCCTGCCTCTCGCCGGGCCCAGACGCAGAGAGGAAGTGGGGCAGGAAGCAGGGGGCGGTGGCGGCCGCTGTGCAGTCCAACGGGCTGTGGGCGGTGGAGACGGCCTGCGGGGCCCGCCAGCGAGGAGCCAGGAGTGGCCATCTGGTGCCCGCTGTCCTACAGAGCGGGGCGCAGGTACGGGGCTCTGGATGGGCAGGTGAGGGCAGACGAGCAGGCATTGTCCACAGACCTGGGTCTTGCCACAGGTGGATCTGAGCCACCTCTTGCTTTTCACTTTCTTGGAGAGTTTTCTGAGCTTTCAGGATTGGGAGGGAACAGAACTGGTGTCTGGAGAGCCCAGAAGGCCGTGGGCGCTGGCTGGTGGAGCTCCGGGAGGGCCCCGTGCCCGCCGACAGCTATTTTTCCAGTAATGATGTCGGTTTTGCAAAAGCACCGCCGCTCTGAGATCTCACCTGACCCCACCTCCCCTTGGCCACCCAAACACCCATCCCGAGGGTCTGGCCAGGACACAGGAGTTGTGTTGCCAATAAGCAGGGTTCCAGGCCCAGGGGGCCTCAAGTGGGCCCCCACCCTGGGTTGGCACCACCTCTGGCAGACACCATAAGTACCAGACCAGGGTGGCACTGCAGCTGTGACCTGGCCACTCTGAGGTCACCGCCCTGGGCCTCCTCTCCATCAACCAATGGGATGGGTGACTTAACTGGAAACCCCGGCCGGACAGCTCTAGGGAGACCCTGACCCAGGCCCTTTAGTGCCAGGGGCTTCCCTGGTGGCTCAGACAGTAAAGAATCTGCCTGCAATGCGGGAGACCTGGGTTCGATCCCTGGGTGGGGAAGAGACCCTGGAGCCCAGCATGGCAACCCACTCCAGTATTCTTGCCTGGAGAATCCCTGTGGACAGAGGAGCCTGGTGGGCTACAGTCCGTGGGGTCACAAAGAGTCGGACACGACTGAGCGACTAAGCACCTGGCCTGGGCATGTGGTCCTGGCACATCACGGAGACCCTCTCCCCACCTGCAGTGACCCCTCTGGGGGCCCCAAGCCCCGTCTGGTTTCACACAGATGACAGATTGGGGAGTGACACCGGGAGGAGTTAGTGCTGCTGATCACTTGGGTGTGACTCCCCCAGCGGGGGTGGGGGGCTGTGGCTGAACTCATGGGTGGAGGCAGTGTGGGGGCCAGAGGCAGGGTGTGCCCAGGTTCAGGGTGGGTGTGAAGGGCTGGACTTGGACCCACCTGGGTTCAAATCCCACCAGCACCCCCCGCCCCCCATCCCAGGCCGGTCTGAGTCAGCATAGCTGCTCATGGAGCCTCGATGGCCCCTCTGTGAAATGGGCCCATCACGCTCCCCCGGGCGTCACGAGGACAGAGTGAGGATACTCAGTTGTGCAGGGTGGTGGCTCCCGACAGCGACGTCGCTTCCTGTGTCGGGTCCCCAGCCAGGATTTACGCTTGCGGTGCCTTACTCCCCCTCCCGAAACGCCCACTTCCCAGCAGAGAAGGGAAGCACAGGGGCCCGGGGCGACGGCTGGCCTGGAGCTGCTGTATGAAGGGCCACAAGCGGGGGCTTCTAACGCTAGGAGTTCATTCTCCCCTGGTTCTGGAGGCCGGAAATCTGAAGCCCCGGGGTGGGCAGAGGGCCCTGGGGGAGGGTCCTTCGGCTCCTGGAGGCTCTAGGCATCTCTGGGCTCATGGGCACGTCACCCTGCTCTCTGCCACCATCCTCAGCCGGGGCCCGCTGTGTCTGTGTTCCTCCTCTTCTTACAAAGACCCTACACGGAGGGCCCTCCAGCCCAGTGTGATCGCATCTTATTATTACTATTATTTTTAGTATTTATTATTTGGCTGCCTCAGGTCCCAGCTGTGGCTCTCTAGCATCTTCAGTTGCGGTCTTCAGACTCAGTTGCGGCATGTGGGATCCGGTCCCTGAGCAGGGAGAAATCCAGCCCGAGCCCCCTGCACTGGGAGTGCGAGGTCTTAGCCACCGGGCCAGCAGGGACATCCCCAGTGACCGCATCTTAACTTCACCCCGTGTCCAAATAAGGCCACCAAATCTGAGGTCACTGGTGGGCGTGAATGTGGGCGGGCGCTGGTCACCTTCTGTACTGAGGTCCCCAGACAACCCTGAACAGATGCTTCCTGGGCAGGTGGGCGAGGTCTGCGTGGTCCTCGAGGCTTTTGTTCAGGACGGGTTCAGATGCAGTTGGGAACATGGGCAGCCTTGCCGGCTGAGCAGTGCTATTTTAGGACCCTCCCTGGGGAGACAGAGCACACTTCCTCCTGCGGGCCATGACTAGGAACCCCAGGCTTACAACTGTCAGCGGCAGGCCCCTTGCTGAGCAGGTGGGAAGTCCCCTGAGCCCCAGAGCCTTCCCTGTTCTCGGAAAACTGTCCCTGAGCTGCTGCGGGCAGGCCCGTGCGCCTGGGATGCAAGCGCCGGTGGGCTGCTCCTGACTTCTCGGTGGACAGGAGGGCAGGGGCTGGGGAAGAGAGATGCCCTGGATGTGGGCTGTGTGAGCCAGATGCCTGGCAGCAGAGTGGAGGGCAAGGCCCCCCAGGTGGAGGCTAGACA
>NW_011494914.1:13389-14584 GCF_000754665.1 Bison bison bison | reverse complement strand
AGGGGCGGGCATCAGATGGACGGCACTGCCTCCTGAAAGAGGCTGGAGGTCTTCGTGTGTGACGGGGTCGGGGGGGACGGCCCCCGGGAGCAGGAAATGGGGACACAAGGCAGAGGAGCTTGAAACGACGCTGGTCACTGACCCAAGGTGGCTGGAGAGCTCTGCAACAAGGCTGCGTCCCAGAGCCCGAGGGGCCACTCAGCTGCGCCCGCTGGTCCCTGGCCTTTAGAGGTGGTTGGGGGCTGGGGACCAGGTCACAGCCAGACAGCCCCCTACGCCCTGCTTTTCTCTACAGCTCAGAGGCAGACAAAGGGGGACCAGGGTAATGCCTGCCTGAAACATGGCCTTTCCTACTCTTGTGTTAAATCCATGAGAGGAGTGAAGCTGGTTCTGGAGAAAAGGAATCAGAGCAAGCTTGGGATGAGCTGAAGCAGGCCTCCCCAGCCCGGGAGCTCTCTCGTCTTGTGTAGGGGAATAGAGGGTCTAGGGGGCAGCTGGCCTGGCGAAACCCCTGTGGGCCAAGGCACCCCCTTGATGCTCCAAGACCCCCCAGGATGTGAGCCAGGTTCCCTGAGTTGCCGTCAGAAGGGTGCCCACAAGGGTCATACCCAGAGGCTTTGGGGACCACTGATGAAAGGGTGTTGGGGATGGTCTGGGAGTGTTGGGTGTAGGCAGTGGTCCTGCAGGAGCCCCCTCCTCAGACCCCTGAGGGCCAGCAAGCAGGGTGGTCAGGGCAGCTCTGAGCTCATGCCCCCGTGCGTCGGGTCCATGAGGATGGACCGACGTAGGGTCTTCTTCCTCTGGGATCGAGGGTTCAGAGCCCCAGTTGCTGCTCAGCAGCTGCATGGCTGCGTGGCCTTCAAGAGGTGCCCACGACTCCCCTGCTCCACACTGGCCTGTTGGGGTGGCCCGCAGCTCTGCTGGCCTGCCTCCATGGACGGCCGACACTCCATGCCCTCCCATTCTCTGCACGGCTCCCCGTCACTCACGGGTCCTGCTTCCCCCAGGCCTTCTCAATGGTCAGATTCCCTTCCCTCCACTTGTGGGGTCAGCAGACTCTCTCCCCCACTCCCAGAATGTGCCCCATGGAACCAACACTGCCACATTTGTGTCCAGACCCCCCCCATTTGAACAGGCCTGGGTCACCTTCCTTTGTGCCCCTCGCCCCTGCCTGGCACAGAGCTGGCCACAGGGC
>NW_011494914.1:12136-13289 GCF_000754665.1 Bison bison bison | reverse complement strand
CTCGACCTCCCCCGCCCACCCTGCAGGCGGAGCTGACGCTGAAGACGCCTGGGCCCAGCCTACTGCAGGGGGTGAGTTCAGGGTCAAGGCCGGTTCTCGGGGGACAGCAGCAGTGCCCAGGGAGGAATGGGCCTGCAGGCACCGCCTGCCCCCTGCCCACTCCCCCAGAAGGGTGGGACGGTCCTCAGCCCACGCCGAATGTCTCCAAGGCTCCGGGGGTAGCATCCCGTGAGAACCCTCACCTGGTGGGGGGAGCTTGTGGGTTTGGTGTGAGCGCCTCTGTTTGCCTTTTAAAGACAAGGATGTGGGCACTGACGGGATACGTGTGGGGGTAAGTGAGAGAGTGTTAATGTGAGAGTGTTTATGTGTATGTGTGTGTGCGCATGTGTGTGCACACGTGTGTGCATGTGTGCCGGTATGTACGTGTCTCTGTGTACACGTGTGCGCACACGTGTGTGTGCGCACATGTGTGTGTGCATGCATGTGGGTGTGGGTCCGTGTGCATGCGTGTGCACGCACATGTGTGTGTAGGGGGTGAGTTGCCCACCCCTCCAAGCCCACCCCAGTCCCCCATCTGTAGAGGAGGGCAATGTACTCTCCCCACTGGGAACCTGGCCAAGAAGCCTGGTGCATACAGGTGGTGACAAATTCTTGCATGCCCTCTTGGAGCCTGCAGACAATCTCCGCTGTCCCGGAACAGTCTGAGGCCCGCAATTCTGAGAATAGTCTGCGCTGGATCTAACGGAGGTCAGCCCCCCGATCTTGTTGACAATCCGAGGCGGTAAATGAACCCAAGGCCCCTCACAGGTCCCACCTCCAGCGTCTCCTCCTCTGTCCTTTCTGCCCAAACTCAGGAATGGACCTTTCAAGGAATGAAACGCAGTCCTCTCGCTTAAAGCGCTCTGCTGGCTCCTCTTTGCATTTATGGAGAGTTCAGTGCCCTGGGCGCCGCCCCCTGCCCTGCCCCGGAATCTGGAACAGCCCAGGCCCCATGTCCTGTGCCCCAGGCTCCCCCAGCCCCTGTGGTGACCTGGTGACGCTGCTGTCAGCCTCCTCGTCTCCCTCCCGTCCTCTGCTGCAGGGCCCCAGGTGAAGCTGGGAGGCCGGCCGGGGGCTCCTGGGGCCCCGCCCTGGTGGGCCCGTCTGGGCTCTG
>NW_011494914.1:3971-12014 GCF_000754665.1 Bison bison bison | reverse complement strand
GGGCCCGCCCCAGCACCTACCCCGAGGTGGAGGGTCTGGGGGAGTCCAGGCTGCTCTTCAGTTGGCAGTGTCGCCCCAGGAAGGGTCTCAGAAGTGTGCTCTCCCGTCTCTGCGCGTCCTGCTCTGTGCACAGACTTCCTGCTGCCCTGCTCGGGGTTTGGGATGGAGCTCCCCACTGCCCGTCGTCAGAGAGCAGCAGACTCCACAAGAAGACGGGCTCCTTGCCTGGGGCTCCTGGCCTTGCTCTCGTCCACCCTGCACAGGGCTGAGCAGGGCCGCTCCTCCTTCCCTCGTTTCCGAGGCAGAAGCTGAGGGGGCGTGGCTGCCCCGCATCCCTGCGGCTGCATCAGGGTGGGGGGCGTCTGCCTCTCCTTCCCAGGCCTGGAAGCGGCTCCGTGTCCTTCTCTGTCCTCAGATTTGTGACAAAAGCCCTGACCTGTGCAGACCCTCACTTATCTTTTTTTTCCCCTCAAATTTTATTTTTATGTATGTTTAAATATTTACTTCACTGCTCCGAGTCTTGGCTGCAGCGTATAGTATCTTTCAGTTATAGCATGTAAACTCTAAGTTGCGGCCTGCGGCATCTCGTTTCCTGACCAGGGATTGAACCTGAGCCTCCTGCACTGGGAGAGTGGAGTCTTAGCCACGGGACCACTAGGGAAGTCACCCTCTCTCGATGACCCACTGCCTGGGGAAGGCCCCAGGGCGCCCGGGCGCGGGAGCAGTCTCTAGTTCCTCCCTGGCCATTTCCTCCTTCCCTGCCTTCTGCTGCCTGCTGCCTCCCATCTTGGGGACAGCCTTGGACCCGGCCCATTTCCTGAGTTCCTTCCAGGGGCTCTGCTGGGTGCAGGCCTCTTTTAGTGGTAGACCCCTCAAGCCTTGGGATTAGTGATAAGGAGCAGCAGGAACCCCTGGAAACCAAGGCTGGAGTCACAGCGCCGCTGAGCCCCATGGGAAGCGTGCCATCTCCTGGGGTGGCGGTCTGTCCATCCCAGCCCTTGCCGGGTAGGAGGCATGGTGGGCTAACTCCTACACCCCTGGGTCCTGGAGTGTCCCAAGAGCACAGCTGTTCTGTCCCCTGTTTCCACATGTTCGTTGTCGTGTCCCTGTCCAGGCACTCGTGGGAAGGTTCTAAGCAGCCTCTACCCACCAGGTTCTGAGCTGTTTCCTCGGGTCTGTGATGGGCAAGAACGGGCACCCCACTGCCCACAGGGCCCTCTAGCTGGAAGCAGATGTAGGCTCGCACCCCCGACGGAGTCTGCTCTGGGTGACACTGTGCTGTTCGGGGAGGAGGCCCTGCCCGGGGAGGTGCTTGGGAGCCCGCCAGGCAAGGCAGAGGGCCGCTCGCCTCTTGTGCCCTAACTCATGGGCAGCATCCATGCTGATCCCGGCCGCCCAGAGAGGCCAGGACTGCTGCTGATCCCTGCCCTCTGCTCTCCCCACAGAGGCCAGCCTGGCATGCTGAGCCCTTGGCAGTGAGGCCGCCACCAGCCATGGAGGGCCCAGAGGAGCCAGCCCCCAGGGGCAATGGGCCCGCAGGGCCCTGGGGGGGCAGTGGCGACCATGGAGTCCGGGAAATGGCCAAGAGCACGTCCGTCAGCTGGGAGCGACCACGGCCCGAGGAGGCCAAGGCCACCGTCCGAGGGGGTGAGTGCACCGTGCGGGTCCACCCCCCACCCACCCTGGGACGGAGCCGGGCGTCCACGCCGTCAGAGCTCGCGTTGATGGAGAGTGTCTGTGAGGGATGTGGGCCCACCTCGCGCTTCTCCAGGGTCACGTCAGCGATAAACTGGTGCGACAAGGGGACAGGGGTTGGAGATTCCCGGGACACAGCCCCGCATGAGGTCACAGCTCTCGTACGACTTTGCTTTCCCACCGTCCCGCTCTGTCCTTGGCTGTGAACCCCCGGGGTTACTCAGGGTGGGGTGTCCCTCCTTCCCTCCCAGGGGGCAGACCCAGCCCAGGGTGGGGGGTGGCAAGGAGCAGTGTCTGGGCCAGGCCTTGGGCAGGATTACTTCCTGGAAGGAGAGGAAGCGGGCTGAGACGAGGAGAGAGGGGCCTCTGACTCCCACCCGACCGGCCCGGGTGTGCGAAAGAGGGGCTTGGACTCAGGCTGGGCTGCCGCTGGGCTGCCCTGGTTCCCATCCTGATTGCCCCTGGACCGCTGCTGGACGCGGGCCTCAGTGTCCCCACTTGGAAACCTGAGGGGTGGCCTAGGGGGTCTGCAGGGCCCCTGTCTCTAGAACTGGAGGAGGGAAGGGAAGGACAGGGAGGAAGGCCCCGAGCCAGGGGCAGCCTGTCCCCCGTCCTTCCCCCATCTTCCCGTCGTCAGATCCTCACCTCCACCCCGGTCACCTGCTTAAGTCGCCCACAGAGGCTCTAGGGCTTGGCACTCAGCAGGTGCCCAGTGAGTATCTGACGAATGATCGATGCTTTGGGAGAATGGCAACAAAACCGCATGCTTGGCAGCAGGCCCAGAGCCTGACGCTGTGCGTGCTTGGTGACTGGAGGTGTTTTCACTCCTGTTCTCTTGGTTCTTCGGGGTGTAAATGGAGATAGCAAGGGGGGTGGCCATCGAGGGTGCTGACTCCTGTGGTCAGACACCTGCCTGGCCCAGAAGAGGGGCTCCAAGAAGTGGTGGGGGCCTGGCTCTGGGATCTCATGGGATCTTGGCCCCGCCCAGAGCTCGATGGCATGAGACAGAGGGGCTGGGTCCTGGCGGAAACACGTGGGCCATTCCAGCCTTCTGCAAGGCAGCCCAGCCCCCGAGGGGCTGTGAGTCCTAGAGCACGGGATTTCTGCTGTCCGGCGCTGTGACCGAGCCAGGGGCATTCTGACCACAAGCCCGGTGTTTCCTGCCCCTGCAGCCCCACAGCACAGCTGGCATCCGCCAGCACCAGGATGGTCTAGGAGCCCCCGCAGCGGGACCAGGGAGCCCCCCACAGTCTTCCCAGGCTCCCCAGCCCCAAGCAGCCAAGGGGCCAGTGGGCTCTCACCACGTCTACCCAGACCCCTTACCTTTTTAGCTTCTTTTGCAAACAGGCAACAAATTTACAAGAAACAATACAAAGAATTCTCACTTAGCCCACCCAGGGGGTTTTCCCTGGTGGCCCGGTGGTTAAGAATCCACCTGCCAATATAGGAGATGCGGGTTCGATGCCTGGGTCTGGAAGATCTCCTAGAGGAGGAATTTACAACTCACTCCGGTATTCTCGCCCGAGAAATCCATGGACAGAGAAGCCCAGGGGGTTACAGGCCGTGGGGTCACAAAGAGTCAGACATGACTGAGTGAGCACGTGCACACAGCCCGCCTAGACCCCTCGGATGTTAACACTGCCTTCTCTCTCTCTGCACTCAGGCAGGTGTTATGTTTTTCCAGGACGGTCTTGGGGTCCACTGCAGACATGACTCCCCTCCTCCCCCATTGCTTGGTGTCTTTCCTAAAACCAGCACCTGCTCGTGCAGCCTCACAGTGAGGTGATTCCAAACTCACTTTTCTGGCTTAGACAACCTGAAAACAGACCTTGCTGCAATCCAGCCATCTGTCCCGTAACCTCCTTCCCACCAAACAAAACCCTGGTCAGGCTTTGCGTTCTGTGGCCGTGTGTGCCTGGAGCTTCTTAACCTGGCGGCTGGTACTTTGAAGATTCCAGGCGGTCCTGTAGAAGCTACCGCAGTGTGGAGATGGGTGATCCTTCAGGTCGGCAGGCTGGGGCTTCGGGCAGAAATGCCCAGTACCTTCGGTCCATCTCAATGTCCGTGGGTCTGGGCCCTGGTGATGCTCACATCTCACGTCGCTCACTTGATTAAGGGGATGTTTGACCATGTAAACACCTCTGTCAGAGTCATCCGTCTTCCCTCTTGTCGTTAGGAGCCTGTGGGAACTTTGTGACTATTCTGTCCCCCTCCGAACTCGCCTATGTTAGTCGCCCAGTCGTTTCCAACTCTGTGCAACCCCATGGACTGTAGCCTGCCAGGTCCACGGTCCATGCGATTCTCCAGGCAAGAATCCTGGAGTGGGTTGCTATTCCCTTCTCCAGGGGATCTTCCTGATCCAAAAATCAAACCCAGGTCTCCTGCACTGCAAGCCTTGTCTGAGCCACCAGGGAAGCCATGAAAACGGTTGCTCAATGCTGACTTTCTAATGCTGCATTTTTCTACATTCTTTCTAATTGACCTTCACTGAAGCGAAGAACTGTCCCCTCTCCCCGGTTGCTCACTTACTTATTTTAGCGTGAACAGGCTTTATTTTATTCTCTGGACTCTATCGGTTGCTGTCCTTAGTTATTTTGTTGTTCAAATGGCCCCTGATTTGGTCTTGTGACACGTCTCCAACATCCTGTGGGCACCACCTGCTTTCTGGGGCCCCAGGACGCTCACGTCTCATCTCTGCTCTCCCTGCCCCAGCCCTGGAATCGGCCACACCTCAGGGAGCCCCGGGCTCAGTGGGAGGATGGGGTCTGAAGCCGAGATCGGACTGCCATGTGCTTATCTGGACTCGACAGGCATTTCTGAGCCCCTGTTCTGGAGACCCAGAGAAAGCAAGGACCGGAAATGGGCTCGGACCACACAGGCCTGGGACTGGTGGACGCAGGTGGGGAGAGAGCAGGAACGAGCCAGTCATGTTGCCTGGTCCAAGGTCAATGGGCAGCACCCCAGCACTGAGCAGGGACACCCCTGGGGTGATGAGGAGGCCGCACCAAGGTTCCACAACCCCTCTCAGACCCACAGGTGTCTCTGGATCAGATCACCCTCCATCTGAAGGTTCCGGTCGCTCATCCCATTTTACAGATGAGGAATATGTGCAGGGCAGGGATGGGGACTCTAGCCAAAATGCAAGCTGGGAGCTGGCCTCGAGTCTGGGGGCTGGAGTCCAGGGACCGCCAGCAGAGGACTGACCTCACAAGACCGAGAGGACCCTTGGCCCCCCAGCTAGTGGCTGGTGGAGCTGGATGAGGGTGCAACCCCATCTGCCCAGACCCTGCGCTCCCCCAGGATGTCACCTCCCCTCTGTGGTCAGGAGGATAGAGGCCCCCAAAGAAGTCTTATTGGAGAAGGAAATGGCAACCCACTCCAGTATTCTTGCTTGGAAAATTCCATGGACAGAGGAGCCTGGCAGGCTACAATCCACTGGGTCGCAAAGAGTCAGACAAGACTGAGCAACTAAACACAGCAAAGAAGACCTACGACCAACCCAGACAGCGTATTAAAAAGCAGAGATGTCGCTTTGCTGACTAAAGTCCACACAGTTGAAGCTGTTTTTCTAGTAGTCATGTATGGATGTGAGAGTTGGACCCTAAAGAAGGCTGAAGTGAAGTGAAAGTTGCTCAGTCATGTCTGACTTTTTGCAACCCTGTGGACTATACAGTCCATGGAATTCTCCAGGCCAGAATACTAGAGTGGGTAGTCTTTCCTTTCTCCAGGGATCTTCCCAACCCAGGGATCGAACCCAGGTCTCCCACATTGCAGGAGGATTCTTTACCAGCTGAGCCACAAGGGAAAGAAGGCTGAGCACTGAAGAATTGATGCTTTTAAACTGTGGCGCTGGAGAAGACTCTTGAGAGTGCCTTGGACTGAAAGGAGATCAAACCAGTCCATCCTAAAGGAAATCAACCCTGAGTATTCATTGGAAGGACTGATGCTGAATCTCTAATACTTTAGCCACCTGATGCAAAGAGCCCACTTATTGGAAAAGACCCTGATGCTGAGAAAGATTGAAGGCAGGAGAAGAGTGCAACAGAGGACGAGAGGGTTGGACGGCGTCATCGACACAATGGGCATGAGTTTGAGCAAGCTCTGGGAGATGGTGATGGACGGGGAGGCCTGGCGTGCTGCCGTCCATGGGGCCACAGAGAGTCAGACACGACTGAGCAACTGAGCAACAAACAGCGCTGATGTCCACATCCTCCCCCCACAACCTGCACCCGCATGCTGCCTCCTGTGGCAAAGAGGGTTCGCAGAGGGGCTGAGAGCTCCGGAGACGGGAGGTTACCCTGGGGTGGGACTCAAAGAGAGACTGACGGTGCTGGCGCTGCTGGCTCTGGAGACAGAGGAGGGGCCAAAAGCCAAGGGAAGCGGTGCCTCTAGAGGCGGGGGCAGCAGGGAGACAGACGCTCCACCCGGGGCCTCCGAAAGGAACCGCGGCTGCCCACACCGAGTTTGGCTCCAGGGAGACCCTTCTCGGAGCCCAGATAACACTGTGCAGTTTCCAGAAGCCGCTCGGGTGGGGTGCTTTGTTACTGCACAAAAGGAAGCCCACAGCCTCCTCCCGACCCTGCTGGCCTCTGTGACTGTGGGGGAAGGGTGTGAACGCTGCCTTCCGGAAACACCCGGGGCTGGGGCTGTCTGTTCTCACCTCAATCACAGGCCTCTGCTCGGCCACTGACGCTGCTCTAGCCTCTGGTGTCTCTCAGCAGGCTGCTGGGCCCTCCCCTGGCCAGATGGGGTCCTGCCCTACAGGTAGGCATCCCCACGCAGCAGGTTAAGTCTGTGCCAGGTTCACGAATGTGGGATCACTGGGCGTCCCCAGCCTGGACCGTTCTGTGGACTCCTGGCTCAAGAATGTCTAACGGAGGCTTCTCTAATGTGGCTGCCGGACGCCTGCCTTAAGATCACTGTGGGGGTGGGTCAGGGCTGTTGTTCAGTCACTCAGTGGTGTTCGACTCTTTGTGATCCCATGGACTGCAGCACACCAGGCTTCCCTGTCCATCAGTCTCCCGGGTGGGGGCAGGGCATGTTAAAGGCAGACGCTCAGGTCCTGGGACAGTTCTGACGCTGGAAGGTTGGGGTAGGGCCTGGGACTCTGCATTTTCCCTGGGGAACAGAAGGCTGGGGCGCGCCCACACTTGGAAAGGCCTTCTCTGGACTGTTTGCATCTGCCCGAAGAGGAGGACTCGCCGGTAGCTCAGACAGTAACAAAATCTGCCCGCAATGTGGGAGACCTGGGTTCGATCCTGGGTTGGGAAGATCCCTTGGAGAAGGAAATGGCAACCCGCTCCAGTATTCTTGCCTGGAGAATCCCATGGACAGAGGAGCCTTGGTGGGCTACCATCCATGGGGTCTCAAAGAGTCAGACACGACTGAGCGGCTAACACACACACACACACACACACACACCCGTGAAAAAGGAGGCGGGGTCACCCTGGAGGCGGGAAGGGAGTCTCAAAGAGGGGCACCCTGGGGGCATGGTGAGGGGGAGGGCCCCCGGAGAGGCATCCCGGCTCCCAAGACTGGACAGCAGGACTTCCGCAGGAGCTGACGCTGGGAGGTGGTCCTGCCTGGAGGGGGGGCAGTAACGAGTCCTTTATCCTGAGACCCTGCCCCAGAGTGCTAGCTGTGGGGGCAGGGGGCACAGAGACCCCAGGGTCATTGGGGGCTCACCTCTGCCTCGATGGTCACCTGTCATCCAGCCTTTCAGGTGGTCAGTGCTGCCTGTGGCCACTCGGGATGACCAGGGCTATTGAGCCACGGGGCAGGCTATCATGGGAAAGTGCAGCCCTACCCTCTTCTGGGAGTAGGCGGGTCGCCGCTGAGACTTGGTTGAGAAAAGCTGGCTGGCTTCCTGCTGGGGGAGGGGCCTGATTCCAGATCCCAGAGTCTCCTGCTGGGGGTGTGGGGGGGGGTCTGGAAATTTCCAAGGCAGGTGCAAGGCTTAGTCCAAAGGCTCTCCCCTCCACCACCTCTCTCCCCTCTCCTCCCTCCCCTTATCTCCCCAGCTTTGGAGCCTTGGGGGGACTGGGTAGGGGTGGGCAGGGGCCATTTGAGCTGAGATGGGGTCCTACAGCAGCCAGCCGGGCGGTCGTTGGTCTGGGAGAGTGCCTCAGGGGAAGGTATGGAGAATGCAAAGGCCCTGGGGTGGGGTGGGTGGCGGTGGGGGTTAGGGGGGAGTGGCCGTGGGACGTCGTCGTTGGCCGTGGGAGAATCCCGAAGGGACGGGGGGGGCCTGGGTGGGCGTGGCCGGTCGTACGGGGGTCGCGACGAGAGTCGAGGACACGACTGAAGCGACTTAGCAGTAGCAGCTGGATGTCTCACAGCAGCAGAGAG
>NW_011494914.1:2745-3871 GCF_000754665.1 Bison bison bison | reverse complement strand
CGGGGGGGCCTGGTGGGCTGCCGTCTACGGGGTCGCACAGAGTCAGACACGACTGAAGCGACTTAGCAGTAGCAGCTGGATGTCTCACAGCAGCAGAGAGAAGACCCCAGGCTGACAGTGGGTGGGAGAAGGGCGGGTGGCTCCAGGCCGTGCCTGAGAAGATGGAAAGGATTTGCATTTTATTCTTCCTGAAATGGAAAACCACTACTGCTGTGCTGTCTAATACAGTAGCCGGGTGCGGGCACGCTTAAACTGAACATCAGTTCAGTTCAGTTCAGTCGCTCAGTCGTGTCCGACTCTTTGCGACCCCATGGACCATAGCACGCCAGGCCTCCCTGTCCATCACCAACTCCTGCAGTTTATTCAGACTCATGTCTATCGAGTCGGTGATGCCATCCAACCATCTCATCCTCTGTCATCCCCTTCTCCTGCCTTCAATCTTTCCCAGCATCAGGGTCTTTTCCAATGAGTCGGTTCTTTACATCAGGTGGCCAAGGTGTTGGAGCTTCAGCTTCAGCATCAGTCCTTCCAATGAATATTCAGGACTGATTTCCTTTAGGATAGACTGGTTGGATCTCCTTGCAGTCCAAGGGACTCTGGAGTCTTCTCCTACACCACAGTTTAAAAGCATCAGTTCTTCGGTGCTCAGCTTCCTTTATAGTCTAACTCTCACATCCATACATGACTACTGGAAAAACCATAGTCTTCACTAGATGGACTTTTGTTGGCAAAGTAATGTCTCTGCTTTTTAATAATAAATAAAAGGAATACTCCGGTTCCTTGATGACACTGTCCACATTTCAAGAGCTCAGGGGCCCGTGTGGCTGGTGGCCGCTGTGGGACACTATAGAGAGTAGGCATGACCATTGCTGTAGAAATTTCTAGGGGCTGGCACTGCCCAGGGGGCTGACAGCCAGGGTGTGCCATAAGCCAGACGTGGTCATGAGGGGACCCTCTGGCTTCTGCGGACCAGAGGACCGTCTGGAGCAAGGGCCAGGGCCCAGACACTGCCCCGGCAGACCGAAGGGGCAGGGCCATGGTGGGTGCGTGTGCCGGGTTCAGCCTGGCTTTGCAGGTGGATCCGTGGGGCTGGCTGCTGGGCTGAGGTGGGGGGTGATGGAGACAG
>NW_011494914.1:0-1064 GCF_000754665.1 Bison bison bison | reverse complement strand
ACTCCCGTGAAACGTTCCTGCTGATGCGCAGACCCCCCAAAGCCTCCGGGACTGGTCTCACGTCTGTGTCTTCCCTGGAAGGAGCTGTCGGCCAGGCTGCTGTCCATCCACAGTGACCAGGATCGGCTGGGGGGGGCGTTTAAGACGTTTGAAGAAATCTGGAAGTTTTCCACCTACCACGCTCTCGGTAAAGCAGTGACCCTCCCAGAAAGGGTTCTGGGGACGCCGGCACGCAATAAGCCCTTTATGTTCCCAGTTGGGCCTTAAGACTAGGTGCATTCATGACAGCTCTCCACGGTCACCTGTCCTTGGTGAGGATCGACGCGATGGGCAGGGCTGAGCGTGGCTTCCAGGGCAGCCGAGCTCTCCCTAGTTGAGCACAGAGAGGAAAGCCGCGCCAGCCTCAGCCCGTGTGCCTTCTTTCCAAAACTTCTCCTGTTCAAAGCAAGGCTTTGACTGGCTAGGCGCCTCTCCTTGGGAAGCTTGCTGCTCCATCCCCCCTGAGGGCTGAGAAGTGAGACTCAGAGTGACGGTGCCTTGTGCCCCCAGAGCAGGGCTGTGCCCACCCGCCATGTCCTGGTCTCCTTGAACACTCTGTTCCAAGTCACAGAGGAGGAGACTGACGGTCCTAGAGGACGTAACGAGTCCAGAGAAGTCCTCCACGGTCACGGCTGGTCCTCTCACAGCCTGGAGGGTCAGCCCCGTGGCCCGACTCGGGTAGTGGGCAGTACCGTGAGTCCCCAAGGGCAGAGTGGGCTGGTCCCCAGGCCCTGGTTGGTGCAGGGCTCGGCCAGCGCTGGACCGTGAGGGCGTCTCTGCATACACCCAGAGCCCGCCGGTGACCAGGGCTGTCTGCTCCCCTAGGCTTCACTCATCACTGCCTGGAGAACCTGCTCATGGACCAGGCCTTCTGGCTGCTCGAGCCCGACGAGGACCAGGAGACAGCCGTCCGGGTCCAGGTGGATGCGGACGCCTTGAGGCTGGCGTACGAGAGCCTCCTCGTCCAGGAAGGTGAGCTACGTGACATCGGCGGCTTCCCACCGGTCCGGGGGGGACCGGGGCCC
>NW_011494913.1:8390899-8391345 GCF_000754665.1 Bison bison bison | reverse complement strand
TTGGTGGAGTGGGGGAGGGGCGGAAATCCAGCAACGTGCTAGTTTACCAGCAACATCCTATCAGATGCTATATTTCAGTTGGAAATACTTCAGGCTACAAATCCGTTACACTTGTAGAAATTCCTAATGCATTAGAAATTGATACATTTTCCTGCAATGGAATAAATTAGGCTAAGATTATGCATTACATTGTTTTTTGTGATGTCAAGATGTCATTTTATATTAGTGTTTATTCCAACGTGGACCAGTAAAGCGTATTATAGTACATCGTCTATTCAGTGGACTGATTTGTGGAAAATAGTGTCCCAAGAGAGAATATTCCCCAAGATATTGTCAGCTGAATATAAGCAAGATACCATAGAACACTGTGCAGAGTATGCGACCATGTATGGTTTTAAATGTGGTTGTGCTCAGTCACTCAGTCACGTCCCACACTTTGTGACACT
>NW_011494913.1:8386254-8387084 GCF_000754665.1 Bison bison bison | reverse complement strand
GCATCCGCCCTCCCTCTCACTGGCTCTTTTCCGTCCTCCCTCATCTCCATGACATGTGTAACTGTGTGCACATCACTATCACCGTGACACCCTCCCTCCCTTGGGAAGCCTGTTATCACCTTCCTGCTCCTTTCTCTGCTGCCCCGTGTGTGTCCCTGCCCGACACTCACAGCAGCCTCACAGCAGGCGCTCTCCCTCACTCTTCTCTCCAGAGTTCCTGCTGGAATTTCTGGACACCACCTCCCAAGTATTAACCTCTGACTCGGACTTCTCCTTCCCTGGTGGGCCCTGTAGCATCTTCCCCTGAGTGAAGACCACAGATAAAACCTAAATTCTCCTTCTTCCCCAGCTACCTTATACTCCCCTGTGGATGTCTCCTTCTTATCCAGGCTCAGTGATTCAATATTATCCATGAACCATTTTTCTATGCTCAACAATCTATCTGGCCGTATTGATACCATCTCTAGGGGAGTGGGTGGAGCAATGATGGGCAATGTTGAGATGGCAGGTAGAGACCAGGCCAGGCAATGAGGGCGTGAGAATGAAGGACAGTGCTAAGAAAAGGAGCAGATTATAGAGAAGTCACAAGGGTAGAAGAAGTTGGAGAATGTTTTTAAAAACAGATCAGGGAGAAATCTGGGAGAGGAGAGGTTGAGTCTTAAGGAAAGAGAAATGATCATTGCATAGCTCCTTGGTGGAGTGGGGGAGGGGCGGAAATCCAGCAACGTGCTAGTTTACCAGCAACATCCTATCAGATGCTATATTTCAGTTGGAAATACTTCAGGCTACAAATCCGTTACACTTGTAGAAATTCCTAATGCATTAGAAAT
>NW_011494913.1:8381203-8383094 GCF_000754665.1 Bison bison bison | reverse complement strand
CTCCCAGAGATTATATTTATATACTTCATATGGATAGGAGGATAATCAGTTGACTTCATACTTGAATTATTTCTCTGAATCTGACATATTAATATTCTAGTAAGATATAAAACACTTGACTGACTTCAGCATAATAAAAAATAATAGAATCAGGTGACCATATCTTAAGACTGATTATAAAAGCAGCAGCCATGTTGATGAGGAGCAGTGACACACGGGGGGACATTTTATGTGGTGAGAGAGAGGGGCGCTGGCCTCAGGGATTTAAAGGGCTGCTTGAAAACAGAGTGGAACTCGGCTCAGTGGCTGGACCTCCTGGGAGTCACTTCCCAGGGACACACAGGACAGAGTCCTGAGCATCCTGTGTGCCCACAAGGCGGTCTGAAGCGGTGGCCAGGGCACCCCTCTGGGTATCAGTGGAGATGGTAGCTGTATTGTGTGTCTGTATGAGTCTGTATAAGGTGACCCTGCATGCACAAAAGTAAATTTGACTAAATGGCAGATGGCCTCAGCTCTAATAGTAAGATCTTTTCTTAAATCAATTTCTTTCTCCTCTCAGCTTCTCCGTCTGAAAGGAGTTACTCTTCATGAGACCCATTCTCTTTTAATTCCTTTCTTCAAAGCCTCAGATTTTGTAGCTTTTTTTCAGTAAGTATCTTTCCACGTTTATTCCTCAGACAAGACAAGCAAGAGTAAATGTTTATTATTGGACTTTAAAGATAAACAAGTACTTTTAAATCAGACTTTCCAAACGTTCTAAATTCATTCATGTTCTCACTTTAGTATCTTCAATCCTAAGCCTGTAATGAGCGTTTTTACCTGATTCAGACACAGCTCTGGGGGGTGAATTTGTGGCGGGACTCCACAGACCCCTGGAATTTTGAACTCTCGACAGTTAGATCTCCCTTTACAGAAGTGTTAGCAGCCAATGGAGCAAGGCGCATATAGTGCCAGATTACAGGGCTGACAGCAGGGAAAAGACAGCTTATTGATGGTAGAAAAGATCTGCCTTCTGACAAGCAGCTGCCTCTCATGGTGAGACAAACCGGAAGTGCCTGCAGACCCAGAGACCCATGGGGAGGGAGCGGGACCCTTCAGCCACACTCGTTATCAGCGCAACCATCAGAAAGGGGTCCTTCCTTGACCTGACTCGTGCTTCCTGTTTCTTTAACTCCCTGTGCTTCGGGGCTGCTCTGCTGAGTTGGACTCCCCTTTGCTTTTCCTAGATCTCCTTGGGGCCTTCTCACAAGGCCCGGCAGCAGGCAGCAAGCAGCGGCACCATTGGGCAGGTCTGCTCCTGTAACTCCTCTGGCAGCCATGTGGCTGGGACAGCGCGCTGAGCGTCCACCGTCCCTCTCATGGGACCAGAGGTCGGAATGTGATGGGACCAGAGGTCGGAATGGGGAAGATGGAAGGGCTGCCTTTGCTTTCTTTCACTCCCAGGCCAGGAGCTCTTCACCTGAGGGATTTGGAGAGCCCAGGGAGCCTGTGCCCTCCCAGAAGTGATGCATAAAATGCGTCTGTGCACAAGCTTTTGTTCAGATAAGAGTAAATGGCCTGGATTCACCCCTTTAGAATATTTTATCTTTGTTCCTAGTCTGTACAGACCCTGTGCTTTGAAGCGCAACACCGCTGCAGTGATTTCATCACACTTCCACTGCTGCCGGTCCCTAGTAAACCCAGCTTTCAGAATCAAGAGAAGCTGGTGGCTGACAAGGCTTAAAAGCATCCTTTGGAGTACCTAGAATCAAGAGCACCTGACTGTACTCTACTGGAACATTTTAACGTCTAGTAGTTTGTTTTTCGCTTGTGAACAGCTAGGTCAAATTGTTTCCAAACAAGAAAACCGAACTAAAGTCTATGTGGACCAGGGTTACAGGACACAAACTAC
>NW_011494913.1:8380313-8381044 GCF_000754665.1 Bison bison bison | reverse complement strand
GCCCGAGGAATGTAGTCTGAGCCTTATGGACTGAGAGCCACAGGAACTAGGATATTAAGCTAAGTTAGACTCACATCTGACTATACTTTCTACTTATATGCTATTTATAACGATTTATGTAGTTATATTTATGCTCTCTCCTGAGCATTCTCAATCTTTTGTTACAGAAAGTAAGATATTGAAAATCACTGAGCTGTGGCAGATGTAAGAAATAGTATCAGGCTTTCATATGCTTTCCACGGGTCCCGATTATCCCACACCAAAATGCCTTGAGAGTTCTGGAGCAAAACTGCTCTTTGCCACTTTTATTCCTAGTAACGACTGAGGCCCAGAGCTCCCTGAGTAGCCCCTCCTGAGGGGACTTGACTGTATTTATTTTACATGTTTAAGAGATGACAGCAAAAGAGAAAGCTCTAAAATGGCAAAAGCTTTCAGGTACACCAAAAGGGTGGTTTTTAATGTTGGTTTGAGTGTTTTGTTTTTAATGGAGCAATCCATTATAGAACGGGCCAAAATAAGTTTAGAGAATAACATTTTCTACCTCTGAGAGCTGCTAATTAAAACTTGTCTTCACTATGGGCCTGGCATCAATTCAGACTTGCCTTGGACAGGTGACTGACTTCCAGGCTGCCTTAAACCCAGCCAGTGTTCAGGGAATGACCCAGTGACTGGAGGGGACAGCAGCGTGCAGCCCGCGTTTCACTGTTTGTGCTGCTCGAGTGCTCTTTCTG
>NW_011494913.1:8378246-8378677 GCF_000754665.1 Bison bison bison | reverse complement strand
GGTAGCAGCCCAGAGAATCCAGGAAAGAGAGATGGTAGGAGAACAGTGGAGGGCAGGAAACGGGCCTCCTGGAGGCAAAGCACACAGGTCGCAGCAGAGCCTGGGGAGGAAGAGCGGGTCCTCAGAGGAGCCAGTGGAGAGACTCCCGGAGGAGGCGCCCTCCCGCTCACCCCACCCCAGAAGGTGCCCACAGGCCAGGCCAGGTGCGGGGTCGCATCCAGTCCCCTCACCTCAGGCTGGTCTCCGGAAGACACTTCTTGTTGCACTTGAGTGATTTAATTATGCCTCCCTGTAATTTCAGGTTGGGTCTTCTCTGCCTGCCTTCCCCTCACTTTTCACTCTGGCCTCAGTTTTCATTTTTTTCTGGCAAACAAAATATGGTCAGCAGGCAGAGTTGACTGCATAAAAGGCAAAGGTCTGCCTCTGAGGAG
>NW_011494913.1:8371204-8378000 GCF_000754665.1 Bison bison bison | reverse complement strand
ATAGCATTGACATCCGTGTGCCAAACAGGGAGTCCTTGTTGATTCCGAACCAAAGCGGACATTTGTTGCTTCATCAGAGACTCTGTCAGAATCTTTCCCAGAGGTTAGTGAGGAGTTTCCTGGAAAACACTCAGCCCACCCCCTGTTGCCAGAGGAAGAGTGTTTATATATGGGCGTTAGTTTTGGGAGAACTTGGTGAACTGGACCAGCTCGTACAGAGATGGAAACAGCTTGTGACCATCAACATTGTCACCATTCCCCAGTAGGTTCAGCCTCCCCCAAATCCGCCCTGAGTCCTGACCGCTGAGCAGGCCAAGCCCACTCTCAGCCCCCAGCGCCTCCTCCCACAGGGCCCGGCCTGCAGGAGATGGAGGGACTGACCGCTCATCCCCTCCTCCCCCTACTCACAGGCCTGCCCGAGCCAGCTCCCTGCTCTGGTTGAAGGAGGAAGAAGGCCCAGCAGCAGCCCCGGAAGAAGCTCACAGGGGACCCTCCATTCCCAGGAGTGCGGGCTCATCATGCAGGGCCGAGGGGACACGGGGGTGAGAGGAGCCTCAGTGCTGGACACTGTGGGACCTTGTCTGCTGAACAGACTCAAGGACTGCCTGTTGACCTTGGGATCTGAGGAACAGGAGAGATTTGGATGGATTGGGGCTAGCTGGGAGGGTTTCCATGGTCTAAAGCACAGGCTGTGTCTCTCTGGGCTGAAAATATTAACTGCTGAGCACTAGCTCCCACCAAAAGGGGGTATTGGTTAGAGGTGTCCTGAGATGTAAGAGCTTCTTAGGGAGACAAGAGGAGATACTAGGAGGATGTGAAATGCCCTGTAAAACCTGAACCACACGCCCAGCCTTCTGACCCCAGTTTTGGGAGGTAGCAGTCTCTTATGCATTTCCCTGGTGGCTCAGATGGTAAAGAATACACCTGTAATGTAGGAGACCTGGGTTCCATCTCTGAGTCGAGAAGATCCCTGGAGAAGGAAAAGACAACCCATTCCAGTATTCTTACCTGGAAAATCCCATGGACAAAGGAGCCTGGTGGGCTACAGTCCATGGGGTCCCAGGGACATGATTGAGAGACTAACACCCTTTCAGGTGAGGACAGCCAGTTTGCTTGTGCCTGATCAGGGAGGGGCACAGGTGAGTGTTGCCTCTGACCAGTGAAAGAGGCTTTGGGCCTAGAAAAGGAAACAGCAGTCTCAGAGGCCCTTGCTGATTCATCTAACTTTGGGGAAAACAAAACCAAACTTTAGGTCCCGCCCTGATGCTCCAGGCTGGTTGCATCCACCTGGGACTTGTCACCCCTTGTCCAGAGGATTTATCACCCCCTGCCCAACTACAAATGCCATCTCAACTAAAGAATCCCGCCTAACTAACATTTCCCTTATCGCTTCCACAAACCTCCCTTTAAATATGAAGCCTCCCTGATCCCTCTCATGCTCAGCCTGGTCGTTAGGCAGTCTGCTGCCCCTCCTTGCCTGAATAAAGGTCACCTACTTCTGTTTAGGTCCTCTCTCCTTTTCTGCCACAGTGCAATCTATACATGACAACAGCACTGTCGGAGAGAATAGGGCAAACAGGTGCCCCCTAGAAGTCAAGACACAGGCTGCTTAGTCAGCAAGCCAGCTGTGAGGGGTGGAGTGGGCACCCTGTGGGGCCTCTCCTGCTGTCCCCGGGTGCCCTGCAGTTCCAAGCTTTGGCCTGAAAGCGTCATAGAGAAGGACCCTTTGTATCCTACCTATTACGAGTTAACCACTAAAGGAATGTTGCCTATAAGCTTGTACATAAAGTCCCCTCTCTGGGAGCCCTGCATCCCAGGTAATGAGCACCAAGATAAAATAATAACTTTGTTTAACTCACAGGAAACTTCCTGCCCAGACTCACCTGTGAATCATGGCAGGGAGGCAGACATTAACACATGCCCTCTCAAGCCTGATCAGAATGAGGAAATATTTGACTTTCCTCCCTCACCACTTTTGAGAATTAATATAAAAGAAGCCTGAATTCTAACTCAGGCAAGATGGGTCCTGGGACAAGAGTCCTGGGTTTTTGAATAAAGTCCCTGTTCCTTGCCCCAAGAACTCACCTCTCAATTTATTGGCCTGTGGTGAGGTGAGCAGGACAACCTTGGACTCAGTCACAGAAGAGCTGACAGTCTTGCTCCTTTGGGGGAAGATTTCCATGTTCATTCATTTAGTCATTTATCAGGGAGAAGGCAATGGCACCCCACTCCAGTACTCTTGCCTGGAAAATCCCATGGACGGAGGAGCCTGGTGGGCTGCTGTCTATGGGGTCTCACAGAGTCAGAGACAACTGAAGCGACTTAGCAGCAGCAGCAGCAGCAGCAGCAGTCATTTATCATGTATTTGAGTCCTGCTCAAAGCCAGGCCCTGCCGAACTCACCCTTGGAGACCCAGCTCAGACCTCACCGGGTCCACGACGCCTTTCTTGATCCCATGCTCTGCCCGCACCATTTTCTGCCTCACCCAGGACCCCTCAAGTCTTTAAGCACACTGCGATGAGCTCTCCAGCTTGTGAGCCCTGTGAGGACCTCGAACAGATGCAGAACAGGGCTCAGAAAATGTGAAGATGACCAATAATCAAATCAAAAAGCTGGTCAAACACAAACCAGGCTTAGGTCACATTCACCAAAGGTCATCTTTTCTCCCTCCTTCCAGAGCCAGAGTTTCAGGGCAACCTTTACCAGGAGCCCAAGGATCTTCTCTGACACTAACCTCATCCAAAACGTTAACAGTCTGGGTGGATTTTATTTTCAATTTTATTTCTTTTTACACTTGAAGTCACTTCGTGACTATTCCACTGAATACTGAGTAACTTAATGATCACTTCTGTTGTGTCTGGGCCAAGAAAGCCCAAACGGGGGTAGGATACTGCGGAGGAGAAGGTCAGGGGAAGGGGGCAGGGGTTGTGTAACAGCAGAGGCAGGCAGCGCCCACCCCGTCCTCACTGCCCCACCCCAGGGGTAGGATGCTGAGGAGGAGAAGGTCAGGGGAAGGGGGAGTGTAACAGCAGAGGCAGGCAGCGCCCACCCCAGTCCTCACTGCCCTGCCCCACCCCCTTTGTACTTAACCAACCTGACTGTGATTACCGGGGTCCAGATGTCTCCTTGCTAGATGTTCTGTCCTTTAGAGCCAGCTGTAGAGGTCACAAGAAAAACCTAAGTTCTGGGGCCCTGAGTGATCCAGGAGCAGTCACCTGTGCCTTCAGAGGGTCAGTTTCTGACCCACAGTGATGCTCTTTCAGAGTCGGGTGTGAGTTGGTGGCCAGCCCTGCTCACCATGAGATGCTGCAGCTCTTGCCCTGCCCTGAAACCCTTCCCTGCAGCCTGGCTGTTTTCAGGGAACACCTGGATAAAACAGGCATGACCGAGTAGGAGAGAGTGGGCGCTTCAGGGGCAGAAGAGATACAGAGACCCTGGATTTCACTCTGGCCACTTCCAACTGGTCCCAGCCTAATGCCACTTGTCATACACCCTGAGTGGACACGATCTCCTGGGAGCTCAGAAGACTCTACTGAGAGCTGGGATGTGGAGCTCTGCAGGATGGGGCTGGGATAGCCCCCCACATGAGGCTGGGGCTCTGGGGCTCTGAAGCTGGCCCGGGGAGTGATGCTGGGCCTGGCGGGTTTGCACTGTAGACTGTCAGGCGTCTAGCTGAAGCTGCTGACATCCGTGGTCACAGCTCCCTCAGCCATCTGACCGTTTCTCATCCCAGCAGTTTAGCAGGGCTGATCTGGCAGGCACGCGACTGAGACAGGAGTTCAGCATGGCCGCCTCCTCTGCCCGTCTCTGCTCTCCTCTCTCCTGGTCTCTCTCTCCTTCACCACCTCTCTTCTTAGGCCATTGTGGGGAGGCCCTCGTGGAGTCCTGGTCGGGTGGGTGGCATGGAGGGTCCCGAGAAGGGGTGTCGTGGCTGGGCTGGTTACTCTGTGCTCACCGGTGGCTCAGGGTCGGTGAGACAAAGAGGTTCCCTGCACAAAGATGGTTCCTAGTGACATGGACTGAGCGACAATGGTAATTTTATATTCTGTGAGTTTTTCACAATTAAAAATAAAAGAACTCGTGTGTGTGTGTGTGTGTATTATAATGGCCTAGAAAGGAAAATTTTCAGGTCAAACAGAGGAATGAATTGTGTGCTAAACCATAGATGAGTCTCAAAGACATAGCACCGTGTGTAAGAAACCAGCATACGTGGCCACAGTTGTACAAATCCATGTACTTTAAATATGCAGAATAGGCAAGTCATTAGGGTCAAAAAGCACACAGACAATTGCCAAAAGCTGGGGGAAGGCGGAAGGGGAAGTGCCTGTTTAGTGGGTAGTGGCTTTCTCTCTGAGGAAATAAAGTAGATTTAGATAGCGGTGATAGATGCACAGCTTTGCACACAGATGATGAATCATTTGGAGAAGGAAATGGCAATCCATTCCAGCGAGTTGTACATTTTATGGAGTAAATTTTATGATATGTGAATTAGATCCCAACTTAAACATTGTGATTGATAAAGGACTGTTTTTTTTTAAAGAATTCACACAAGAAACACATCTTATCCTGAGTTTTGTTTGGTTCTTACCCTTCTAACGTCTGTAGGCAAACAAACATCTGGACAGGGATGAGGATTCAGGTTTCCTCCTTCAGGGACTGACTTCTCTGAGCTTCCCTTCATCACCAAACAACGAGGATCCTCAGCCTCTGCAGCAGCTGCTCTCCATGTTCCTACCATCCCCTCTCCTTCTCCTCCCCCTTCTCTGACAGGCTTCCTCCCTCCAGCTCTGCCTCCTGAGTTCAGTCTGGGCTCCTCCCAGAGGGCACTCTTGCTGGGCTCCTGACCCCCTTCTGATTGCAGCCTCTACGCCCTCCTGTTCCCTTTCTCCCTGTGATACCTGATCTGCCTTAACTGCAGTTCTGAACATGTCCGTTCTCTACTCACAGCATCTGAGTGGCTCCCACTTCCCAGGAAGGATAGTGGCATCCCAGGCCAGGCTCTAAATGCCTTTCACTCTCTCTCCCCTGCCCCCTTCCTCTGCCAGCCCTCACCCCCTGCGTCCACCCCGCAGTCCACACCAACTTTGACATCATCCAGGAGTTGAGATGAACGCTCTGCCTTCACAGCTGCCTTGCTGGGGGAACGAGGTCTCTGTTGCACCCATGACTGGCCCCAGCTCTGGATACCTGGCTGCTGAACTGCATGCCTCTGAGGCCTTGGCTTGAATACCATCTGCTCTGCTGAATTTCCTGACTCCCTCGGGCTGTGTCGTAACTCCTTGTCTTTCTTCTGGTCCTGTGTGCCTTTTCTTGGTGAGCATGTGCCACATGGTGGGGCACTTATGTCTTGTCCGATGCCCCTCTTAGGCCCAGGGCTTCCTGAGGACAGGAATCCAAGCCCCGCGACTCTCCACGACTCTCTGAGGCCCGGAGGTGCTCACTGCTCACGTGCACAGCGACTGAAGGCTGTGGCTCCCCCGTCAGGCTTGCAGAGCCATCTGGCTCTCATCTCAGGCACTGTCAGTGCTGTGGGGGAGCAGCTTTCACTCCAAGAAAGCCCCCCACGCTCTTGTTGCAGAGACAGGCTCTGGGAGGCCCGGGCGTCAGGGGTTGTGGCTCCGGGCTCTACAGGAGCAATGGTCGTGGTGCGCGGACTTAGCTGCTCCACAGCGTATGGGATCTTTCTGGATCGAACCTGTGTCTCTTGCGTTGGCAGGCAGATTCTTTACCACTGAGTCAGCAGGGATGCCTAAGATTACACATTTCTGACTTCTGCCAATTTTGCTGAGGCCAAAGGACCATTGAAGAATCAAGAAACACCCAAGAGCAGCCAGGCTGATCGTCTTACACACGTGGAAGCCGACACCAGCGGAGCGCGTAGATGATGTCCCTCGGCATGTAGCGAAGGTCCGGCTGGGGTCCTCACTCCATGCCCAGGGTCTCTCCTGAGCCCACCGCTTCCTCCCCCAGTTCAGAGGAGAACAGGAGGACCCACACCAGTCCTCTCACGGGCTGTGACCCTCGGGAGGCGTGGCTGAGGGTCTGGGGGTCAGACAGAGCCTTTATCAGAGGGGCTGAGAGGGGCAGGAGCTCGGCCGGCTCCTCTCCTGTGGCCCAGCTGCGTCTTCTGCAGGCCCACTTTCTACTCCTCATGGTGACCAATAATTTATAGCTTCCCAAGGAGGGCCCTTCCATATTTTAACAAGTGTAGTGAAGGGTCCTTCCTGTCATTGTATATTTTATTTGCCACCAGAGCTTTGAACAAGCAGTGACACACTCCATCAAGCCCTCATGTAATTGTAGACACTTCCAAGGAGGGTTCAAGATAAAACTTAAAAAAAAAAAAAAAAGCTCCTAGGCAATTGAACCACTTGAGCTGTGACATAAAATCATTTCCTTTAATCTAGTTTATTCACTGTGGATCAGATCAGATCAGTCGCTCAGTCGTGTCCGACTCTTTGCGACCCCATGAATCACAGCACACCAGACCTCCCTGTCCATCACCAACTCCCGGAGTTCACTCAGACTCACGTCCATCGAGTCAGTGATGCCATCCAGACATCTCATCCTCTGTCTTCCCCTTCTCCTCCTGCCCCCAATCCCTCCCAGCATCAGAGTCTTTTCCAATGAGTCAACCCTTCGCATGAGGTGGCCAAAGTACTGGAGTTTCAGCTTTAGCATCATTCCTTCCAAAGAAATCCCAGGGCTGATCTCCTTCAGAATGGACTGGTTGGATCTCCTTGCAGTCCAAGGGACTCTCAAGAGTCTTATCCAACACCACAGTTCAAAAGCATCA
>NW_011494913.1:8365904-8370895 GCF_000754665.1 Bison bison bison | reverse complement strand
TTTTCTGAATGTTGAGCTTTAAGCCAACTTTTTCACTCTCCACTTTCACTTTCATCAAGAGGCTTTTTAGTTCCTCTTCACTTTCTGCCATAAGGGTGGTGTCATCTGCATATCTGAGGTGATTGATATTTCTCCCGGCAATCTTGATTCCAGCTTGTGTTTCTTCCAGTCCAGCATTTCTCATGATGTACTCTGCATGTAAGTTAAATAAACAGGGTGACAATATACAGTCTTGATGTACTCCTTTTCCTATTTGGAACCAGTCTGTTGTTCCATGTCCAGTTCTAACTGTTGCTTCTTGACCTGCATACAAATTTCTCAAGAGGCAGGTCAGGTGGTCTGGTATTCCCATCTCTTTCAGAATTTTCCACAGTTTATTGTGATCCACACATTGTGGATAGCACTCCAAAATAATACTTTATTTTTTAATTTTTTAATTATTATTATTATTTTTTACTTTACAATATTGTATTGGTTTTGCCATACATCAACATGCATCTGCCACTGTACACGTGTTCCTCATCCTGAACCCCCCTCCCACCTCCCTCTCCATACCATCCCTCTGGGTCATCCCAGTGCACCAGCCCCAAGCTTCCTGTATCCTGCATCGAACCTGGACTGGTGATTCATTTCTTATATGACATTACACATGTTTTAATGTCATTCTCCCAAATCATTCCCCCCCTCCCTCCCCACAGAGTCCAAAAGACTGTTCTATACATCTGTGTCTCTTTTGCTGTCTCGCATACAGGGTTGTCATTACCATTTTCTAAATTCTATATATATGTGTTAGTATACTGTGTTGGTGTTTTTCTTTCTGGCTTACTTCACTCTGTATAATAGGCTCCAGGTTCATCCACATCATTAGAACTGATTCAAATGTATTCTTTTTGATGGCTGAGTAATACTCCATTGTGTATATAATACTTTAAAAGTCATAATGGTCTTTTGACCTTTATTTCTGAAGGTCTTTGCTGGTGGGCCCCATTTGTCTGAGTAGATCAGTATATGAACATGAAACAGTATCATTTCCAGTCTGATGAAAGTTGCCATTTTCCTCTTCTCTGCAAGGGAAACACCACCTCGGCTCACCCCGCAGCTATTTCACTGTCAGGAATGGAGGTCAAAAAAGCCCCTGTGCTGTACTCATAAGTATAACTGGATCCCTGAGAAACCAGCCCAGCTAATCTCCACCCTCAGGAGCTTTAACACCTTGCTACTCAAAGTACAGCCAGGGGTCTGCAGGAATTGGCATTTCCTGGGAGCTGTGAGAAATGCGGAGCCCCAGGCCTATCCCATCGCTGCATCCAAGGCCATAAGTATCCTTTACATCACTGAGAGGAGGGAAGACTGCAGACCCTGAGGCAAAGCTCAGTGCTTCATCTTTCTCAGCAATTGTGAGAGCGTATACCATCCTCCACCATTTTCTTTTTTTAAATTGATGCATAGTTGACATATCCCTTCATATTCATTTTGGGTGGGCAACATAATGACTCAATATCTGTATGTATTGTGAAATCATCACCATGATGAGTCCATCTCACGTCCATCATCTCACATTTTTACATCTTGTGTGTGTGTGTGACGAGGACTTTTTAGATCTACTCTTTAAGCAACTTTCAAATATACAAAATAATTTTTGAAAATAGTATCATTAGCTGTAGCTGCCATGCTGCACATGATGATCCCATGAGTTATTTTCTGTAATTGGAAGTTTGTGCCTTTTGACGACCTTCACCTACTTCACACCCCCACAGCCCACCTTCTGCAAACACCAAGCTGTGCCCTGTGTTGAGGACCTTGGTGCTTTGCTTTTTATTTTATTTATTTATTTATTTAAGATGCCATATGTAAGTGAGTGCACCCTTTTTCTGTGCACCTGTAGGACTAGTGCAAGTCTTAGTAGGTCCTGGATCTGTTACCCTCTCAACATTCCATGTGGAATCTTGGGCTGCTGTGTGAGAATGATCATTCAGTGGATGGTAAACTCGGTAAGATGGGAATGTGATCTCTTACCGCCTGTCTTGGGGCAGATTCTCCCAGCCCTGGTGTGTGGCTCTGGGGCACTTCCACTCCACATCAGTAAAGTGTGTGATCATTCAGTAATGACTCTGTTTCCAACAATCGTGATAATGGACATCACCTTTGATAAACGCTTCATTAATTAGAGCAACTGCTGTTTGGAAACACAAGTCCAGGCTTGAATCTCTCCCTTTGAAATATCAAACATCTGGCAGGAAAACAACTCCCTAGGAGACTTACCCCCAGATTTTAGTCACAGAGTCAGCAAACCATGAAAACTTCACATGTTCTATAGGCCTTTACAGAAGGTTGCTTTTACGTTAATTAAACCACAGGAGTGGGGTTGAACCTGCCCTAATCCTAGATGATGCAGAACTGACTTCTGTAACTCAGGAAACATTAATTATGCTCTTGGAATCTATGCACAGATAGGAATGACAATTCACTCATATAAAAAGCTGCACGCAAGGATCTTAACCTTTTCTCAAATTTTAATTGCAGGTATGGCTGGCAGAGTTTTGCCCTGAATATTTCCCATTTCAGAGATTGTTAAAAACTTTGATAAAGTGAAATTCCCATGGGGAGGACCCCTTGTGTTTCTAGAGTACAAGTTTCAACCTGCTTGATTAGTCCCCCCAGAGGGACCTGGGGTGAGGGAATTAAAGCCAGTTGATCATCAATCACTTTCCAGTGTCAGTATTTACTGGAAGATAAAGACTGCCATAAGTTACCTTCTCCATTGTCCAAGCATGGCTAGTTCCCAGATCTTCAGAGATGACACTTGGTTCTTTGACTTACAGTGCTTTAGTACTCAGGAAACTATGTGGCCAAGTGCATGACTATGTGATTGTGGTGGCTGTTCTCTGAACTGTGTAACTGGAGAAAGATCACAGAAATTATGCAGATTATTGTATGTGTGTACCAAGCAGCTGTCACTTTTAACTCTTTTATCCACAGCCTAATCTTGAATCTCAAGTTCAGTACAACTAATGTTCAACCAAATATCTAGGAGCAAATGGAACAGGCTTGGAGTAAGCCTAAAGGTTAATACATGTCAGAGCTGATGTACGTTAGGGATTACCTGGTCCAGTCTCCAAATCCTCGGGAGATGTGTGGCATCGCCAGATCATCGCAGAGCCAGGCCCTTTCCAGCACACCCCCTTCACTCATCCTTCAACCATCCATTCAACAGTGACCGACAATCAACTTGTGTCAGGAGCCAGGAAAAAACTATGAGCAAGACACAGCCCTGTCCTCACAGAGTTTTCAGTCCAGCAGGAGATTACATAAGAACTGGCAATCTGATGAATGTTACAGAGGGTGAATGCAGGTGCTCTGGGAGCTGATGGAAGGGTTAGGGAAGACTCCCCTGAACAAGGAGTATTGGACATCAAGATGAAATGATGAGGAGTTGGTGGAACAGGGGTAGGGAGAAGAGCTCCCCAGGCAGGAGGAATAGCATATATAAAGCAATGACTCAGGGGGAAACAGATGGTGCCAGGCACTAAAAGAAGTCCAGGGTGGTGGGGAGATTAGAGTGAGGAGGAACACTGGGATCATTCATGGAAGGTCCTGGAATCTTGGTTCTGATGATCTTTCAATAGAAACACTTCAAGCCAGGAGGGAATGGAAAGACATACTTAAAGTGATGAAAGAAAATAACCTACAGCCCAGATTACTGTACCCAGCAAAGATCTCATTCAAATATGTAGGAGAAATCAAAAGCTTTACAGACAAGCAAAAGCTGAGAGAATTCAGCACCACCAAACCAGCTCTCCAACAAATACTCAAGGATATTCTCTAGACAGGAAACACAAAAAGGGTTTATAAACTCAAACCCAAAACAATAAAGTAAATGGCAACGGGATCATACTTATCAATAATTACCTTAAACGTAAATGGGTTGAATGCCCCAACCAAAAGACAAAGACTGGCTGAATGGATACAAAAGCAAGACCCTTAGATATGTTGTCTACAAGAGACCCACCTCAAAACAGGGGACACATACAGACTGAAAGTGAAGGGCTGGAAAAAGATTTTCCATGCAAGTAGAGGCCAAAAGAAAGCAGGAGTAGCAATACTCATATCAGACAAAAAAGACTATAAAACAAAGACTGTGAAAGAGACAAAGAAGGTCACTACATAATGATCAAAGGATCAATCCAAGAAGAATATGTAACAATTATAAATATATATGCACCCAACATAGGAGCACCACAATATGTAAGATAAATGCTAACAAGTATGAAAGGGAAAATTAACAATAACACAATAATAGTGGGAGACTTTAATACCCCACTCACACCTATGGATAGATCAACTAAACAGAAAATTAACAAGGAAACACAAAGTTTAAATGATACAATAGACCAGTTAGACCCAACTGATATATATAGGACATTTCACCCCAAAACAATGAATTTCACCTTTTTCTCAAGTGCACACGGAACATTCTCCAGGAAAGATCACATCCTGGGCCATAAATCTAGCCTTGGTAAATTCAAAAAAATTGAAATAATTCCAAGCATCTTTTCTGACCACAATGCAGTAAGATTAGATCTCAATTATGGGAGAAAAACTATTAAAAATTCCAATATATGGAGGCTAAACAACACGCTGCTGAATAACCAACAAATCACAGAAGAAATCAAAATTTGCATAGAAATGAATGAAAATGAAAACACAACAACCCAAAACCTGTGGGACACTGTAAAAGCAGTCCTAAGGGGAAAGTCCATAGCAATACAGGCATACCTCAAGAAACAAGAAAAAAGTCAAATAAATAACCTAACTCTACACCTAAAGCAACTAGAAAAGGAAGAAATGAAGAACCCCAGGGTTAGTAGAAGGAAAGAAATCTTAAAAATTAAGGCAGAAATAAATGCAAAAGAAACAAAAGAGACCATAGCAAAAATCAACAAAGCCAAAAGCTGGTTCTTTGAAAGGATAAATAAAATTGACAAACCATT
>NW_011494913.1:8365039-8365599 GCF_000754665.1 Bison bison bison | reverse complement strand
CACAAATCAATCAATGTAATACACCACATTAACAAATTGAAAAATAAAAACCATATGATTATCTCAATAGATGCAGAGAAAGCCTTTGACAAAATTCAACATCCATTTATGATAAAAACTCTCCAGAAAGCAGGAATAGAAGGAACATACCTCAACATAATAAAAGCTATATATGACAAACCCACAGCAAACATTATCCTCAATGGTGAAAAATTGAAAGCATTTCCTCCAAAGTCAGGAACAAGACAAGGGTGTCCACTTTCACCATTACTATTCAACATAGTTTTGGAAGTTTTGGCCACAGCAGTCATAGCAGAAAAAGAAATAAAAGGAATCCAAATTGGAAAAGAAGAAGTAAAACTCTCACTGTTTGCAGATGACATGATCCTCTACATAGAAAACCCTAAAGACTCCACCAGAAAATTACTAGAACTAATCAATGAATATAGTAAAGTTGCAGGATATAAAATCAACACACAGAAATCCCTTGCATTCCTATACACTAATAATGAGAAAACAAAAAGAGAAATTAAGGAAACAATTCCATTCACCATTGCAAT
>NW_011494913.1:8364768-8364939 GCF_000754665.1 Bison bison bison | reverse complement strand
AATACCAAAACCTGACAAAGATGCTACAAAAAAAGAAAACTACAGGCCAATATCACTGATGAACATACAGGCAAAAATCCTTAACAAAATTTTAGCAATCAGAATCCAACAACACATTAAAAAGATCATACACCATGACCAAGTGGGCTTTATCCCAGGGATGCAAGGATT
>NW_011494913.1:8363333-8363575 GCF_000754665.1 Bison bison bison | reverse complement strand
TTGGAAATAAAAGCAAAAATAAACAAATGGGACCTAATTAAACTTAAAAGCTTCTGCACAACAAAGGAAACTATAAGCAAGGTGAAAAGACAGCCTTCAGAATGGGAGAAAATAATAGCAAATGAAGCAACGGCAAACAACTAACCACAAAAATATACAAGCAACTCCTACAGCTCAACTCCAGAAAAATAAATGACCCAATCAAAAAATGGGCCAAAGAACTAACTAGACATTTCTCCAAA
>NW_011494913.1:8360548-8363233 GCF_000754665.1 Bison bison bison | reverse complement strand
ACTGCTGGGCATACACACTGAAGAAACCAGAATTGAAAGAGACACGTGTACCCCAATGCTCATCGCAGCACTGTTTATAATAGCCAGGACATGGAAGCAACCTAGATGTCCATCAGCAGATGAATGGATAAGAAAGCTGTGGTAGATATACACAATGGAGTATTACTCAGCCATTAAAAAGAATACATTTGAATCAGTTCTAATGAGGTGGATGAAACTGGAGCCTATTATAGAGAGTGAAGTAAGCCAGAAAGAAAAACACCAATACAGTATACTAACACATACATATGGAATTTAGAAAGATGGTAACAATAACCCTGTATGTGAGACAGCAAAAGAGACACAGATGTATATAACAGTCTTTTGGACTCTGTGGGAGAGGGAGAGGGTGGGATGATTTGGGAGAATGGCATTGACACATGTATAATATCATATATGAAATGAGTCACCAGTCCAGGTTCTATGCACAATACTGGATGCTTGGGGCTGGTGCACTGGCACGACCCAGAGGGATGGTACAGGGAGGGAGGAGGGTTCAGGATGGGGAACACGTGTATACCTGTGGCAGATTCATTTGATATATGGAAAACCAATACAATATTGTAAAGTTAAAAAATAAAAGAGAAAAAAAGAAATTTGTGTAAATGTAGAAATCCCTTGTAATTTCCATAACATAGTGTTTACTTCTGGATTATTTTTATTAAAGAAAACAAATGAGCAGATTGTATTAAAAAAAAAAAAAGGAAAGAAAGAAACTGGGTATAGTAGGAACCCTGGGCTTCTGTTTAAAAAAATCTAGTAACGGTCAGGTCAGTCTGTAACCTTGTAGGTAGGTCCTAGGAATGAGACTCAGGCCAAAGCTTCCTGCCGCCTCCCCTCACTGAGAGTTGGTGACCAGTCAGCCCTTCTCTCTGTGTTCTGCCCAGTGGGTGTCAAGGTCTGCAGGCCCCATGGGCCAATCTTCCACCTGGCTTGGCTCTTCTTGGCCATCCCAGATTCACAAGTGCCCATGCGGTACAGGGACCAAGAAGCTGATGTCATTACCTGCTGTGAGTCATAGCCCTGAGACCCTGGCTAATTTGCGTTTGCTTCTGGTGACAAGGGCTCCCGCCTGTCCCTGAATAGAGGGGCTGGCCATGCTGCCCTGGTCAGCTTCCCGCACAGACAGCCTCCTGTCGTTTCACCTTGACCCTGCCTGTCCCTTTGTCTTATTGGGACGTCCTGCCTTTCACAGCCACTGCTGTTCCTCACCCTGAATGAGGAAGTAGGTAAGTTCTTATGACCCCAAGAATCCCTGGGTGGTGAGTTATATGGCCAGCCCTGGCCTTCACACCCGAGGATGATCACCGACCTAGCCCACACTGAATGCAGTCGATTCGCTCTGCCTGAGAGAGAGGAGGAGAGGGTGGACTTGAGGTGGGTCCTGAAGGTATTTACTGAGTCAGAGATGCTGAGATCAGGTTTTGCTGATGGGGAGTCTGAATCATCATTGAAAGACGGCAAACTTCGCCAGCAGTCTGGGGGCTCAGGAAGCCCGGCCAGCCTGCGGGCCCTCTGCTGCCCCTGAATGAGCCCACAGACAGCCACTCCGGGGTCCATGGGCTGGTCTCCTCGTGGGGTTTTCTGGTGGTTTTGGTTCATTGCTCCCCTCACATCTCCTTGGACTATTCAGCAGAAGTGATGTGTGCCTGTTCCCTGAGATGCTAAACACACTGGGAATTCCTCCTTTTCTGTGACCTGAAGTTTTGTAAGCATCCTAAATATCTAACAGAACCAGGCACAAAATGTGAGAAGAAGAATGAAAATAAAGAGAAATGAAACGTCATTTTTTTTGCTGGACTCAGTCTTTTAAAAATTTAACTGATTGATTTCTTTTGGCTGCACCGGGCCGTCACTGCCGCACACCCGCTGTCTGCAGTGTGACCTGCAGAGGCTCCTCTACTGTGGCGCCTGGCTTCTCACTGTGGCGGCTTCCCTTGCTGTGGAGCACCCGCTCCAGGGTGCGCACACTTCAGTAGTCGGGGTGCACAGGCTTCGTTGCTCTGTGGCTTGTGGGATCCCCCAGACCAGAGATCAAACCTGTGTCCCCTGCATTGGCAGGTGGATTCTTTACCACTGCACGTCCAGGGAAGTCCCCGGACTCAATCTTTCAAAAGAACTGAATTCAGTTTCAGGAGGGAAGTATAGCACGGCACACCAGGTCAATGGTGGTTGGGGGATTTTTAAGAACTACTCTAAAGGAAGTCCTAGGATGGCTGGAAAGAGCACTCGTGGTAAAATAATGAAACAAGAAGCCAGACCCAGAATTAGAGCTGCTGGGGACAGAATGGGGCGGTGCTGGGCCTCTGGGCACACTCTCCTCTTTCACACCAGCTGCTGCCCACAGACGTCATTTAGGAAAATAGCTCTGAGCAGGGGAGACTTGGCAGATGAGTTGGCGAGGGAACCCGAGGTTTCTCACCACACTGGGGACAGCTTCTCATTCTCCTGGGGCCACTAGATCATCTGAGGTATTTATTTCGAGGGTAAACTTATGGTTGAGGCCTGAGCTCAGCTCTCTTATGAAGACAAGAGAGTAGGTGGGACTTGTACTCAGAGGAGGCACACCCTTCTGGGAAAATGGGAAACCTGGAGATGAGCAGGGTGAAATGAAACAAATCGATTATATTTCTTATCTTTGAAGAA
>NW_011494913.1:8360081-8360448 GCF_000754665.1 Bison bison bison | reverse complement strand
ATATTGGAAATAAAAGCAAAAATAAACAAATGGGACCTAATTAAACTTAAAAGCTTCTGCACAACAAAGGAAACTATAAGCAAGGTGAAAAGACAGCCTTCAGAATGGGAGAAAATAATAGCAAATGAAGCAACGGCAAACAACTAACCACAAAAATATACAAGCAACTCCTACAGCTCAACTCCAGAAAAATAAATGACCCAATCAAAAAATGGGCCAAAGAACTAACTAGACATTTCTCCAAAGGAGACATACAGATGGCTAACAAACACATGAAAAGATGCTCAACATCATTCATTATCAGAGAAATGCAAATCAAAAACCACTATGAGGTACCGTTTCATGCCAGTCAGAATGGCTGTGATCC
>NW_011494913.1:8358249-8359981 GCF_000754665.1 Bison bison bison | reverse complement strand
CTTGAATGGCAGACATTTGTTTTCTTACAGCTCCAGAGGCTGCAACCCAAGATCATAGTGTGGTTGGGGTTGATTCTCCCAAGGACTTGCTCCTTGACTGGCAGACAATGGCTTTCTCTGGGTCCTCACTTGCCCCTTCCTCTGTGTGCACCCTTCCTGGGGTTTCTTTCTGTGTTCAATTTCCTTTTCTTACATGGACAAGAGTCATACTGGATTAGGGCACAACTTAAAGGCCTCAATTTATTTATCTCTCTAAAAACTCTGTCTGCAGATACAGTCACATTCTGAGTCCCTGCAGGTTAGCACTTCAACACATCTACCTGGGGGGACACAACCCAGTCCATCTGAGTTTATCAAGGTCTTCCTCATCTCAAGACTGCATGCATGTTTATACTTTATTCTTAAGGTTTATGTTATCAAATTTTATATTAAATGCCACTTGGAATGTATTTTGATATGTGGCACAAATCTTACTGAGAAATAGATTCTACAAAGAAAAGCTTGTAGGTAATATAAGTACATAATTTGCAGAATAATAGTAAAGCAAATTCTCATGTTCTCAACACCCACTCATTTAAAAAGATTCTAATTTTTCTGTATATCTCAATTCTACATCATTCTCTGCCTTTTATTTGAGATTTGCACATGCATATGAGTTCCTAAACAGTAGATGGGTTTTTCCTCTTTTGTCCCATTATGTGAGTAGAATCACAGTGATTATCCTTTTGTGACATAGTATTTATTTTGTGTGTGGTATCGGTTTCTGAGGTTCATTCATTCATATGCATGCCATTGAATTACTTTTACTGCTATATAGTAGTCCATACTTTAAATTTACCAAATCTACCCATTCTATTGTTGCTGGATGTTGGCGCTGTTTACAGCTCTTTGCTGTTAAGAATATCATTCACATGTATCTACTTTATGAGCTGGATGGGAATTAATGAAACCTTGGGTGTGCACTTGTGCAGCTGTGCTGTGTTACTACAGTTGCCATTCCGATTAACATGGAATGACAGCTTCTTCTGTTCCGCATCTGAGCCAGCCTTTTCATAGTCACTCACAAATGTTTGCTCAACTGTGAGCTGTGAGATGGTGTTTTGTTGCAATTTTAACTAGTATTTAATTTATCACAAATGAAATTGATCACATTTTAAATGTTCGTTGGACTTCCATGTTTCACCTTCCATGCAATGCCTGTTAATGTGTTTTTGACATCTACTTTAAAAAAATATTTATTGGTGAAAGATCTTTACACTCGTTGCACATGTCACTTCCCACTCCCTGGCTTTTGCTTTCCTCATTTTATGATGTCTTTTGATGAGCAGCAGTTGTTACTTGTAACATGATCATATTTATCTATCTTTTGCATACCCATTTGTTTGGCTTTTAAAGAAGTTCTTCATCCCCCAGACATCATAATAGCATTCTGTTAGGTATACTCCAAAAGGTTTCATGCTTTTTGTCTTTCACACTTAATGTTTAATGTATTAATACCTTCAATTTAAGTTTCAACTTACCTGCAGTTTATATTCATGCCTTGTCTGAAGAAAAACAGTTACTTTTCCAGCAAAGCCTGTGGAGAGAAAATACCACCCTACCCTCTCCCCACATCTCCCTTCACCCGCAGCCCCATCCCTAGAGGCTGTCAGAGATGCAAGAAATAAGAGAGAGAGCAAGAGAGCAGGACAAGTGGAAGAGAAGGATGGCGCTGATGCCCTCCATGTGAGGT
>NW_011494913.1:8351975-8358149 GCF_000754665.1 Bison bison bison | reverse complement strand
CAGGCCAAAGCTTCCTGCCGCCTCCCTCTCACTGAGAGTTGGTGACCAGTCAGCCCTTCTCTCTGTGTTCCACCCAGTGGGTGACAAGGTCTGCAGACTCCATGGGCCAATCTTCAACCTGGCTTGGCTCTCCTTGGCCACCCCAGATTCACAAGTGTGCATCTGGTACAGGGACCAAGAAGATGATGTCATTACCTGCTATGAGTCACAGCCCTGAGACCCTGGCTGATTTGCATTTGCTTCTGATGACAAGGGCGCCTGCCTGTCTCTGAACAGAGGGCTGGCGACGCTGCCCTGGTCAGCTTCCCACACAGACAACCTCCTGTCGTTTCACCTTGACCCTGCCTGTCCCTTTGTCTTATTGGGACGTCCTGCCTGTCACAGCCACTGCTGTTCCCCACCCTGAATGAGGAAGCAGGTAAGTTCTTATGACCCCGAGAATCCCCAGGTGGTGAGTTATGTGGCCAGCCCTGGCCTTCACACCCCAGGATGATCAGTGACCTAGCCCGCACTGAATGCAGTTGATTCGTTCTGCCTGAGAGAGAGGAGGAGAGGGTGGACTTGGGGTGGGTCCTGAAGGTATTTACTGAGTCAGAGATGCTGAGATCAGGCCTGGTTTTCCTGATGGGGAGTCTGAATCATCATTGAAAGACAGCAATCTTCCCCAGCAGTCTGGGGGCTCAGGAAGCCCAGCCAGCCTGCGGGCTCTCTGCTGCCCTGAGTGAGCCCCACAGACAGCTGCTCCAGGTTCCATGGGCTGCTCTCCTCGTGGGGTTTTCTGGTGGTTTTGGTTCATTGCTCCCCTCACATCTCCTTGGACTATTCAGCACAAGTGATGTGTGCCTGTTCCCTGAGATGCTGAACACACTGGAAATTCCTCCTTTTCTGTGACCTGGAGTTTTGTAAGCATCCTAAATACCTAACAGAATCAGGTACATAATGTCAGAAGAAGAATGAACATAAAGAGAAATTGTCTTTTTTTTTTTCCTGGACTCAGTCTTCTAAAAATTCAGCTAATTAATTACTTCCTTTGGCTGCACGGGGCCGTCACTGCCGCACACCGCTTTCTGTACTTGGGGCCTTTGTGCTGCACAGGCTGCTCCTCACTGTGGTGCTTGGGCTTCTCACTATGGCGGCTTCTCCTGTTGTGGAGCACCTGCTTCAGGGTGTGCACGCTTCAGTACTCGGGGTGCACAGGCTTAGTTGCTCCGTGGCATGTGGGATCTTCCCAGACCAGAAGTCAAACCTGTGTCCCCTCCACTGCACCTCCAGGGAAGTCCCTGGACTCAATCTTTTGGAAAGAACTGAATTTAGTTTCAGAAGGGAAGTATAGAAGTGGAAAACGAGGCCAATGGTGGTTGGGGAATCTTTCAAGAACTATTCTAAAGGAAGTCCTAGGATGGCTGGAAAGAGCACCCATGGTAAAACAAACAAACAAAAAAAGAAACCAGACCCAGAATTAGAGCTGCTGGGGGAGAGCATGGGGCAGTGCTGGGCCTCTGGAGACCCTCTTCTCTTTCACATCAGCTGCTGCCCACAGACATCTTTAGGATAATAACCCAGAGGGGAGGGAGGCTTGGCAGAAGATTAGTTGGGGAGAGAACCCAAGTTCTCAGCACATTAGCGACAGCTTCTCCTTCTCCTGTGGCCATTAAATCATCTGAGGTATTTATTTCCAGGGCAAACTTATGGTTGAGGCCTGAACTCTCTTATGAAGACAAGAGAGTAGGTGGGACTTGTACTCAGAGGAAGCACACCCTTCTGGGTAAATGGGAAACCTGGAGATAAGCAGGGTGAAATGAAACAAATGATTATATTTCTTATCTTTTTAGAAGATGGAAAGCGTCAACTAATGTCAGAATATGCTTTGAGTGGGCACATAAATGTGTTCAATGAAGAATGTAATTCATTTATTTTTTCTTCCTTAAAGACAAATACTTTCCTAGACAAAAATTATGAAATGATGATCGTTTCTACCAATAATAGTTAGTAGGGCAGAAATCCATGTAGTATTTCACCATGTCTCTGAAGGTGTCAACTAGATTTCACCCCAAATTAAACTTCCTCTGCATTTGATGAGTGTGTCTGCCCTGTGGGACTGTGACACCCACCAGGGGACTCATGATGTACGTGTTCCTGCTTCTTTCCTGTGCAAGGGGGCTTAAGAGCTTATCTGTGTGACCAGAGTGGCTGACCTTCCACCAAGACATGACTCCTTAGGTTGTTTCACCCACCATTGAAAAGATTCAGAGTCGCTTGGCAACATATCTGAGGCCAAGGATGATGGAACTAAGGTTAAGGCTCCAAAGCTGCCTGATTCCCACATGGGAGGCAGTCAAGAAGACAGAAGGCAGTTGCAGCCAGAGGGTCAGTTGAGGGCACAGCAGGAAGGACGGGAAATTCTAAACCACTTCAGTGGGTACTGGAGAACAAAGCCTGATGCATTTGATCAAGAATTATTTATGGAAATGTTAGAGAGTGGTGTTTGTTCTGTGGAGTCAAGATTCCCCAAGTGATCACTATGGGGGTTTCCTGGGATTTGATGTAAATCATAGGAATTGAATATTAAATAGCTGTGAACAAGTAGGTCTAATCAGAGTATAACAGCTCATGACTTTCTTTTTTTTTCTGTGTAAAATGGAAATATTACTACGTTGTTTATGTGGGGAGTAGCCCATAGTGCTTTGACCCCAGAGAAGAGTGTTCCCCATATCTCTGCATGCCCGTGGTTTGGTAGGAGGGGTTACCTAAGTGAGTGGTTGGGGACTCATGCCTGGAGTATCTAGCAGGGCTTTAGAGGCTTGGCTCTCATGACTTCTTTCCATCTCCTCAGCTTTATCTGGTCAGTTTCAACCATCTTGCATGAGGATGCAGAGGAGGACAGTGGTGGCTGAGTTCTTGACCTTGAAACAATGAGGGGGACTTGCTCTGGCTCCTGGTTTGATCTGTGTCTTGCCAAATTGTCTGGTTTCTCATTTCAGTCTGGATCTTCTAACGACACCCAGGAAATACTAATGCCAGTAACATCCACCACTCTGTTAGGCATATGGCAGCTCAGGGACTGATATGGAAACAGTCTCTTTCTATCATTCACACCCACTTGTTACAGCATCCGCAAAGGTTGTGACTTTAGAGGACAGATGGGAGAGGTTTCTATTAAAAGAAAAAAAAAAAAAAACCCCTCAGGCTCACTAGAGAAAAATCCCCTGATTTACCATGTGAATGGCTACCATGGCCTCAGGTGTGTAGTGAGCATAGAGGACAGTGATGAGTGTGAAAGAAGTCTCCAAACCAGGAGAACAGGCATGTCGTCAGGTGAGCCCAGTGTGACAGATGCTGGGACAGAGGTGGTGATGGGCAAGAAGGAGTAATGAGGGATTATTTACTTTTCCTAATTTTAAAAAATATTAAGCTTTTATAGACTATATTTGAACATTTTGGTAGCTACAAAACAGATAAACAAAGTTTTCTCACTACCTTCTTCACAATAATTCAATTTCTCTCTGTTCTTAAACTTTGTTCAAGTTTGAAAATTGAATGCAATGTGTGTTGATTCTTATTTCTTAATGGTGACTGTGCATTGAGGAGAAAGGGTAGAGTAGACTGAATAAAGCCCAGGGCACTGGACAGCAAACTGCAGACTAGGGCGCCCCAAGCCCGCACTCCCCATGGTGAAGTCAGGAAAGCAACCAGGGTGTGCCAGCACAGAGGACCCGAGAAGCAGCAACAATGATCTCTTTCCTGGTCCCACCATTGCCAGCCCTAGCAGGAGTCCAGATTAGCTCCTGGTGTGTGTGTGTGCCTCTGTGTTTGTACGTGGGTGTGTGTGCATGCATGTGTGTGTGTGTGTGTGTGTACTTCGTATTTCTTCCTGCCACATAAGTGAGTCCGGATGCTTCAAGTAAGCAATGGCCATGCCATGCAAACAGCACAGTGGAAAGGGTAGTGTCTTTGGGAGTTGAGTGTGCACACAGAGTTTGTATAATGGGTCCAGGTGCAAATTTCCAGTTGTTTTCGTGGTTCATACCTGTTTTGTGAGGGGAATGGTCTTTCCTTGGGATATTAGCTCAAAGCTTATGGAGAGAAGGACTGCACAGGTGTATGTTAGAGCCAGCAGCTCTGGGCATGGATGATTGGGCAAACCAAGTGAATTGCTCGAGGCTCCTGACATGAAGGAAGAGACTGTGGACATAGGGACCCCAGGCCTGCAGAGTCAGAGTTCTGATTGCCTGCAGGGGCTGTGGGTGTTAGTGGAGCAGAGAGGTGCAGGGGCTGAGATGCCAGCTGCCTTCCCAAGACTATAGTAGGAGGGAGCAGAGAAGCACGTAGTGTGGCCCATCTTTGTTTCTGGCACGTCTTTCTGTCCAGACTCCAGGCTACAGGGCAGACTTGATTCTTGCTCTTTAAAACCGCTTTAGCTATTCTATTTTTCCACTCCATTTTTTAAAAAGATACACACACACACACATATATATATACCACTGGAAGTGCTAAAACTTTCTGTTTTCACTCGACAGTTGGCCATCGACATCTTTCCAAGTCAATACCTGTGGATCTAACTCATTTAAATAACAGCAATAAACCAAAAAACAAATTGATAATCTTGTGTTATGTGAATGCACTGAAAATTTACTTAACTGGTCCCTTGCCGTGTTTTCTAAATATTCTGTTATTATGTAATGCTGATATCAACGTTCTTAATATACATGTAGTCGCTCAAATGTTGTCACACACCCATTTCTTGTCATCTGGCTTTGCTTGGTAAAGACTAAAAGACCGATTACATAGTCAAGTTTTCAGTCGTTTCCTTTACGGCTTCTGAGACTTGTGTATTTTTATACTTTAGTAACATCTCAACTCTGAAATTTGGAGAAGGAAATGGCAACCCACTCCAGTGTTCTTGCCTGGAGAATCCCATGGACGGAGAAGCCTGGTAGGCTGCAGTCCATGGGGTCGCACAGAGTCGGACACGACAGAAGCGACTTAGCAGCAGCAGCAACTCTAAAATTACAGAATATTATGTATTCCGTGCTTGCTTGCTTTCTGCTTTACTCTCACTGTTTCAGGTCACAGTTCACACAGCCCAGCCCCCTGCAGAATCTCCCTTGCTCAGGTTGGCCTGCGGCCCTGCAGTCTCGCGGGGAGGGCCTCTCCGCCGCGGCCTCCCGCTCTCCGCCCGCCCTCGTCTGCCGCCTGGTCCGCTCCGCGACGCCGCGTCGCGCTGTCCCGAGCGGGGAGTCCGCTCCGAGGCAGAGGCCCCGGGCGGGCTCGGGCGTTAGGGCGGTCGGCGCCGCTGCGGCCTGCCGGCGACTCGTCCCGGGGACACTCGAAGCGGTTGTCGGGCGCCCCTGGCGGCCGCTTTCAGAGCGTTCCTGTCCTTCCGCGACCTTCATAAGGACTGCTACTCAGCCGGCGAACGCGGCGCAGAGCTCCAGAGACTGGCAGCACGGGCGGCGATAACAGCGGTGCTGCGGAGACCTGGGCCTGCTTGTTCCTGCTGAAGATTGGACTTGCAGGTTTGTGAGGCGGTCTCGTACCTCGGTGGTGGGTTGCCGCTTGTTCTGGTCGACCAGCATCTCTCCTCGTCCTTCCATCCGCGGGGCTTGGGAGCGCGCAGGAATAGGGTCTTCCGCGCCGGAGTGCCTGTGGCTCGGCGGCCAGGCTCCTGGGTCACCGTTAGGGGCGTTCGTCTCCCCTCCGCGTTCCTCCCGCTCCAGGGTCTGGGTCTTGGACAGCCTGGCCGAAGCCGTGCTCGCAGGGCTCGTTGGCGAGCGCGCTTGGGCCCCGTCTCCGAACCTGGACGCGTCCTGCTCCCGCTAGAGTTGAACGTTTAGGCTTGCGTGGCGAGGACGGGCCGTGTATCTAGAAGCTGTGCGGCGATCCGAACGTTTCGTCCGCCTGGGGTACAGCTCGCGGCCAGGAGAGTGACGGTGCACCGCGCGGTGTCCTGGGGCCACATTTTCTTGTTTTCCCGCCTCGTCTGAGTAGCCGTGTGTCTCCGTCGGCAGACGGCGCAGGGTTCCCGCCTGCCGTCCCTGAATCCCGTGCGTCCTCCCCCGGAGTGGGGCCTTGCCGGAGGCGCGGAACAAAGCGGCGCTGGACTGCGCGCCCAGCCGGCACCGCGATCACCGGGCTCGGATCTCCCTGCGCCACGTCCTCGCCGCCTGGAGGCCC
>NW_011494913.1:8351351-8351875 GCF_000754665.1 Bison bison bison | reverse complement strand
AGGCTACAGGGAAGACTTGATTCTTGCTCTTTAAAAGCGCTTTAGCTATTCTAACTCTTCATTTTTCCGCTTCACTTTTTTAAAAAAGGTATATATATATACTACCCCTAGGAAGTGCTGTAAACTTTTGTTTTCATTTGACAGTTTGCCATCGATATCTTTCCAAGTCAGTACCTATGGATCTAACTCATTTAAACAACAGCAATAAACCAAAAGCAAATTGATAGTCTTGTGTTATGTGAATGCACTGAAAATTTACTTGGTGCCTTGCATGTTTTCTAAATATTCTGTTATGTAATGCTGATGTCAACATTCTTAATATACATGTAGTCACACAAATGTTCTCACACACCCGTTTCTTGTCATCTGGCTTTGCTTGGTGAAGACTAAAAGACCAATTACATAGTCAAGTTTCCAGTCATTTCTTTCCTAGCTTCTGAGCCTTGTATTTTTGTACTTTAGTAACATCTCAACTCTGAAATTACAGATTAAGATGTCTTCCGTGCTTTCGTTCTTTCTGTTTT
>NW_011494913.1:8350294-8351251 GCF_000754665.1 Bison bison bison | reverse complement strand
AGCAAACTGCAGACTAGGGCGCCCCAAGCCCGAGCTCCCCACAGTGAAGTCAGCAAAGCAACCAGGGTCTGCCAGCGCAGAGGGCCCGAGAAGCAGCAACAATGATCTCTTTTCTGCTCCCACCACTGCCAGCCCTAGCAGGAGTCCAGATTAGCTCCTGGGGTGTGTGTGTGCCTCTATGTTTGTACGTGTGTGTGTGTGTGTGTGTGTGTGGTATTTCTTCCTGCCGCATAAGTGAGCCTGGATGCTTCAAGTAAGCAATGGCTATGCCATGCAAACAGCACAGTGAAAAGGGTAATGTCTTTGGGAATTGAGTGTGCACACAGAGTTTGTATAATGAGTCCAGGTGCAAAGTTCCGGTTCATACCTGTTTTGTGAGGGGAATGGTCTTCCCTTGGGATATCAGCTCAAAGCTTATGGAGAGAAGGACTGCACAGGTGTATGTTAGAGCCAGCAGCTCTGGGCATGGATGATTGGGCAAACCAAGTGAATTGCTCGAGGCTCCTGACATGAAGGAAGAGACTGTGGACATAGGGATCCCAGGCCTGCAGAGTCAGAGTTCTGATTGCCTGCAGGGGCTGTGGGTGTTAGTGAAGCAGAGACGTGGAGGGGCTGAGATGCCGGCTGCCTGTCCCAAGACTACGCAGGAGGGAGCAGAGAAGCACGTAGTGTGGCCCATCTTTGTTTCTGGCACGTCTTTCTGTCCAGACACCAGGCTACAGGGAAGACTTGATTCTTGCTCTTTAAAATCGCTTTAGCTATTCTAACTCTTTATTTTTCCACTTCATTTCTTTAAAATGTGAATATATATATATATATGGCACTGAAAGTGCTAAAACTTTGTTTTTATTTGACAGTTTGCCATCGACATCTTTCCAAGTCAATACCTATAGATCTAACTCGTTTAAATAACAGCAATAAACCAAAAAGCAAATTGACAATCTTGTGTTATGTGAA
>NW_011494913.1:8346996-8350194 GCF_000754665.1 Bison bison bison | reverse complement strand
AGCCGTGTCCTGGGCCACGTTGACCAGTTTTCCCGTCTTGGCTGGGAGTGGCCGTGTGTCTCCTTGGGCCGATGGTGCTGGCTTCGGACGGCCGTACCTGGATCCTAGCCCTTTTCCCCTGGAGTGGGGACGGTCCGAACGCGCGGAGGAAGTTGGCGCTAGGCTGCGCGCGCGGCACCGCGGTCCCCGTGCTCGCGTCCTCGCGGCCTGGGGTTCAGGTCCGCACCAGGGCCGGGAAGCGGGGTACCTGCTCCCCGACGGCCACTGTTGTTTCTCCAAGCTCTGCGATCGTCCGCAGGCCGGGCTGTCTTCTCGGGGACCGCCTGTGGTCGCTTCTGTTCCCCTAGCGTCCTCGGCGGTTGTATGGGCCCCACACACACGGGTCCCTTCGGCGGGGGTGACAACAGGGAACGTAGCGGGCGAGCAAGGAGGTCGCCCAATGCGCGGCACCAGCCCTGCTTGGGCTCGGCGGTCAGAAGCGCCAAATGTTTGACACAGAAAGCGTTCGGGGCCGTCCGGTGAGGGTCCTGTTGAGATGAGAGCCTGGCGCGTTCTGTAGTCTCAGAGCCCCTGAACACGAGTGAAAGAGGATGCGGGAGAGAAATGCAACCTACGGAGGGAGCGAGTGTGGAGTGGTGGTGTGTGCTTTCTCCACCCTCCGATCCAGATTTGTCCCGGTGGCATTCATGCTGTTTGTAGCTGGGCCGCCGACAGGTCGACCAGATGGTCAGACAACTTAAATTCCTTAGAATTTGCTATAGTAGGTTTAGTAGAGAGAAGATAATTGCAACCCACTCCAATACTCTTGCCTGGGAAGCCCCATGGGCGGAGGAGCCTGGTAGGCTGCAGTCCAGGGTCTCTAAGAGTCGGACACGACTGATTTCACTTTCACTTTACACTTTCATGCATTGAGTAGAAAACTGCAACCCACTCCAGTATTCTTGCCTGGAGAATCCCAGGGATGGGGGAGCCTGGTGGACTGCCGTCTATGGGGTCGCACAGAGTCGAACACAACTGAAGCGACTTAGGAGGAGCAGCAGCAGGTTTTAGATGAAAGTACCGAAATCTATAATGAAAATTACTATTATCGTTGTTAGTCAACGTTAATTACTACCGTTGTCTGTAATTATAAAGTTTATCCACAGAACAGCTGCTCATCTGCTTTGAAGATGACCAAAGAAGAGTTTCAGTATGTCTAAATATTTGTTTAAAAATAGAGGGAACTCTACAACCCACGAGGCCATACCCTGCAGCAACCATTCTGGCAATCCACACCCCCAAACTCTGCTGCAATAGGCCTCAAGGTCCGGTCTTGGTCAGTGACTGTTTCCTTCTGTATCCTTTCCAATTACAAACAAATCGGTGGGAACAGGTTCCTCTAAGCAGTCCCATGGGCGCCCCTCTTCCCCTGAGCCTGCTTCCAGCTTCCCTACATTACAAGCTCTGAGCAGGACCTGCCTTCCTGTTTTGCCACCACTCCTATGCGTACCCCTAGTCTCAGCCTAGTGCAAGTGGTGCTGGCTGACCCCTTGCAATGCAAATAGTAGCTGCTAAATTTACTTACTGGTCTGTATTTTAAAATCTTCATAAACATGGTAATGGAAGCATAATATTGTCAGGAACATGTGTGACATTGTTAACGATTTCCTTACTATTTAGACATTGCATGTAGGGCTCCTTATAACTTTTCCATTCTAAAAAAGCTATTCAAAGAGAGGAGAGAGGCTCAGGAAGCAAGTGAGAGACATATATATATAAATAATTATGGCTAATTTGCATGGTTGTATGGCAGAAACCAACACAAAATGGTAAAACAATTTTCCACCAATTAAAACAAATTTTAAGAAAGAATAATAAACCTATGCGAATGCCTTTTGTATGCAAAGACATATTGCCACATTTTTTCACTTGAGTAGAACTCTAAAATTGGAATGACAAGAGGCTTATTGACATCTTTAAAAAATTGCTTTCTAGAAACATATCCATTTATGTATGTGTGTACTGCGCATTAGCCTTCATTTAATTGCCATACTTTGGAAAAAAATGCGGAAGGAAGTGTTTTATTTTTTGCTTGTGAGACCAATATTTTATGTTTTTGTGTTTTTGTTCATTATGGAATCTCAACTGTCTGTCCTCAGATTGATATTCGATAAAAACTCAAAGGGATCATGAAGCAGTTGTGGAACTTTTTCTCTGAGTATCTCCCTCCTCTTTGATGCCCTGCCACACAGGTTATAGCCTCCGTGGCCTCCCAGATCACCAGTGTTCTCAATTCAGATTTTTGCCAGAATGTTTATGGCTCCTCTGCCTGCAGCTGCAGCGTGAAAACCGCCTGAAGGCAGAGAGCTGCGGAGTCATCAGGTTGATGTGTGTGTTCACCCTCACTCGAGGAACCTAGTCCTGGAACCCTAACACTGTTAGCCTGCTGTTCAGGGTCTGAGAACAGCTGTTTCGTATGTTGTTCAGCTTTCTAATTCCCAATGGAAGGTAAGTCTAGACACTGTTCCTCTTATGGTTGCAGGAAGGGGAACCCTTCCCAGGGCCCTAGAGTGGCCTCACACGTGCTGACAAAGCAAGAGACTTGATTGGGCAGGGCAGGCAGGAGGACAGCAGCAGGGTGAGGAAGCCCAGGGGACTTCTCTGCCACTTGGCCTGCAGTCTCAGGATTTATGGTGATGGGGTTGGTTTCCAGGTTGCCTCTGGCCAAGCATTCTGACTCAAGGTTCATTTCATGGATTTTGTTCAGCTTTCTAATTACCAGTTAATACTGGTGAAGCAGTCCAGACACTCTTTGTATTTATTTGGAAGCAGAAATCACATTTTATTTTAAGAGAAAATTATACTTTTGCATCAATAATTTAAAATCACCTAACCACACATGCTTGAAGGTGTCTTTTGTTTTATATTCTTTGTTTTGCTCATGAACATGTTGAAATAAAATGAAATATCAGGAGACACACCTAGATGGCTTTCCCCACCCCCCAGAAGAACTTTATGCCAATAAATCCTGGGTAAGGTCTTAGGAGTCTCTGAATTTGAATCCTTCAGGTATTATCAAGTCACTGTGGCAATTTTTGCTTCTGTTTTCATAAGATCTGTGGGTGTAATAAGTCACACTAAATTTTCCCACAGCTTATATTGTGGAGAATTTTTTTTTTTCTCCTGAATCCCAGTGTCCATCTTCTTTTTCAGCCACTA
>NW_011494913.1:8346140-8346896 GCF_000754665.1 Bison bison bison | reverse complement strand
GTCTTTTAAAAATTTAACTGATTGATTTCTTTTGGCTGCACCGGGCCGTCACTGCCGCACACCCGCTGTCTGCAGTGTGACCTGCAGAGGCTCCTCTACTGTGGCGCCTGGCTTCTCACTGTGGCGGCTTCCCTTGCTGTGGAGCACCCGCTCCAGGGTGCGCACACTTCAGTGGTCTGGGTGCACAGGCTTCGTTGCTCTGTGGCTTGTGGGATCTTCCCAGACCAGAGATCAAAGCTGTGTCCCCTGCATTGGCAAGTGGATTCTTAACCACTGCATGTCCAGGGAAGTCCCCGGACTCAATCTTTCAAAAGAACTGAATTTAGTTTCAGAACGGAAGTATAGCAGTGCACACAAGGTCAATGGTGGTTGGAGGATCTTTAAGAACTACTCTAAAGGAAGTCCTAGGATGGCTGGAAAGAGCTCTCATGGTAAAATAAATGAAACAAGAAACCAGACCCAGAATTAGAGCTGCTGGGGACATAATGGGGTGGTGCTGGGCCTCTGGGCACACTCTTCTCTTTCACATCAGCTGCTGCCCACAGACGTCATTTAGGACAATAGCTCTGAGCAGGGGAGACTAGGCAGATGAGTTGGGGAGGGAACCCGAGGTTTCTCACCACACTGGGGACAGCTTCTCATTCTCCTGGGGCCACTAGATCATCTGAGGTATTTATTTCGAGGGTGAACTTATGGTTGAGGCCTGAGCTCAGCTCTCTTATGAAGACAAGAGAGTAGGTGGGACTTGTACTCAGA
>NW_011494913.1:8342564-8345564 GCF_000754665.1 Bison bison bison | reverse complement strand
AGAACTGTTGCTTCAAAAAAAAAAAAAGGTTGGGATTTTCATAAAGTTTATGTAGAAAAGATACATAGAACCCATGCCTAGAAATCCTACTTCCATGGGAGAAAGCCACCGGGAAAACTGCTTGGCAAGGTTAAGGAATGTGACTTTTAATTGTAAAAGAGAAAGACACTAAAATACAAGAAAAGTTCAGAGACTAAAAGGGGTTGATCCAAAGCTGGCAGGCTTTGTCCTGGTGAAAAGGTGGCTACCCAGCACACAGCACACTTCCTCACATTGCTGGGTTTATTCCTACCATGCTTTCCCATGACTGTAGCCTGCCAGGCTCCTCTGTGCATGGAATTCTCCAGGCAAGAATACTGGAGTGGGTTGCCATTTTCTTCTCCAGGGGATCTTCCTGACCCAGGGATCAAACCTGTGCCTCTGGCATTGCAGGCAGATTCTTTATCACCTGAACCACCAGGGAAGCCAATGCACTTTACATGGTGCCAATTTAAAATTCAGTTTAAGTAATTTTTTTCAGGTTAATTGTTCCAAATAGCTCCCCCTTGATGTAATCTGCACAATGGCACATGTAGTCTGCAAGAATTCCCTCTTCCCTGAAGACCTCCAGTCACCAGCCTTTTCCACACGTGTCTCCTGTCACATCTGTCCGCCAGTGTCATGGGTTCTCTGCCCGACTCTGCACAGAACTGTTGCTGACAGGAGGGATCTCTTTTTAGGTAGGGAATCATTCTGTCAGCCATCACCTAAATGTCAACGTCCTCCCATTTGAGATTGTATTTCTATGTTCCTTAAAAGAGCATTTTAGCAAAATCTCAATTTGAACATGAGTGGGTTTTACCTGCCAAATTTTATCTGTCTTTCATTGTATACTGTGGTCTGATTTTGCCCTTAGTCTCTCATGAAACAACTTGCCAGGACTTATGAATGACTTCTGATCCCTTTTCCATTTACCGCCACCCTTCTGTGGCACATGCTTCTGTGACACGTCCTTATTGCCATGACTCTCTCCCCTTCCTTTTGGAATGCCTGCTGCTGCCTTCCTGCCTCTCTGCTGTGTCCTTTCCCGTGTGTGTCTCTCCCTGGCACTCACAGTAGGTTCACAGCAGACTCACTCACACGATCTTCCCTTTGGAGTCCCTGCCTCCCATTTTAGCTGTGATATTTGGAGACAAATTCCCAAGTATTTATCTCCAACCAAGACTCCTGCTCCCACGTCTGGGCTCTATAGAATCTTCACGTGAATAATTACCATGGATAAAACCTAATATACCTTTCCTTCTCCGCAGTTACACCCCTTACAGACACTCCCTCTCTCCTGGGCACCAGGCTCCCTGGTTCAGATCATCCATGACCCTTTTCTCTACACTCAAGGAGTTATCTGGCCACATTGGCTCCAGCTCTAATGGAGTGAGTTGAGCAATGATGGACCCAGAGAAGAGTGGAGACAACAGGTATGTACCTGGTGAGGTTGTAACTGCACTGAGAATAAAGGGCAGTGTTGATGAAAGGGAAGATTATAGAGGGTTTCTCAAGGTTAGAAAATGTTGGAAAGCAGTTTTAAACACAGGTGGGGGAGTGGTGTGATGGGGAAGTTGCAGTTTAAAGAGAAAGGCTCATTGCTGGCTCACAAGGATCTTACTGGTACCATCTTATCAAATGCTCTCTCTGTTACAAATACTCTGGGTTACAAATCCTTTGGAAATATATCCTCCACTTGCTAGCAGCAGAAGAGCACAGGTCACAGTTCTCCATTGCAGCATTGTTCGTAATATAAACAGACTGTTGCATATCAGTGTCCATCCCAATATGGACAGGCAAAGTGTATTAAATAGTACATCATCCATTCACTGCACTGCTGTGCAGGAAATTATGTCCTGATAGAGGACAACTTCCAAGGCATTGTCAAATAAACAAAAGCAACATGTAGCAAGACACCATGCTTAATACACCACTATTTGCATTTTTAATTAGGGCATGAAGGAGAAATATATTTTCATGTTTGCTTACAAGGAACTCTAGAAGGATCTGTAAGAAACAAAATACTACCTGTGGAAGCCAGATGGCCCTGGACACACAGGCTAAATGACAGGAGGCACAGATTAAGGCAAAGTGTATTTTCAGTATCTTGAATCATGTGCCTGTATTATAACCTTTGGAACTTTCAATAAATTGAATTTTTTAAAACCTCCAAAGAATAAAATGCATTTTACTGTTTTTATTTTATGATATTATTTTACTGGTTTTACCAACTGAATGAATTTCTGGTTTATTTTACCACAGCTGTTGTTTGGCTTATCTAAAATGCCTATTCATGGGTTTTTTCTGGTGGTTTTGATGTTTTTATTTTAACTTTGATAAGAAACAAAGAAAAAGATTTTTCTCAACACTCTAGGTAGCTCCTCCTTTTGGATACTTTATATACTTTGTGGGTTTTGGCACTATTTTCATAACTTTTACTTGCAAGAGAGAGGATAAAGCATGCTAGTTTGCTAGGGTTGCCAGAGTAGAATGTCACAGACTGAGGCTTAAATAACAGAATTTCATCCAGGTTATCCCATCTCACAGCGCTCAGCTGCTCAGAGTTCTTCCTTACTGTGCTATTTTCTCATAGCAGCAGTTATGTTTCCTCTTTGTTACTGATTTTAGTTGTCTTTTTTCTTAGTCAATATAGCTAAAGATTTGTTACTTTTGTTCACCTGTTTGAAGTAACTTTTGTTTAAAATTGATTTCTTTGGTTTTCCTCTTCTGTATATCTGAGATCTAATCTTACTATTTTCATTCCTTTTTGTGGCTTTGAGTTTGGTCTGCTCTCCCTTTTCTGCCTAGGTGTAAGGACAGGTCGTTTATTCGAGCTTTCTTTTTAATGTGTGCATTCTCAGCTTTACATTTCATTGTTGGTGATGTTTTTGCAGAATCCCATACATGTTGGTATGTTCTGTTTATATTTTGATTTGTCTCCAGGTATTTTCTAAGTTCCTTTTTTTTTTTTTTTTGCCT
>NW_011494913.1:8339772-8342464 GCF_000754665.1 Bison bison bison | reverse complement strand
ACTTCACTTTCACTTTTCACTTTCCTGCACTGGAGAAGGAAATGACAACCCACTCCAGTGTTCTTGCGTGGAGAATCCCAGGGACGGGGGAGCCCGGTGGGCTGCCATCTATGGGGTCGAACAGAGTCGGACACAACTGAAGTGACTTAGCATAGCATAGCATAAGCAGTTGTGGAATTTTTTCTCGGAGTAGCTCCCTCCTCTTTGATGCTCTGCCACACAGATTATAGCCTCCGTGGCCTCCCAGCTCACCAGTGTTCTCAATTCAGATTTTTGCCAGAATGTTTATGGTTCCTCTACCTGCAGCTGCAGCGTGAAAACCGCCTGAAGGCAGAGAGCTGCGGAGTCATCAGGTTGATGTGTGTGCTCACCTTCACGGGAGGAACCTAGTCCTGGAGCCTAACACTGCCTGCTGTTCAGGGTCTGAGAACCGTTTCCTATTTTGTTCAGCTTTCTAATTCCCAGTAGTAGGTGAGGAAGTCTAGATGCTGTTCCTCTTATCATTGCAGGAAGGGAAACCCTTCCCAGGGCCCTAGAGTGGGCTCACACGTGCTGACAAAGCAAGAGACTTGATTGGGAAGGGCAGGCAGGAGGACAGCAGCAGGGCGAGGAAGCCCAGGGGACTTCTCTGCCACGTGACCTGCAGTCTCAGGATTTATGGTGATGGGGTTGGTTTCCAGGTTGCCTCTGGCCAAGCATTCTGACTCAAGGTTCATTTCATGGATTTTGTTCAGCTTTCTAATTACCAGTAGTAGGTGAGGAAGTCCAGACACTCCTTCTTGTATTTAGAGGCAGAAATCACATTTCATTTCAAGAGAAAATTATACTTTTGAATCAATAATTTAAAATCACCTAACCATATAGGCTTGAAGGTGTCTTTTGTTTCATATTCTTTTTTTTGCTCATGAACATGTTAAAATAAAAATATCAGGAGACACACTTAGATGGCTTCCTCCACCCCCCCACACCAGAAGAACTTTATGCCAATAAATCCTGGGTAAGGCCTTAGGAGTCTCTGAGTTTGAATTCTTCAGGTATATCAAGTCACTGAGGCCATTTTTGCTCCTGTTTTCATAAGATCTGTTGGTCTAATAAGTCACACTAAATTTTCCCACAGTTTATATTGTGGAGAATTTTTTTCACCGGAATCCCAGTGTCCATCTTCTTTTTCAGTCACTAGCAGTTCATTCTGCTCTAACGTGTGCAGTTCGCTATCTCTGGATTGGCTTGAGGTGACCACTTGTGGGACACTTGGTAGCTCACTTCTCATTTATAATCCATGAATTTGAATTAAAGGGACCTTAAGGCTCTTGTATTCATTACTCAATAAATACTTATCAACTGAGAATTGTAATCACTGGAGGCACGTGAATAAGTGAACAGATAGGGACCCTGACTTCATGTGACTTTCTGGAGTACACAGACTCTTATAAATAAAAATTTTAATTGGGGAAAAGTTTTGATTAGCATTATAAAGAAAAAACTGAGCTTTCCAGGTGACTCAGTGGTAAAGAATCCACCTGCCAAGCAGGAGACACGCGTTCAATCTCTGGGTCAGGAAAATCCCCTGGAGAAGAAAATGGCAACCCACTCCAGGATTCCTGCCTGGGAAATCCCAGGGATAGAGGAGCCTGGCAGGCTGCAGTCCCTAGGGGTCGCAGGAGTCAGACATGACTTAGTGACTAAACAACACTGATGGAAAACATCAGGATCACGAGGGATGGTAAAGGGGAAACACCAGCATTAGACAGGCTGGTCCAAGAATGCCCATCCGAGAGGTTAATATCTGAGCTGCCATCCAGCTGAGCAGAAAACAGCAGCCACTTTAAGCTCTAGGACAATGGCATTCTAGGAGAGGGAAGAGCAGGTACCAGTGTCCTGAGATGGGCACCAACTTGGAGGGTGGAAACACATGGGGGCTGAGTTGAGGTGAGTGAGCGCACACGTGGTGAAGGGAAGCGGGGCGGGGCTGGGGAAGGAGGGGCGGCGGGGGCGGGGTGCAGACAGCGGGGAGGGGGGGAAGGGGGCAGGGTCAGTGCTAGCTCAGTGCTGGCAGTCCCTGATCCCGGGATTTGATCCTGCTCTGAATACTTCTCCATAAATACAGCACATTGATGCCACGTGCCCACACAGATGGATGACACAGGGCCCTGGCAGTCAGACAGAGTGCATGCAGTAGTCAAGGCACCAGCAAGATCACAGGATCTGAGATCAGCAGGAACCTTGATGGTACCACAGAGCCTATTTTAAACTCAGGAGACTGAGGAGCAATTTTTGTAGTCTTGGCCAGTATGGACCAAAATAAATTTATTTCTACAGTTTGCAGAACTGTTGCCTCAAAAAAATGTTGGGTTTTTTATGAAGTTTATGTAGAAAGAAAACATAGAACCCATGCCTAGAAATCCTACTTCCATGGGAGAAAACCCACGAGGAAAACTGCGTGGAAAGTTTAAGGAATGTGGCTTTTAAAAAATAAGAGAGAAAGACACTAAAATACAAGAAAAGTTCAGAGACAGAAGGAGTTGATCCAAAGCCGGAGCAACTGTGTGATCCGGTGAAAAACCCAGCTGGTGAAAAACCCAGCACACAGCACACTTCCTCACGTTGCTGGGTTTATTCCTCCCATGCTTTCCCATGGACTGTAGCCGGCCAGGCTCCTCTGTGCATGGAATTCTCCAGGCAAGAATACTGG
>NW_011494913.1:8338303-8339329 GCF_000754665.1 Bison bison bison | reverse complement strand
GGGCCGTACGCTGAGGGTAACGGGGAGACGCGAGCCTGGGGCGTCTTTAGTCCTGGAAGAGCCTCTGAACACGCGACGCTTAGGGGAGAGGAATGCAACTTGGCGCGAACTCGGAGAGAATGAGTGCTTTGTGGTGGGGCTGTGCCTTCTCCGCCCTGCAATCCTAACTTGTCCCGGTGGCGTTCATGCTGTTTGGTTGTAGCCGGGCGATCACCGCCGACAGGTCGACCAGATGGCCAGACAACTTTGGTGCTTTATTTATAGTGTGGATGTTAGTAAATGAAACATTGAAATCTATAATAATGAAAATTACTATTATCATTGTCACTCAACGTTACTGTAATTATTGCCGTTGTCTGTAATTAATGATAAAATTTACCCACAAAATAGCTAGCTGCTCAGTTGAAGATGACCAAAGAGGAGTTTCAGTATGACTATTAAAAGCAGAGGAAATTCTTTACAACCCCTGAGGCCCTGCCCCATGCCCCGCAGCAACCTTTCTGGAAACCCAGACCCCCAAACTGCAGCAATAGGCCTCAAGGTGCGGTCTTGGTCAGTGACTGTTTCCTCATTTATCCTTTCCAATTAGAAACAAATTGGTGGGAATATGTTCCTCTAAGCAAACCCGTGGGCGCCCCTGTTCCTGTCAGCCTGCCTCCAACTTCTCTACATCACAAGCTCTGAGCAGGACGTGCCTTCCTGTTTTGCTACCACTCTTAAGCATACCCCTAGTCTCAGCCTAACGCAAGTGGTGCTGGCTGACCCCTTACAATGCAAATAGTAGCTGCTCAATGCACTTACTGATTTGTATTTTTAAATATTCATAAACATGATAATGGAAGGATAATATTGAGTTAGGAACATGTGTGACATTGTTAACGATTTCCTTACTATTTAGACATTAATGTAGGGCTCCTTATAACTTTTCCATCCTAAAACTAAAGCTATTGAAGGAGGGGACAGAAGCTCAAGAAGCAAGTGATATAAATATAATATACATATATATAAATAATTATGGCTAATTTG
>NW_011494913.1:8337522-8338203 GCF_000754665.1 Bison bison bison | reverse complement strand
TGTCTCCCATCACATCTGTCTGCCGGTGTCATGGGCTCTCTGCCCGACTCTGCACAGAACTGTTGCTGATGGCATCTCTTCTAGGCAGGGAATCATTCTGTCAGCCATCACCTAAACTTCAACGTCCTCCCATCTGAGACTGTATTTTTATGTTCCTTAAAACAGCATTTTAACAAAATCTCGATTTGAACATGAATGGGTTTTACCTACTGATTTTATCTGTTTTTCATTGTATCCTATGGTCTGATTCTGCCCTTAGCCTCTCATGAAGCAACTTGCCAGGACTTATGAATGACTTCTGATCCCTTTTCCATTTACCGCCACCCTTCTGTGGCACATGCTTCTGTGGCATGTCCTTATTGCCATGACACTCTCCCCTTCCTTTTGGAATGCCTGCTGTTGCCTTCCTGCCTCTCTGCTGCATCCTGTCCCCATGTGTGTCTCTCCCTGGCACTCACAGCAGGTTCACAGCAGACTCACTCACAGGCTGTTCCCTTTGGAGTCCCTGCCTCCCATCTTAGCTGTGCTATTTGGGTACAAATTCCCAAGCACAAATTCTCCAACCAAGATTCCTGCTCCCATGTCTGGGCTCTGTAGAAACTTCACCTGAAAAATTACCATGGATCAAACCTAATATACCTTTCCTTCTCCCCAGTTACACCCCTTATGGACACTCCCTCT
>NW_011494913.1:8336149-8337422 GCF_000754665.1 Bison bison bison | reverse complement strand
CCAGCAAGATCACAGGATCTGAGATCAGCAGGAACCTTGATGGTACCACAGAGCCTATTTTAGACTCAGGAGACTGAGGAGCAATTTTTGTAGTCTTGGCCAGTATGGACCAAAATAAATTTATTTCTACAGTTTGAGAACTGTTGCCTCAAAAAAATGTTGGACTTTTTATGAAGTTTAGGTAAAAAGGAAACATAGAACCCATGCCTAGAAATCCTACTTCCATGGGAGAAAGCCCACCAGGAAAACTGCTTGGAAAGTTTAAGGAATGTGACTTTTAAATTATTAAAGAGAAAGACACTGAAATACAAGAAAAGTTCAGAGACAGAAGGGGTTGATCCAAAGCCGGCAGGCTTTGTCCTGGTGAAAAACCCAGCACACAGCACACTTCCTCATGTTGCTGGGTTTATTCCTCCAATGACTTCCCATGGACTGTAGCCAGCCAGGCTCCTCTGTGCATGGAATTCTCCAGGCAAGAATACTGGAGTGGGTTGCCATTTTCTTCTCCAGGGGCTCTTCCTGACCCAGGGATCAAACCCGTGCCTCCGGCATTGCAGGCAGATTCTTTACAACCAGAACCACCAGGGAAGCCATTGCACTTTACATGGTGCCAATTTAAAATTCAGTTTAAGTAATTTTTTTCAGGTTAAGTAATTCCTAAGACCCAAAAAGCCGCCCCCCCCCCTTGATGTTATCTGCACAGTGGTGAACGTAGTCTGCAAGAACACCCTCTTCCCTGAAGACCTCAAGTCACCAGCCTTTACCACACGTGTCTCCCATCACATCTGTCCGCCGGTGTCATGGGCTCTCTGCCCGACTCTGCACAGAACTGTTGCTGACGGCATCTTTTCTAGGCAGGGAGTCATTCTGTCAGCCATCACCTAAATTTCAACATCCTGCAGTGTGAGGTTGTATTTCTATGTTCCTTAAGAGAGCATTTTAACAAAATCTCGATTTGAACATGAATAGGTTTTAGCTACCGATTTTATCTGTCTTTCATTGTATCCTATGGTCTGATTCTGCCCTTAGCCTCTCATGAAGCAACTTGCCAAGACTTATGAATGACTTCTGATCCCTTTTCCATTTACCGCCACCCTTCTGTGGCACATGCTTCTGTGGCACGTCCTTATTGCCATGACACTCTCCCCTTCCTTTTGGAATGCCTGCTGTTGCCTTCCTGCCTCTCTGCTGCATCCTGTCCCCGTGTGTGTCTCTCCCTGGCACTCACAGCAGGTTCACAGCAGACTCACTCACAGGCTGTTCCCTTTGGAGT
>NW_011494913.1:8334807-8335396 GCF_000754665.1 Bison bison bison | reverse complement strand
CCTTTTCTGCCTAGGTGTAAAGACAGGTCGCTTATTTGAGCTTTCTTTTTAATGTTTGCATTCACAGCTTTACATTTCATTGTTGGTGATGTTTTTGCAGAATCCCATACATGTTGGCATGTTCCATCTATATTTTGATTTGTCTTCAGGTATTTTCTAAGTTCCTTTTTATTATTATTTTTTAGCCTGATGGTTATTTAAGAGTGTGTTTAATCTTCACATAAAAGTGGATTTTCCCACTTTTCCTTCTACTATTAATTTTTGTTTCATTGCATTGTGACAGGAAAACGTTCCTTTGTATGATTTGAGTCTATTGGAGGGATTGGGGGCAGGAGAAGGTGACAACAGAGGATGAGATGGCTGGATGGTATCACCAACTCGATGGACGTGAGTCTGAGTGAATTCTGGGAGTTGGTGATGGACAGGGAGGCCTGGCATGCTGCAATTCATGGGGTCACAAAGAGTTGGACACGACTGAGCAACTGAACTGAACTGAACTGATAGTAGACTTATTTTCTGGCCTAACATATGGTCAATTTGGAGAATGTTCCCCATGCCCTTGTGAAAAGTGTGGAATCTATCTCTGCCC
>NW_011494913.1:8329460-8334707 GCF_000754665.1 Bison bison bison | reverse complement strand
TACTGATTTGAGTTGTCTTTTTTCTTAGTCGATATAGCTAAAGATTTGTTACTTTTTTTAACCTGTTTGAAGTACCTTTTGTTTAAAATGGATTTCTTTGGTTTTCCTCTTCTGTATATTTATCTGAGAGCCAATCTTTACTCTTTTCATTCCTTCTTCTAGCTTTGAGTTTGGTTTCTCTCCCTTTTCTGCCTAGGTGTAAAGGTAGGTTGCTTATTTGAGCTTTCTTTTTAATGTATGCATTCTCAGCTTTACATTTCACTGTTGGTGATGTTTTTGCAGAACCCCATACATGTTGGTATGTTCTGTTAATATTTTGATTTGTTTCCAGGTATTTTCCAAGTTCCTTTTTTTTATTATTTTTAGCCTGCTGGTTATTTAAGAGTGTGTTTAATCTTCACATACTTGTGGATTTTCCCACTTTTCCTTCTACTATTAACTTTGTTTCATTGCATTGTGACAGGAAAAAGTTCCTTCCTATGATTTGAGTGTATTTAGAGTAGACTTATTTTCTGGCCTAACATTTGGTCAATTTTGGAGAATGTGCCCCGTGCACTTGTGAAAAGTATGGAATCTGTCTCTGCCCAGGTCACACGGTGCCCTAGCTGCACAGTTTTTAGGGATCACCTCTCACTGTCAGGCGCGACTGTTGGGTCCGTCAGCCATTTTCGTGCATTAGTCACACGGGGAGATCACTGGGGCAAAAGGGAGGCCTTTCTGTCAGCCTGTGACTCTTGGTACCCCATTCTATGGCAGATACGCTAAGAGTGAGCTCTGGTAGGTCACGGGAGCCTCTCTCAGGCTCACCCCTTGGCTACATTCTCAAAACTGGAAAATTTCGCTCTTCAAAAGGCCTGGCCCAAATATAAACTCAGTTCAGTTCAGTCGCTCAGTCGTGTCCGACTCTTTGTGACCCCATGGACTACAGCACACCAGGCCTCCCTGCCCATCACCAACTCCCGGAGCTCACTCAACTCATGTCCATTGAGTTGGTGATGTCATCCAACCATCTCATCCTCTGTTGTCCCCTTCTCTTCCTGCCCTCAATCTCTCCCAGCATCAGGGGCTTTTCACATCAGGTGGCCAAAGTATTGGAATTTCAGCTTCAACATCAGTCCTTCCAATGAACACCCAGGACTGATCTCCTTTAGAATGGACTGGTTGGATCTCCTTGCAGTCCAAGGGACTCTCAAGAGTCTTCTCCAATACCACAGTTCAAAAGCAATAATTCTTCGGTGCTCAGCTTTCTTTATAGTCCAACTCGACGTTCACTCTTGCCATCTCCTGTTTGACCACTTCCAATGTACCTTGATTCATGGACCTGACATTCCAGGTTCCTATGCAATATTGCTCTTTACAGCATCAAACCTTGCTTCTAAGACCATTCCCATCCACAACTGGGTGTTGTTTTTGCTTTGGCTCCATCCCTTCATTCTTTCCGGAGTTATTCCTCCACTCATCTCCAGTAGCATATTGGGCACCTGGTGAGTTCATCTTTCAGTGTCCTATCTTTTTGCCTTTTCATGCTGTTCATGGCATCCTCAAGGCAAGAATCCTGAGTGGTTTGCCATTCCCTTCTCCAGTGGACCACATTCTGTTAGACCTCTCCACCATGACCCGTCCATCTTGGGTGGCCCCACAGGGCATGGCTTAGTTTCATTGAGTTAGACAAGCTGTGGTCCATGTGATCACATTGGCTAGCTGTCTGTGATTGTGGTTTCCATCTGTCTGCCCTCTGGTGCCCTATCTCAGTGCCTGCCATCTTACTTGGGTTTCTCTTACCTTGGACGTGGGGTATCTCTTCACGGCAGCTCCAGCAAAGCACAGCCGCTGCTCCTTACCTCGGATGTGAGGTAGCTCCTCTCAGCTGCCACCCCTGACCTTGGACATGAGGTAACTCCTCACAGCCACACTCCTGTGCTGTGGGGAACCCCAAAAATGGCCTCTGAAAGGCACACTAGCTTTTGCCCAAAGCAGTGAGAGAACTCAGAATCTCCTTACTTTCAGTCCTTCGGGGCCCTCAGTCGGAATCCGGGTCTCAGGGACCCATGCCGCATGTCTTCCTGTTGCCTCCCTGTCTCCTGTCCCCCTCTGTCTCTCTCCATCAGGTTTCCTAGACGACCCCTACTCGACCTTTCATGCCCACATGATCTCTTGGAGAGGATTCTGAGGTTCCCTTTGGTCCAGGTCTTTCTCCTATATTCAAAAGCCTGAAGGATCAAAAGCTCTCCTAACATTCTGAAGATCCCCTTCTAACTATGCTTATCTCTCAGGTGGGGAGGGAACCAACTTCCCCCACCCCTGAACATCCTAAAGAATTCCCTTGTAACTACTCCTGTTTCTCAGGATGGGGAAGGACCAAGCTTCCCCCACTCCTGCAAATTCCCTTAACCCTTCAGATCCTTCTCATGGGACAAAGACCTCCCTTCCCACCAGAGGGACAATCCATGATTTTTATCAGCTGATCTGCCCCTGATATCAGAGTCAATTTGAGCACCATTTGGCCTATAATTTAGATATAAAACTATGACTACAGAAAGGAAAGGTGACTTTCTGACACAGGATGGCCATGATATTCTTTAGACTCTGGAGAAAATTGGTTAAACTGAAAAAAATTTTTCTTGGAAATTGCAGAACCAGTTCTTTTTGCATATGCAATTAAAAACAACAAGTTTGTTAAAAAGACTGCCTAGGGAAAAGCTTGAAGTTAACCCTTTTCGTGTCCCTGAAATACACAGCCCACTTTGCCTGAGACCTCAGCCTTGGGCAAATTAGAACTTCAAAAAAATGGGGGTGAGGGGGGGTAGTCAAAGAGACATTTTAAATGTCAAGTGGAAAACTATGAGATTTCTGTCTGTCTGTCTCGATTTATCTGTCTCAGTGTGTGTCTTTTGTTTGTTTGTTTTAATAATATTGCCAAAATGGTAAATGAGTTCTAATTTAATTGGCCTAAAGAAAAGTTGAAGAATAAAAGTTCTTAAAGTAAGGGTTGGGGGGAGTTGGTGGTTTGTTTCACTTAACGGCTCTCTAGTTGTTCCACCACCACTTGTTGAAAAGACTGTCCTTTCAGGATGCTGGTTGAAAGCCAGCTGGCCATAGATTTGAGGGTCACATTTCCCTGGTAGCTCAGATGGTAAAGCATCTGCCTACAATGCAGGAGACCCGGGTTCAATCCCTGGGTCGGGAAGATCTCCTGGAGAAGGAAATGGTAACCCACTCCAGTATTCTTGCCTGGAAAATCCCATGGACAGAGAAGCCTGTTAGACTACAGTCCATGGGGTTGAAAAGAGTTGGACACAACTGAGCGACTTCATACTTCACTTCACTTCAAAGAAAAATAAGTACTTACAAATCAGACAATTCTAAATACAAGAGAAATTAACCTAAAAGAATATCAGATTCACGTGAACTGGGAAATATTCAATATGAAATATCTAGTATTAATGTTTCTTTGCTAATCTAATATAGACATGTCAAGAGTCGTTAACATTAAGCTTAATATTTTCATTGTGCCTAGGTTTATTATAAGTTAAATATTGTTATATCTGTTACAAGTTTGTAAAGAAGGAAAGTACCTCTAGAAGAAAAAAAAAAACTCGTAAAAAATGTAAATGAGATATGAACTTTTAGATAAACTATTAAGACTGATTATATTTTAGGGATGCCTGTCTAAAATAGTCTCTCCAAATTGGGGTAACTTGAATTTCTGCTGCTGCTGCTGCTGCTAAGTCACTTCAGTCGTGTCTGACTCTGTGCGATCCCATAGATGGGAGCCCACCAGGCTCCCCCATCCCTGGGATTCTCCAGGCAAGAACACTGGAGTGGGTTGCCATTTCCTTCTCCAGTGCATGAAAGTGAAAAGTCAAAGTGAAATCGCTCAGTTGTGTCCGACTGTTAGCGACCCCATGGACTGCAGCCTACCAGGCTCCTCCGTCCATGGGATTTTCCAGGCAAGAGTACTGGAATAGGGTGCCATTGCCTTCTCAACTAGAATTTCCAGGGATGTGCTAAACTAAGTGACAGAAGTTTATTGAATAGCTAGGTCATTTCCAAATAAAATAAGATTTGGAAACATTCATTACTGAACACTAACTTCCTCTTAGAGAGAAACTAGAGATTTTGGACGATTAATGAATAATGTTTGATGCCATCCTGAGATGTTCTCTAGAATTTTCTGTAGAAATTATCACTGGTAATTATGTTCGCCAATCTATAGAATGCTAATATAAAGGTCAGTTCTTGGTTGCTTAAGGAAAGTAGGATGTGTGTTTTCAGTAAAAAAGATATGAGACATGAAATTACATTTTATGAAGGGAGAAGGAAGTGGGTCTGACTTACAGGTGGCTGTTTCAGGCGGGAGAACAAAGTAATGGGTACAGAACGTGATGAGGTTTTATGGGAAGTGGACCCCAAGAGAAGAGTTTTGTGCATAAATACAAGTTTTCTTGACATGTTGAACTGCCTTTGATACTGGATTGTAAGTTTCTTTATCTCTGAAGTGATCTATGTTTACCTTTGAAATCTTTTGTTAATTTTGGCTAAATGAGTAACTATTGTTTCATAGCGACTTATATGATCCTATGAGACTGAGTGTTATAAACCCGTTTGATATTTATTGAAAACATTTCCTAAATCATTTGACTTCTGGCTAACTTTGGGGTGCTTCAGAGGGCCCCTGAGACATCCCAAAGGGAGATATTAAACTACCTGAGTTCATTTGACATGTTAAATTACATGGGAATTATTGTTGGAGGAGTAGTGAATCTTGTCCAGTTACATTGTATGGTTGATGTTACTAATATAGATATCCTAGAAATTATGTGAAATTCATGAAAATCTGATATGTCCTGGTAAAATGTTGTCAGTTATAATTCTAGTTATCATATTAAAGTGTTACATATCACAGGAATGACCAGGCTACTTTGTCAATTGCAATTTTTTAATTGTTTTTTTATTGAAGGATAGCTGATGTACAATTTTATACCAATCGCTATTGTATAGCAAAGTGACTCAGTTATGCACATATATACATTCTTTTTCTTTTTTTTAATTGTATTTTATTTTATTTTTTAACTTTACAATATTGTATTGGTTTTGCCATGTATCAACATGAATCCGCAAACTTATACACGTATTCCCCATCCTGAACCCTCCTCCCTCCTCCCTCCCCGTACCATCCCTCTGGGTCATCCCAGTGCACAAGCCCCAAGCATCCAGTATCATGCATCAAACCTGGACTGGCGACTC
>NW_011494913.1:8324662-8329360 GCF_000754665.1 Bison bison bison | reverse complement strand
TGAGATATAAACTATTAAGAATAATTATATTTTAGGAATGTCTGTCTAAAATAGTGTTTCCAGATTTGGGTAAGTTGAATTTCTGCTTCTGCTGCTAAGTCACTTCAGTCGTGTCCGACTCTATGCGACCCCATAGACGTCAGCCCACCAGGCTCCCCTGTCCCTGAGACTCTCCAGGCAAGAACACTGGAGTGGGTTGCCATTTCCTTCTCCAATGTATGAAAGTAAAAAGTGAAAGTGAAGTCACTTAGTCATGCCCAAATCTTAGTAACCCCGTGGACTGCAGCCCACCAGGATCCTCCGCCCATGAGATTTTCCGGGCAAGAGTACTGGAGTGGGGTGCCATTGCCTTCTCTGAGAATTGAGGTCTGGTGACCTCTAAATCTGTCTCCAAAAGACAGACCATCCAAGGAGAGACCTTGAATTACAGCTGTAGTCAGCTAATTGTAATGAGGTCTGTTGGTTAAGTCCAAAGAGGGAGCAAGCGTGTCCTGGTGGCAGAGGGTAAAGACCGTTTCTGTGTCCCCACTTCTTGCTGCCCAGGGGCCCAGACAGCTTATGTTCCCAGGATGTCATCTTTTGGCTCGGGTATCTGGAAGGAGTCCTGCCATTTGTTTCTCAAGGACGTACAGTCATGAACTTTCTTTATTCAATTGAAAATAAAAATCCTGCTAACTACTGAAGTGTCAGATGAGGTGAGGGTGAGACACGGCCCCTCAGCTCCTGGTCCCAGAAAGAGGGAAGAGAAGAAAGAGACCTTTGATGAACTCACATGCGGTGTATTTCTTTTACTGCTCATTGAGGCATCATCACAGTTTGAGTTCCTTCCTCACAGATCTCACAGGCTGGAGAGGTAATCAAGCATGATCAGAGCCCTGGGGAGTTTCAGATGAGCCCAGATGCACCAAGAAGAAGGGGTGGCCATCAGCAAGTCTTCCTGGAGTGGGCAACTTCTGAACTGGGTCTCTAAGGGTGAGTTAGTTATCTAGCTGAAGCTTGGCACTGGGTGCAAAGACAAACACAAGATGAGTGAATGAATGGGGCATCCCTCTAACACAGGAGGCAGCCCACCAAGACGGTAGCCTGAGATCACAGGCCCCCCTGGGGAACTGGGGGAAGGGGCTGCAGTGTGCTGCCGGCCTCAACCCTTGTGTGAACTTTGCTGCCACACTGGCCTGTCTCTACCTGCTCAGGGAAACCTTTCTGCCCTCTGCTCTGGCATAGCTCCTCTTTACGGGCAATGACCACACATGGTGTTCTGTGTGCAATTGCCCTCCGCTTGAGGGGAGTGGCTTGGTGCAGAGGTGAAGGTCAGTGTGCAGTCTGAGGCTGGAGAGAACAGTGGGGAGCCCTGCAGTGGTGGGATCACGGTGGGAGGTGCTTGGCTGTGACGAGGCAGATGCCACTCCTGGGACTTGAGGGCAGGGTGATTAGTGGCTACCCTTAAAGGGTGGACTCATTTGGGGCTGCATTGCCTTTGAGCAGTTTGGTGGATCTTTGGTTAGAAACATCTGGAAGGAATTACAGAGGATAAATATATGAGAGCATTTGGACCAGAATTCATGACCCAGGTGAGGTGAGGAGAAAGTGGAGTAAAAGGGGCCTCAGGACATGGTGGAAATTCATTGACCAAGGTCATCAAGGGGGAGACCTTCATGTCCATTCCACAGCCTCCTGGTTACTCCCAGAGTGCCGGGCCCAGAGAGACCACTCAATAAACAGGTGCTCACTTGATCCAAAATCACTGAAGCTTTCACTTTGACTCACCACAATATAATATGCTGAATTCAAGAAACTGGTGCCCAGGTTTATATTAATGAGCTAGAAAAGAGAAAGGAAAATAGACTCAAGAAAAATCAAAGAATCCACACTATTAAAACCCTGAACATGCTTTCCACTGTGGCCTCAGGGTCTTGGCACTTGCTGCACTCCCAGCTCAGAACACTCTGCCATCCCCATTGATTACTCTCTAAACACATTCTGAAATTCACCTAAACTTCCTGATTTTATTTTTCCCCAAGATACATATTACCATTGGACTTTGCATACATTTTATTTTTTCTGTCTCTGAGCCTGTTAGTTTCATATAAGAATTGGGGTCTGCAGCCTCCTGCTTGACCTACAGCTGAGCTGTCTGGAATGGGCCAGGAACAAAGTGGGCCTCCATGAACGTGCTCTGGGGAGGGAGCCCTCAGTGTGTAGTGGGGACAGCAGGTGTCATGAAGCACTGTTCCAGGCTGTGAATGAAGGGGTCAGAGGACAACCTGACGAAGGTCTTAACTCTCATTTTGCATCTGTCTTACATAATCAGGATTGACCATCAGGCCCACAGAAGGCAGCTGCTCTGACCTGGGGACAGCTGCACACACAGAAACCCACAGCTCCTGTGCTGAGATCAAGAAGGATGGATGCCAGGCTCTCACCAGGAGCTCTCCTTCTCCACCATCTCATTTCTCTCTAAGAAACCTACACGCAGGACTGGTGAGTCCTGTCCAAGGCCACAGAAGCCGAGCCCAGGACCAACGACACTTCTGAAGGTAACTCAGCCCTTTGTAACCATTGCCAAAACCCCGAATCATCACTAACAAGCTTCCTGACTCCCAATTAGGCAAAGATGCCCACTCCAGTAAACACCCCATAGCACCCTAATCAATCACCCGATGCCAGCCCTACAGCAGGAATTTTCTTTGTCTTGAGGCCATAAAAATTGGTTATTAAACCCACAAAAACTGCCAAATCTCCCTGGTCTGCCAGGAGGTCAGCCCACTGTGCTGGCAGTGCCCACATTATCTCTTTGTTTGTAATCAACCCACTGCCTTCTGAAATGCTGTGCCTGGAGATTCCTTTCCAGCCCATGCTCAGACTGCCTCAACAAGGATGCCAACCAATCCCTCCATTTGGTGGGCAGGTTCTGAGCGGTCCATACTTCCAGCTCAGAAAAGACTTGGCCTGTGCTTTGCAACTTAGAAACCCCTGCCCTCCACACTGGACCCACTCGAGTCTCACCTGCCCCACAGCCACCCCACTTCCAGAGGCATTTGCAGTCTTTGTTCAGCGGGTGAGAACCCAGAGGGCAGGCGCTGAGGCTCCTCCAGCTGCCAAGACCCCCCCACACCTCCGTGAGGAGTCCTGAGCCTCTGAGGGGATGGGGCCCCCTCCGTGGGTCTCCCTGGGCTGTGACGGAACCTCCTTCCTCCTGGACCGGCACAAGGATGACTTGTCCATACCCGTGAGGGGTCAGGTAGGAGTGCAGAGCGGCCCCGAGGGTCTAACGCCCTGGGATCCTGGGGGTGGAAGCGGTGAGGGAAGGGGCCAGCAGGGTGGCTCGCCCAGCGTGAGGGCCGGGACACCAGGCTGCTTCCAAGTGGCCACACCAGCCACAGACGCTGATGGGGACAAAGTGCTCCGTGTCTATGCGAGCCAGTCACTCAGCGAGTGCTCTCAGAACCAGCGTTTATGGTTAAAAAAAACACCTGTGCTGATTGGCACAGGAGAAGGGATTGGCAACAGGAGAAGGGATGACTGTGACCCGGGAAACTCTCACCTAACCTTCAGGAAACACTCTGACAGGGTCTCTGAAGATGCAAAAAAAAAAAAAAAGTCTGCTTTGGTTAAGAAGACATGAGAGGAATTGAACATTGGCTGCAAAGGTACATTTTTGAAAAAGTAGAAAACAGCATTATTTCTAAATTAAAAGCCTATGTTTAGAACAAGATTACTTATGACTAATTGTATAATGCAGGCATTGGTGAAAATAAAAGCTATGTTATAGGCTGTTTTAACATCAATTTGTATTTTCCTAAATTTCACATTAGTCTAAAGTTGGGTGTCACTGTTTGGGAGGTGCTAGTTCTCCGCCAGTGTGCTTCACTCTTTAGGAGAAGTGATAACACCTGTTTACACGGGTGTGTGGCATGGAGCACAAGTGGCTGAGGCCCCTGGGCTGTGGAGACAGAAGGAAGGGGGTTGGCCAGGGAGGGTGGGTCCTGCCCTCGGGCTTCTGCTTTGCCCACTCAGGGTCCCCTGGTTCATTCTTGACCTACTAATGGGGGAGACAGACAAGAGGAGCCGTAGGGGGAGCTGTAGTCGGCGCCTTCCATGTACTCTCCATTTACATCTTGGGCGTGGAGCACTCTCGAAGCTCTTCAGAGGTCTGGGCTCTTCTGATGTCTCTGGTCTTCACTAGTCTCCTTGTTAAGGTATCTGTGTACATACATGCCGTCGCTTCAGTCAGGTCTGACTGCAACGCTATGCACTATAGTCCGCCGTGCTCCTCTGTCCACGGGGTTCTCCGGGCAAGAATACTGCAGTGGGAGCCACTCCTCTCTCCAGGACATCTTCTCCACCTGGGGATCAAGCCTGGGTCTCCTGCACTGCAGGCAGACTCTTTACCATCTGAACCATCAGGGAGGTAATTACTTAATTGTAGTTATTTTCCTACAACACTATGTGGGTGTTGACCCCAAGTGTATCCCCGTGTTTTCCTTTCCCCTGTGATTTGATGCCTCTGCTGACACCTTGGTGCTCCCACTGGGTACCTTATTATTCTTCGCCCACACTGCCTGCCCCAGAGCCACCCCTGGCCAGAGACACTCTGTGAGTTAGCAGTGGAGTTCAATCAATGGCCTACCAGCAAATCTAATGAGAACCACCCATGAACTCATGATTTTCAGCCCATTCCTGAAATGTGAATGGATG
>NW_011494913.1:8324221-8324562 GCF_000754665.1 Bison bison bison | reverse complement strand
TGCTTCCAAGTGGCCACACCAGCCACAGACGCTGATGGGGACAAAGTGCTCCGTGTCTATGCGAGCCAGTCACTCAGCGAGTGCTCTCAGAACCAGCGTTTATGGTTAAGAAAAACAACCTGTGCTGATTGGCACAGGAGAAGGGATTGGCAACAGGAGAAGGGATGACTGTGACCCGGGAAACTCTCACCTAACCTTCAGGAAACACTCTGACAGGGTCTCTGAAGATGCAAAAAAAAAAAAAAAAAAAGTCTGCTTTGGTTAAGAAGACATGAGAGGAATTGAACATTGGCTGCAAAGGTACATTTTTGAAAAAGTAGAAAACAGCATTATTTCTAAAT
>NW_011494913.1:8323159-8323577 GCF_000754665.1 Bison bison bison | reverse complement strand
GTCCCCTGCTAAACTGATGCATTGAAAACTTTAATTGGAAATATCACTAAAATCCATTTTCAGTATTAAGCTAAAATATGGGAAGTTGCTAAGTTTTGCCCTAAGCTCTCAGTTCAAGGAGACAGATATTTAGGACTTCCCAGGGCTTTGATCTTGTTTATGTAATTTCTTAGATGTCCTTCACCCTTATGGAACTTGCTAGTTTATAGAGGAAAAAACCCATATAGTGAAATATTAAACTGCTTGAGAACATTGTAGTAAGTTTTATAATTCATTTATTCATTTGTGCTTGTCTGAAAAGTGTCTTCTCCTTCAGGGCTAGTTTAAAATATAATTTGTTAAAAATGTCCTTCAGGTAAATGTGAGCCTTAGAAGAGGTGGGGGGTGGGGATGAGAGTTGACTCCGGCCAAGCTGTTC
>NW_011494913.1:8320560-8323059 GCF_000754665.1 Bison bison bison | reverse complement strand
GGCAGGCAGGGCAGACTGGACCTTCCGCAGCTCCAAGGCCGGCTTCGGTCGGCTGTGTTCTTGCAGGCGTCTCCACTGCTCTAAGCTCATCCCTTCGACCTCTGTGTCCCCCGGGGACTCCTCCGACCCAGGAGCTCTGCCGCTGGCATCCCCTGCAGGCTACCCGGGGTCTGTGGGGTCAGCGCCGACGGGGGCTACTGCCCATCCCCCAGCACCCCCTTCCCACGCACCCTCCCGGGCGTAGAACAGGACGTAGGCGCTCTGGCTCAGGGCAGCAGTCTCTTCTCAGGCGGTCACCTTGGCATCATCCGTCTTATAACATTGGCTGTTGCCCGCTCAGACATAACAGAAGTAGTGTCCTTGCTCACAACTCCTCACAGGAAAGTAGTATTTTTAAATACTCTATGCTGGAATTTTGCTTGAAGAAAGTAAAATTTTAGTAAATTTTGCCCCACAAAATAAATCTTTTTTAAGTAATGTAAAACTGGCCACGTTACTCTCAGTAATCTCAGAATAAACACAAGGACATCAAATATTTATTGATATTTGAAAATGTGTTAAAGAATCAGGTCATTTAGGTGATTTTACTTCTGCATGACATATTGACATGGTTGATTCCAGAGTTGGATTTTCCCTTAGGATCAGGTGGATTCCATAGCCTCTCCTGTGTGTGTATGTGTGTGTGTGTGTGTGTGTGTGGCATGAATGATTGCATGCTGCTTCTTTATTCTTGCCACCCTGGAGGTGCTTAGTGACCCTGGATATTTCATGAGAGCAATGACCACACCACGCTAAGAGGCCTAACCCTGTCTCTGTCTTGTGTCTTCAGGAGCGTGGTGCATACCAAATGTGCATGAAAGGTCCAGATGTAAAAGCTCAGGCGTCCCATTGACTCACACCTTCTATGTAAAGGGAATGGCCTTCTTTTACCCTCATGGGGATAATTGGGGCCAGATTGGGTCCAGATGCAAAAAGTCAGTTATCCCCTTGCTTCATACCTGTGGTGCAAAGGGAAAATCCTTCCTTTGGGAAAACAGCTCAGATAGAGACAAGGGCTGCCCCCTGCAGAGTGGGGCCAGTAGCCTCTGGTGGGAAAGACTGGGGTGATGACTGACTGGCTGGGGGCTCCCAGGATGAGGCAAGAGGCTGAGGAGCTCAAGTCTGAAGAGCCAAGGTTATACCAACCCCTCCTTGGATCTGCGTCTGTCTGAGTGGAGCAGTGACTTTAAGGGGCTAGGATGCCAGCTGCCTGCCTGGAGGCCACAGGAGGAGGGGGCAGAAAAGCAGGCGGTGTGGCTCGTCTTGGTTTCTGAAGACACTTCTTTCTGGCACCAGGTGCCAAGCTATGGGAAAGATTGTATTCTTTTTATAAAGCTGCTTTAGGTGTTCTAATTCATTTGCCTTTCCATCTTAGTTCATGGATAAAAGATAAATGTACAAATGTATGTATTTTTTCTTTAGCACCAGTGGAAATCCTATAACTTGGCTATTTTTATCCAACAATTCATCATACAGATCGTTCCAAGTCAGTACCGATACAAATTTCCTTCCCAGATCCCTCTTAATGGCTGTTTCCTGAATGTTCTGTTTTTATACTGAGCGATACTAATATCAATAATCTTATTACACAAGTATTTGCACAAATGTTCCTCCCACGCTCAGTTGTAATCATTGGACCTTCCGTGTGGAATATGAAAAGGTGGATTTATGGCTGTTATTATTCATTTCTTTGATAGCTTCTGAAGACACTTTTTTTTTTTTAATGTTGTATCTTGATTCCACTCATTTTATTCCACAGAATAAAAATCATTCATACATGTTTTTACCGAATCCTTTCATGGTTTCAGTTTTGCAGTCCACACAGTCTGCTGCTGCTGCTGCTAAGTCGCTTCAGTCGTGTCCGACTCTGTGCGACCCCATAGACGGCAGCCCACCAGGCTCCCCCGTCCCTGGGATTCCCCAGGCAAGAACGCTGGAGTGGGTTGCCAGTTCCTTCTCCAATGCAGGAAAGTGAAAAGTGAAAGTGAAGTCGCTCAGTCGTGTCCGACTCTAGCGACCCCATGGACTGCAGCCCACCAGGCTCCTCTGCCCATGGGATTCTCCAGGCAAAAGTACTGGAGTGGGGTTGCCATTTCCTTCTCCACCACACAGTTTAAGTCTCACTAAATTCCTAAGTCCGCCCGGGAGCAGGGCCTGCCCTCTGGGCCGCCTGACTCCGAGCCTCGGGAATCTCTGAGGAGCGCGCCTTCTCCCGCAGCTGCCCGGGGAGGTCTTCCCAGCTCCCGCCCTCCCGTCTGTTGTCTGGGTCTCCGCGCCCTGCCGGGCCGGGAGCCGGCTCCCAGGCGGACACGCGGGACAAGCGGGGCGTCAGGGCGGCCTTGCGGTCAGAGTCCGCCCCGGGGCCGTGTGCGCCGCCCGTCGGGAGCCACCCAGCTGCCGCCGTAAGCCGGTCCCTTCCTGGGGAACGTTGGCGACTCCCGCGAAGGCTACGGTTCGGCC
>NW_011494913.1:8319549-8320460 GCF_000754665.1 Bison bison bison | reverse complement strand
TCAGGGCAGCGGTCTCGTCACAGGCGGTCACCTTGGCATCGTCCATCTTATACCATTGGCCGTTGCCCTCTCAGACCTAACAAAAGTAGTGGCCTTGCTCACAGTTCCTCACAGGAACATGGTATTTTCAATACTCTCTGCCTGAATTTTTCTTGAAGAAATGTAAAATTTTAGTAAATTTTTCCCAATGAAATAAATCTTTTTTAAGTAATGTAAATCTGGCTATTTTAATCTCAATAATCTCAGAATAAACACAAGGACATCAAATATTTATTCATAATTAAAATTTTTTAAAGAATCAGGTCATTTACATGATATTACATCTGCATGACACATTGACATGTTTGATTCCAGAGTTGCATTTTCCCTTAGGATCAGGTGGATTCTATAGTCTCTCCGTGTGTGTGTGTGTGTGTGTGTGTGTGTGTGTGTGTGGCTTGAATGATTGCATGCTTCTTTATTCTTGCCTCCCTGGTGCTGCTTAGAGACCCTGGATATTTTATGGAAGCAATGGCCACACCACGCTAAGAGGCCTAACCCTGTCTCTGTCTTGTGCCTTCAGGAGCTGAGTGCATACCAAATGTGCATGAAAGGTCCAGATGTGAAAGCTCAGGCGTCCCATTGACTCACACCTCCTATGTAAAGGGAACGGCCTTCTTCTACCCTCGTGGGGATAATTGGGGCCAGATGTGAGGACAAAGTGTGCGATGGGTCCAGGTGCAAAAAGTCAGTTATCCCCTTGCTTCATACCTGCGGTGCAAAGGGAAAATCCTTCCTTTGGGAAAACAGCTCAGAGCTCATAGAGACAAGGGCTGCCCCCTGCAGAGTGGGGCCAGTCGCCTCTGGTGGGGAAGACTGGGGTGATGACTGACTGGCTGGGGGTCCCAGGATGAGGCAAGAGGCTGAGGAGC
>NW_011494913.1:8316842-8319449 GCF_000754665.1 Bison bison bison | reverse complement strand
AGTCTCACCCACAGATGACTGATGTCTCCAGCATCACAAGACAGGGCTGGCCTTTTTGGATGAAGCTCACAACCACATCCTTACGGGTCACTGATTCCTGAGAACAAAGTGGGTGTTCCACATCAGGTGGTACTGTTGCAGGAAGGGGGACCCTTCCAGGGCCCGAAACTGGGCTCCTGTCGAACACTCGGAAGTGAATTGTCTGAGGAGACACATGTCTGACAAAGCCAGAGATTTTATTGGGAAAGGGCACCCACATGGAGAGCAGTAGAGTAAGGGAACCCAGAACAGCTCTGCCACACGGCTCACAGTCTCGGGTTTTACGGTGATGGGATTAGTTTTTGGGTTGTCTTTAGCCAATCATTCTGACTCAGAGTCCTTCCTGCTGCTGCACATCTTGGTTCAGCCAAGATGGATGCCAGAGAGAAGGATTCTGGGAGGTGGTCGGACCTGTGATGTCTCCTTTTGACCTTTCCCGAACTCTTCCACTTGCTGGAGGCTTGTTAGTTCCCTGTTCCTTACCAGGACCTCCTGTCATAAAACAGCTCATGCAAATGGTTACTGTGGTGCCTGGCCAGGGTGGGCGGTTTCAGTCAGCATGCTTCCCCTCACAGTTACACTGTGGTTTTATAGATCAGGCCATAGCATACATCCCCTGGGTCAAATTCTACCACAATCTGTGCTGGTTGGACCTAAAAGCTGAGAATGATTTTTATTATTTTAAATGTTATAAAGTTTTGTGAGACATATGAATTATATGGCTATCAAATTTCAGTGTCTATAAAGATATCTAAGACTGCTTTCCTGCTGCAATAACAGAATTGAGTAGATGCAGCAGAGGTCATATGACAGTCTAAAATATCTACTATCTGCCCTTTAGAAAAACTTGCTGGCTCTGGCTCAGGAAAGTAGTATTTTAATTACTGTATGCTGGAGTTTTACTTGAAGAAAAGTAAAGTTTTATTAAATTTTGCCCCATGAAATAAATCTTTTTTAAGTAATGTAAAACTGGCCATGTTACTCTCAGTAATCTCAGAATAAACACAAGGACAGCAAATATTTATTAATAATTGAAAATTTGTTATAGAATCAGGTCATTTAGATTATCTTCTGCATGACACATTGACGTGGTTGATTCCAGAGTTGCATTTTCCCTTAGGATCAGGTGGATTCTATAGTCTCTCCATGTGTGTGTGTGTGTGTGTGTGTGTGGCTTGAATGATTGCATGCTTCTTTATTCTTGCCTCCCTGGTGCTGCTTAGAGACCCTGGATATTTTATGGAAGCAATGGCCACACCACGCTAAGAGGCCTAACCCTGTCTCTGTCTTGTGTCTTCAGGAGCTGAGTGCATACCAAATGTGCATGAAAGGTCCAGATGTGAAAGCTCAGGCGTCCCATTGACTCACACCTCCTATGTAAAGGGAAGGCCTTCTTCTACCCTCGTGGGGATAATTGGGGCCAGATGTGAGGACAAAGTGTGCGATGGGTCCAGGTGCAAAAAGTCAGTCATCCCCTTGCTTCATACCTGCGGTGCAAAGGGAAAATCCTTCCTTTGGGAAACAGCTCAGAGCTCATAGAGACAAGGGCTGCCCCCTGCAGAGTGGGGCCAGTAGCCTCTGGTGGCGAAGACTGGGGTGATGACTGACTGGCTGGGGGTCCCAGGATGAGGCAAGAGGCTGAGGAGCCCAAGTCTGCAGAGCCAAGGTCATACCAACCCCTCCTTGGATCTGCATCTGTCTGAGTGGAGCAGTGACTTTAAGGGGCTAGGATGCCAGCTGCCTGCCTGGAGGCCACAGGAGGAGGAGGCAGAAAAGCAGGCGGTGTGGCTCGTTTTGGTTTCTGAAGACACTTCTTTCTGGCACCAGGTGCCAAGCTATGCGAAAGATTGTATTCTTTTTATAAAGCTGCTTTAGCTGTTCTAATTCATTTGCCTTTCCATCTTAGTTCGTTTAAAAGATAAATGTACAAATGTATATATATTTTTTTCTTTTAGCACCAGTGGAAATCCTATAACTTGGCTATTTTATCCAACAATTCATCATACAGATCTTTCCAAGTCAGTACCGATACAAATTTCCTTCCCAGATCCCTCTTAATGGCTGTTTCCTGAATGTTCTGTTTTTATACTGAGTGATACTAATATCAGTAATCTTAGTACACAAGTATTTGCACAAATGTTCCTCCCACGCTGAGTTGTTATCATTGGACCTTCCGTGTGGAATATGAAAAGGTGATCTATGGCTGTTTATCATTCATTTCTTTGATGGCTTCTGAAGAGACTGTTTTAAAACAAATGTTGTATCATGATTCCACTCTTTCTATTCCACAGAATAAAAATCATTCATACATGTTTTTACCCAGTCCTTTCATGGTTTCAGTTTTACAGTCCACACAGTCTAAGTCTCACTAAATTCCTAAGTCCGCCCGGGAGCAGGGCCTGCCCTCTGGGCCGCCTGGGGCCCAGCCTCGGGAATCGCTGAGGAGCGCGCCTTCTCCCGCAGCTGCCCGGGGAGGTCTTCCCAGCTCCCGCCCTCCCGTCTGGTGTCTGGGTCTCCGCGCCCTGCCGGGCCGCCGGGCCGGGAGCCGGCTCCCAGGCGGACGCGCGG
>NW_011494913.1:8316471-8316742 GCF_000754665.1 Bison bison bison | reverse complement strand
ATTAATTATAATGAAAATTAACATTATCATTGTTACTCAACAATAACGTAATTATTACCTTTGTTTGCAATTAATTTCAGAAACACTGTTTCAAGTTTATCCACAGAGTATCCAATTGAAGACGACCAGAGAAGGATGTTGAAATGAAGAACTTTCTTAACACACTGGGAAGTTGGGGAACCTCTCCTTCCAGTCACGAGGTCCTGCCCTGCAGCAACCGACCTGGAAAACCAGACCCCAGCCCCTGCAGCAATGGGCTCCAGGATTCAGT
>NW_011494913.1:8315416-8316371 GCF_000754665.1 Bison bison bison | reverse complement strand
GTTATCATTGGACCTTCCGTGTAGAATATGAAATGTGGATTTATGACTGTTTATCATTCATTTATTTGATGGCTTCTGAAGAGACTGTTTTTGTTTTTGTTTTTGTTTTTAATGTTGTATCATGATTCCAATCTTTCTACTCCACAGAATAAAAATCATTCATATATGTTTTTACCCAGTCCTTTCATGGTTTCAGTTTTACAGTCCACACAATCTAAGTTTCACTAAATTCCTAAGTCCGCCCGGGAGCAGGGACCGGCCCTCTGGGCCGCCTGGGTCCGAGCCTCGGGAATCGCTGAGGAGCGCGCCTTCTCCCGCAGCTGCCCGGGGAGGTCTTCCCAGCTCCCGCCCTCCCGTCTGGTGTCTGGGTCTCCGCGCCCTGCCGGGCCGGGAGCCGGCTCCCAGGCGGACGCCCGGGAGAAGCGGGGCGTCAGGGCGGCCCGGCGGTCGGGGTCCGCCCGGGGCCGTGTGCGCCGCCCGTCGGGAGCCACCCAAAGGACGCCGTGAGCCGGTCCCTTCCCGGGGAACGTTGGCGACTCCCGCGAAGGTTCGGCCGCCGAGCCCGGGGCAGAGCTCCAGAGACCGGGGGTGACAGCGGCAACGCTCCCGGTGCCATGAGACCCGGGAAGAGCCTGCTGTCGCCGGAGATTCGAGCTGCAGGTCCGCGGCCTGGGCGGGCGGCGGCGATCGGTGTCGCTGCCCGGCCGGGTGGACCAGAGCGCCGCGAGGCCCCTTCTGCCCCCGGGCACCGCCGGGGCAGCTGAGCGCGAGCAGGAAAGGTCACGGCGCCGGCGTCCGCGGGGTTACACCTTCTCCATGTTTCCCACGCGCCCGGAGGTGCGGACCACACGGACGCACGCAGACATGTCCAGTCTTCCCAGCCTCCCCCATGGACCCCGATAGTCCCGATTCACAAACGTGTGTCCTCTCCCCGGAGACGGCCGGCCCTGGTGTC
>NW_011494913.1:8312036-8315020 GCF_000754665.1 Bison bison bison | reverse complement strand
CCATCATCACTATCTGATCCAGAAGATTTTATATTTTATCTCCCTACAAAGACACCTAGTGTTCCTTAATCAGTCACTTTAAATTCCACATTCCTCACTCTTTCATCCTCATGGAATTGCCTATTCTGTGTATTTCAAGCACATGGCTTTGTACAACTGTGGCCATTTAGGTCCGGTTTCTTACACAGTGTCATGTTTTTGAAGCTTATTCATATTTTCATCATGTGATCCAATTTTTTGTTTGGCTTCAGAATTTTCCTAAGTTTTTAACATATACACACACACACACACAGACATGCTACAGTTTTTTTAATGTGGAAAATACACAGAGGTCCAATGTCGCCATTAGAACCATTTTATGCACACAGTTCCATGGCATAAAGTACTGCCTTCCTGTAGGCACTCAACCTGCCCACCAACCCAGAGTGGCCAGCAAGCACAGAGGACGGCAGCCCAACTGTGCTGCCCATTGTCAGAACCCCCACAGCACCCACCCAGGCCAAGGCTAAACAATAGGTGCACCTCCCAATGGCCAAAGAAGAGACCAAGGGTGGCCAAGGGTGAGAGAGAGGAAAGGAGAGACAAGCGGGAAAGTCCACAGCACCTGGTCTTTCCAGGTGGTCTTGCAACCAAGTACTAATCAGGCTCAACCTTGCTTTAGCTTCTGAGCTCAGAAATTACCAGGGGCCTTCATGGTGGTATGGCCCTAGATGATGGCAGCCCCGACCAGGCACCCCAATACCCTGTGCTGTGGGGCCCTGCCATGCCAGCCTCACCAGCCCCTGTCAGAGCCCTGGGGTGCCCAGCATCTGTGGGCAAACCGCTCCTGACACATCCTTCAGCCCTGTGGAGGCCCAGCCATCAGGCTGTGACTTGGAGTTCCCAGGAGATGGTTATCACTCAGGGTATGTGGCCAGTGGCAATAGGGCCTGACCCTCTGGAAGTGAGTGGAGAAAAGCCCAGTGCTCTAATTCAATGCTGTCCTGGCACCAACTGCGTGTCTCTCGCTGACATCTTCACTGCTTCATCCAGATATTGCACGTACCACTCGTGTTCCGGCTGGGCTTCTAGGGGCAGCCTTCACGGGGCTGCAGCCTTTCCGTGACCAATCCCAAGTGCCGATGCCTCTGGCTCTGGGCCTCACATAGGGAGTGCCGCTGTCAATGCTCAGGGATAAAACAGCAGATCTAAGACGCTGAAGACTCGTCCTAGGTCTGGCAAACAGCTCAGAACTGAGGTCTGGTGGCCTTAATGCTGTGACCTAAGACCACACCATCTGCCAGCAGACATGTCAATCTCCAGATAATCAGGATCGGATTGATTAAGTACAAAGAGGGACAGGTTTGTCATGTTGGGAGGAGGGAGGTGGAAACAACACCCCTCTGCCTTTGTCTCCCTCCTTCCAGCTGCCCAGGGGCCCAGCCACCTCCTCAATATCCTGTGTTCACATATTGTTCTGTTTTGACTCAGACAACATGGAGGGTCCCTGCCCCTCAAGTAGTGATTTTCTCAGTTTTGAGGGGTACAGTCATGAAATGTCTTCCAGTGTAAAAATAAAGAAAAGATAAAACTCACCCAGACCACTGGAGTTCCTTATGAGGTGAGGGTGATATAAGGTCCCTTGAACTTCTGTTCTGGAAAGAGGGAGGGAGGAGGAAGAAAAAGCTGATCTTCAGTGAATGCAACCTTCACATGGACTCTGTGTAGTCATTTTATCTGTACAGTTATTCAGTCATCATAACATTTACTCAAGGTCTTTTCTCTTTCTGGCCTGATGTTCTCATGGAGCTCACAGGCTGAAGAGGTGCTCAAAGTGAGAGAGTCAATTCGTAGGCAGGTTGATAAGAAGTCTGGGGGAAGCCGAGGAGAGAGGGTCTGGAGTTCTCAAGGAGGAGGAAAGGACAAACATCTTTTTTTCTCTACATTCCTTAGTCTTAGTCACTTAAAACATTTTTCTTTCTTTCTTTAGGCCCAGAACTAATGATTACACAACTCAGTTTAAACTCTGTGAAAGAAAGTGAAGTTGCTCAGTCATGCCTGACTCTTTGCAACCCCATGGACTGTAGCCTACCAGCCTCCTCTGTCCATGGGGTTTTCCAGGCAAGAGTACTGGAGGGCATTGCCATTTCCTTCTCCAGGGGATCTTTCCAAGCCAGGGATCCAGCCTGGGTCTTCCACATTGCAGGGAGATGCTTTACCATCTGAGCCACTTAAACTCTGTACTAGGGATCATATAACAACCATGTATCCTGCTTGAGGACAGTTTCTCCTTCCTGAGAACCTTCCGATTAATCCTGATATCTTAGAATGTATATTATGGGAATGGGTCTGGTAGGATCTTTCTGTTAAATTCTAATCCTGTTATCCTAAAATGTTAATTGTGGGAGTGGGTCTGGTAAAACTTTCACAAACTTGAGACATTCTTTTGATTTATTGTAGTAACTAATTTAAAAAGTATATACCTCCCTTGCTAACACTAGCAAGGGGGGCACACTCCACCCCCTTCTGCTGTCCATGTCAGAAGCTTTCTCTGACCTTTTTCCACTGTAATAAAACTCTGCTACACAAACGCTCTTGTGTGATCAATCCTGGTCCCTGGTCCTAAAGCTGAATCTTCTTCGGAGATCCTGAATTCAACATTGTTCACAGTAAGCTCGATTGAATCTATAACAATCTCTTAAAAGCCAAATATACTCTTAAAATAAGCTATGCTGCTGCTAAGTCCCTTCAGTCATGTCCGACTCTGTGCGACTCCATAGACGGCAGCCCACCAGGCTCCCCCATCCCTGGGATTCTCCAGGCAAGAACACTGGAGTGGGTTGCCATTTCCTTCTCCAATGCATGAAAATGAAAAGTGAAAGTGAACTCGCTCAGTCGTGTCCAACTCTTAGCGACCCCATGGACTGCAGAATACCAGGCTCCTCTGTCCATGGGATTTCCCAGGCAAGAGCAGTGGAGTGGGGTGCCATTGCCTTCTCCAAAAT
>NW_011494913.1:8310574-8311507 GCF_000754665.1 Bison bison bison | reverse complement strand
TTTTTTTTTTTTTTTTTTAGTTTCAGCTCTAATATATACATTTTCTGTCTCAGTTGAATGCCCCACATATTCAAGGAGGTTTCTTCACTCTGGCTGGTGAGGATTCTCAGCCCCACGTGAATGTTGCACATTATTCAATGCATTCAGTTCAGTTCAGTTCAGTCATTCAGTCACGTCCAACTCTTTGCAACCCCATGAACCGAAGCACGCCAGGCTTCCCTGTCCATCACCAACTCCCTGAGTTCACCCAAACTCATGTTCATTGAATTGGTGATGACATCCAACCATCTCATCCTCTGTCGTCCCCTTCTCCTCCTGCCTTCAATCTTTCCCAGCATCAGGATCTTTTCTAATGTGTCAGCTCTTCACATCAGGTGGCCAAAGTTTTGGAGTTTCAGCTTCAGCATCAGTCCTTCCAATGAACACCCAGGGCTGATCTCCTTTAGGATTCACTGGTTGGACCTCCTTGCAGTCCAAGGAGCTCTCAAGCATCTTCTCCAACACCACAGTTCAAAAGCATCTATACTTCTGTGCTAAGCTTTCTTTATAGTCCAACTCTCACATCCATACACGACTACTGGAAAAACTATAGCTTTGACTAGATGGACTTTTGTTGGCAAAGTACTGTCTCTGCTTTTTAATATGCTGTCTAGTTTTGTCATAACTTTCCTTCCAAGGAGTAAGCATCTTTTAATTTCATGGATGCAATCACCATCTGTGGTGATTTGGGAGCCCACCAAAATAAAGTCAGCCACTGTTTCCACTATTACCCCATCTATTTGTTGAGCTATTTCAAATCCTAAAAGATGATTCTGTGAAAGTCCTGCACTCAATATGTCAGCAAATTTGGAAAACTCAGCAGTGGCCACAGGACTGGAAAAGGTCAGTGTTCATTCCAATCCCAAAAGAAAGGCAATGCCAAAGAATGCTCAA
>NW_011494913.1:8309513-8310474 GCF_000754665.1 Bison bison bison | reverse complement strand
AGCTATACGCCCTATTAAAATAAAATAAAATTCAACTGAGTAAAATTTTAAAATCTTAGTGCCTTTATTTAAAGATTTATGAATCAGACAGCATCCAATTTAGCAGTTAGAACCTCTGAGGAGTTGCACAAAATAAAAGACTTTTATAGGCATAAGGGATCGGGAACAAGGAAGTTGTACTGGGCAAAGAATCCAAGTGGTTACTGTTAGGTTACTTTCCATTAGAGGCTGGAAAGCTTTCTCAGGCAGATGACTTAACTAATGATAATCAGAAGATTCCTGGCTGACTGGTTCAAGATTTCATTTCTGGAAGAGCCAAAACTGCATTTATGTCTATTTTGCTAGCATGGTTCATAACTAAACAATTCCTCTGGGGACTGTTGTCTTGTTTTAAACAGTCCCCTGGGGGCTGCAACAAGGCTTACCACTGCTGGTTCCTTGCTAAGCATTTAACTCAGATGACCATTATATCTACTACTGTGGGCAGGAATCCCTTAGAAGAAGTGAAGTAGCCATCATGGTCAACAAAAGAGTCCGAAATGCAGTACTTGGATGCAATCTCAAAAATGACAGAATGATCTCTGTTAATTTCCAAGGCAAACCATTCAATATCACAGTAATCCAAGTCTATGCCCCAACCAGTAATGCTGAAGAAGCTGAAGTTGAATGGTTCAATGAAGACCTACAAGACCTTTTAGAACTAACACCCAAAAAAGATGTCCTTTTCATTATAGGGGACTGGAATGCAAAAGTAGGAAGTCAAGGAACACCTGGAGTAGCAGGCAAATTTGGCCTTGGAATACGGAATGAAGCAGGGCAAAGGCTAATAGAGCTTTGCCAAGAGAATGCACTGGTCATAGCAAACACCCTATTCCAACAACACAAGAGAAGGCTCTACACTTGGACATCACCAGATGGTCAACACCAAAATCAGATTGATTATATTCTTTGCAGCCAAAGA
>NW_011494913.1:8308495-8309413 GCF_000754665.1 Bison bison bison | reverse complement strand
AAGAAGAGGTGGCAAGAATACACAGAAGAAGTGTATAAAAAGATTTTCATGACCAAGATAATCACGACGGTGTGATCACTCACCTAGAGCCAAACATCCTGAAATGTGAAGTCAAGTGGGCCTTAGAAAGCATCACTATGAACAAAGCTAGTGGAGGTGATGGAATTCCAGTGGGGCTATTTCACATCCTAAAAGATGATGCTGTGAAAGTGCTGCACTCAATATGCCAGCAAATTTGGAAAACTCAGCAGTGGCCACAGAATTGGAAAAGGTCAGTTTTCATTCCTACCCCAAAGAAACGCAATTGCAAAGAATGCTCAAACTACCTCACAACTGCACTCATCTCACGCGCTAGTAAAGTAATGTTCAAAATTCTCCAAGCCAGGCTTCAGCAATACATGAACTGTGAACTTCCAGATGTTCAAGCTAGTTTTAGAAAAGGCAGAGGAACCAGAGATCAAATTGCCAACATCCACTAGATCATCGAAAAAGCAAGAAAGTTCCAGAAAAACATCTATTTCTGCTTTATTGACTATGCCAAAGCCTTTGACTGTGTGGATCACAATAAACTGTGAACAATTCTGAAAGAGATGGGAATACCAGACCACCTGACCTGCCTCTTGAGAAACCTGTATGCAGGTCAGGAAGCAACAGTTAGAACTGGACATGGAACAACAGAGTGGTTCCAAATAGGAAAAGGAGTATGTAAAGGCTGTATATTGAAACCTGCTTATTTAACTTATATACAGAGTACATCATGAGAAACGCTGGACTGGAAGAAGCACAAGCTGGAATCAAGATTGCTGGGAGAAATATCAATAACCTCAGATATGCAGCTGACACCATCCTTTTGGCAGAAAGTGAAGAGGAACTAAAAAGGCTCTTGAAGAAAGTGAAAGTGGAGAGTGAAAATGTTGG
>NW_011494913.1:8307632-8308395 GCF_000754665.1 Bison bison bison | reverse complement strand
TACTGGATCTGACGTGCTGTCTAGTCCACAGGCGGGCAGGCGAGCTCGCTGCCTACTCCGCAGTTCCCCCTGAAGGCTGGCCTGCAGTGCCCACTGCTCAGGCCACTGGATGGGTAGGCACAGCACTGCGTGGGCTTCAGCTGTTCTTTCACAGGCTCTTTTCTTGGGTGGGGGCTGTGCTGGGTCCTTGCTGCTGCACAGGTTTGCTCTGGTTGCGGTGAGCGGGGAGCACTCTGGTTGTGGTGCCTGGCCTTCTTGTTGCAGCGGCTTCTCTTGTTATGGAGCGTGGGCCCCAGGGCCCCCAGGCTTCAGTGGTGGCAGAGAGTGGGCTCAGGAGCTGTGGCCCCCAGGCTGTGGAGCACAGGCTCGATGGTTGTGGTTCACAGGCTTAGTTCCTCTGAAGGCACATGGGATCTTCCTGGACCAGGGATTGAACTCATGTCTCCTGCATTGGCAGGATTCTTTACCATGAGCCGTTACGGAAACCCCACAAACTCTTAAAATGGAAATTGATTGACAGAAAATAAGCAGTTTCTAAATAAATAAATATATCTACTCATGAGAATGTTCTGTGACTTTTGCTGTTTTCCTTTCACATAAGAGGAAAATTTCCTAATTCCTAATTCGTTATGTTCTTCCCTCAAACAACATTTGCAACTGCTAATTTTATCAGCTAAGCTTGATCCAAGTTTTAAAATACTTTTCTCCCACTTTTCCCTATGCACTGTACATTCATTATCAATTGAGATAATACTTTATCATT
>NW_011494913.1:8305149-8307532 GCF_000754665.1 Bison bison bison | reverse complement strand
TCTGTGACTCTACCTCTGCTTTGTAAATAAGTTCATCTGTATCATTCTTCAATATTCCACATGTGTGATGTCATACGATGCTTGTCTCTTTCTGTCTGACTTACTTCACTTAAGGTGAAATCACCATGTTCATCCATGTTGCTGCAAATGGCATTATTTCATTTGATTTTATGACTGAGTAATTTTCCATTGTATATATATTCCACATCTTCTGGAGCAAGCACTTCTTAGACTGTACAGCTTGACTTCCTTTAAAGGAACAAAAATTGTGAGGAAACCTAACTTTTTTTAGAGATGGAGAATTTCTCTGCAATGATTCATATATCATTAATGAGCATTTAATGGATTAGGAGACCAAGAATAGTAGGTAAAATTGGTGTGTCATTTTGTTTTATGTCACTTATGTCAAGTTCTCATGCTGCTGCTGCTGCTAAGTTGCTTCAACTCTGTGCGACTCCATAGATGGCAGCCCACCAGGCTTCTCCATCCCTGGGATTCTCCAGGCAGGAACCCTGGAGAGGGTTGCCATTTCCTTCTCCAATGCACGCAAGTGAAAAGTGAAAGTGAAGTCACTCAGTTGTGTCCGACTCCTATCAGGGTTGAATTATGTTCACAAAATACAGATTTCTTCTGTTCCTCTATTCTTGATTCTCTAAAATTATGTGGTGCTCTTGTAGTCAGTTGTTCTTTGCTTGCATAGCCTTCACATGATTTTCAGAAGTAATTCTTGAAAAAATTTATTTTATAGCCTTCCTTGCTTATTTTTCTTTTCTTATAGCTGCTTTAAATATTGGTCTTGAGAATTCATATTTTTCCAGAAAGTAGTCAATTTCTTGAATATTCTAGCATATTTGCAGTGTATATAAAGGGGTTTATATTCATTTTGTGGATGGGTATGAGGTAATATGAAATATACATCAGACCTGCTGTCTGACACAGGACTCCTAAGTGTCTTGAAGTTTCCTGGGTGATAGAAATGTCTTTTGGTTTGTTTTCTTTGTATGTTTTCTGAAAGTCTTCACTTTGGTTTTTCCTAGTAGGAAATGATTACTTTTATAACAGACACTTTGATGATTATTGCTAAGGTTTGTTAGTACAATTCTATGTGCCCTTTATTTTAAGGCTTGTGATTAGTTTCATCTCTCTCTCTCTCTTTTTTTTTTTTTTAGTTTCAGCTCTAATACATGCATTTTCTGTCTCAGTTGAATGCCCCACATATTCAAGGAGGTTCCTTCACTCTGGCTGCTGAGGATTCTCAGCCCCACATGAATGTTGGACATTATTCAATGCATTCAGTTCAGTTCACCTCAGTTGCTCACTCGTGTCTGACTCTTTGCAACCCCATGAACCGCAGTGCGCCAGGCTTCCCTGTCCATCAGCAACTCCCTGAGTTCACCCAAACTCATGTCCATTGAATTGGTGATGACATCCAACCATCTCATCCTCTGTCGTCCCCTTCTCCTCCTGCCCTCAATCTTTCCCAGCATCAGGGTCTTTTCTAATGAGTCAGCTCTTCACATCAGGTGGCCAAAGTTTTGGAGTTTCAGCTTCAGCATCAGTCCTTCCAATGAACACCCAGGGTTGGACCTCCTTGCAGTCCAAAGAACTCTCAAGCATCTTCTCCAACACCACAGTTCAAAAGCATCTATACTTCTGTGCTAAGCTTTCTTTATAGTCCAACTATCACATCCATACATGACCACTGGAAAAACCATAGCTTTGATGGACTTTTGTTGGCAAAGTACTGTCTCTGCTTTTTAATATGCTATCTAAGATGGTCACAACTTTCCTTCCAAGGAATAAGCATCTTTTAATTTCATGGCTGCAATCACAATCTGTGGTGATTTGGGAGCCCCCCAAAATAAAGTCAGCCACTGTTTCCACTGTTTCTCCAACTATTTGTTGAGCTATTTCAAATCTTAAAAGATGATGCTGTGAAAGTACTGCACTCAATGTGCCAGCAAATTTGGAAAACTCGGCAGTGGCCACAGGGCTGGAAAAGGTCAGTTTTCATTCCAATCCCAAAGAAAGGCAATGCCAAAGAGTGCTCAAACTACCGCACAATTGCACTCATCTCACACACTAGTAATGTTCAACATTCCCCAAGCCAGGCTTCAGCAATATATGATCCGTGAACTTCCAGAAGTTCAAGGTGATTTTAGAAAAGGCAGAGGAACCAGAGATCAAATTGCCAACATCCCCTGGATCATCAAAAAAGCAAGAGAGTTCCAGAAAAACATTGATTATGTCAAAGCCTTTGTGTGCATCACAACAAACTGTGGAAAATTCTGAAAGAAATGGGAATACCAGACCACCTGACCTGCCTCTTGAGAAACCTGTAGGAAGCCACAGTTAGAACTGAACATGGAACAACAGACTGGTT
>NW_011494913.1:8304606-8305049 GCF_000754665.1 Bison bison bison | reverse complement strand
GTGCATCCATCTTCACTCTAGGAACTTAGTCCTGCATGGCCTGCTGTCCAGGATCTGAAAACAGTTGTTTCCAGTATTTTGTTCAGCTTTCTAATTACCAGTGCCAGGTGAGCAAGTTCAGATACTGTTCTACTTAAAGCTGGAAGAGGAGGTCACATTTTATTTTTACAGACACTCTTTGAATCAGTAATTCTAAATCAGGTAACCATATATGTTTGAAAGTAAATTTTGCTTCATTTTCTCTGTTTTGCTCTTGCAAATGTAAAAACAAAACCAAATATCAAGAAACACACTAAAACAGGTTTTGTTTTCTGTTTTTCCTGGTTGAACTTTATGCCAACAAATCCCAGGTAAGGTCTTAGGAAGCTGCAGTAAGTCAAGGCACCAGCAAGATCACAGGATCTGCAAACAACAGGGATCTTAATGGTACCAGAGAGCCTTTT
>NW_011494913.1:8303339-8304506 GCF_000754665.1 Bison bison bison | reverse complement strand
CTGCTGCTGCTGCTGAGTCACTTCAGTCGTGTCCGACTCTGTGCGACTCCATAGACGGCAGCCCACCAGGCTCCCCCATCCCTGGATTCTCCAGGCAAGAACACTGGAGTGGGTTGCCATTTCCTTCTCCAATGCATGAAAGTGAAAAGTGAAAGTGAAGTCTCTCAGTCATGTCTGACTCTTAGTGACTCCATGGACTGCAGCCTACCAGGCTCTCCATTCATGAGATTTTCCAGGCAAGAGTATTAGAGTGGGGTGCCATCGCCTTCTCTGACACGATAGTAAAGTAACGCTCAAAATTCTCCAAGCCAGGCTGCAGCAATATGTGAACCGTGAACTTCTAGATGTTCAAGCTGGCTTTAGAAAAGGCAGAGGAATCAGAGACCAAATTGCCAATATCCACTGGATCATCAAAAAAGCAAGAGAGTTCCAGAAAAACATCTATTTCTGCTTTATTGACTATGCCAAATCTTTTGACTGTGTGGATCACAATAAACTGTGAACAATTCTGAAAGAGATGGGAATACCAGACCACCTGACCTGCCTCTTGAGAAACCTGTATGCAGGTCAGGAAGCAACAGTTAGAACTGGACATGGAACAACAGACTGGTTCCAAATAGGAAAAGGAGTATGTAAAGGCTGTATATTGAAACCTGCTTATTTAACTTATATACAGAGTACATCATGAGAAACGCTGGACTGGAAGAAGCAGAAGCTGGAATCAAGATTGCTGGGAGAAATATCAATAACCTCAGATATGCAGCTGACACCATCCTTTTGGCAGAAAGTGAAGAGGAACTAAAAAGCATCTTGAAGAAAGTGAAAGTGGAGAGTGAAAATGTTGGCTTAAAGCTCAACATTCAGAAAACAAATATCATGGCATCGGGTCCCATCATTTCATGGGAAATAGTTGGGGAAACAGTGGAAACACTGTCAGACTTCATTTTTGGGGGCTCCAAAATCACTGCAGATGGTGACTGCAGCCATGAAAGTAAAAGATGCTTACTCCTTGGAAGGAAAATTATGACCAACCTAAATAGCATATTCAAAAGCAGAGACATTGCTTTGCCAACAAAGATCAGTCTAGTCAAGGCTATGGTTTTTCCAGTGGTCATGTATGGATGTGAGAGTTGGACTGTGAAAAAAGCTGAGTGCCAAAGAATTGAT
>NW_011494913.1:8301938-8302446 GCF_000754665.1 Bison bison bison | reverse complement strand
TGGGAAGGATTGGGGGCAAGAGGAGAAGAGGACGATAGAGGATGAGATGGCTGGATGGCATCACCGACTTGATGAACCTGAGTTTGAGTGAACTCCGGGAGATGGTGATGGACAGGGAGGCCTGGCATGCTGCGATTCATGGGGTCGCAAAGAGTCGGACATGACTGAGCAACTGAACTGATGTCTCCTTCATTGTGTCCGGTGCTCTGGCTCAACCTCTCTCTCGGCCTCTGCTCTTGGCCTCTCAGGAAACAGCGTACAGGATGTATTAGTTGCACCCGCCCTCCCCTCTCACTGGCTCTTTTCCATCCTCCCTCATCTCCGTGACATGTGTGACTCTGTGCACATCACTATCACCTGACACCCTCCCTCCCTTGGGAAGCCTGTTATCACCTTCCTGCTCCTTTCTCTGCTGCCCCGTGTGTGTCCCTGGCCCGACACTCACAGCAGCCTCACAGCAGGCACTCTCCCTCACTCTTCTCTCCAGAGTTCTTGCTGGAATTTCTGG
>NW_011494913.1:8300868-8301838 GCF_000754665.1 Bison bison bison | reverse complement strand
AACCCTTCAGCAGATATTCACTCTCTTCTACACAGCTTATCATTTGCTTGACTCTGAAATACATTGGTTTGGTTTTTATGATAAGCTGGTTCTGTACAATCATATGTAAAGTGTTTATTTAAATACAAACAATATACACTCTTGTTCAAGTTCCTCCTGAGTTAAAAGTACACAACAAAACTGAATAATTTACAGTAAAAGTAAAATTTTTCTTTCATCCTATCAAAGTATCTGTGGTTCATTTGTATATATTCCTCCAGAGTTTTAAAAAAATTTTCAAATATATATTTATTTACACACAGATAATATAGGTTCATTTTTAGTTCAGTCAGACAAATAATGTGTGTTGTTTTACAATTTGGTTTTGTCATGTAACAGTATGACTTTGAGGTGTCAACATTTCCTGTTTGGGGGTTTTCCAGTGGTTTTAAATAGGACTATAAAAATCTTTCTTTAGAACAACACGATTCTGCTATTAGCAAACTAGGTTCATCTAGCATCCACATTCAGGGAAATTCAGAAATGGCTTTAGTTGCCCTGCGCATGCCACCATCAGGAATGGAGGAAACTGCGAGCAAGGAAAGTCTCAGTAATGAACACCAGGCACCCCGTTAACCCAGCGCTAAAGGAGGAGGGCGGGGCGAGGACAGCTCATGGGCTGCGGGGAAGGTCTTGTGACGCCTGTGTCTCCAGCCTGGCCGGTAGCAGCCAAGAGAATCCAGGAAAGAGAGATGGTAGGAGAACAGTGGAGGGCAGGAAACGGGCCTCCTGGAGGCAAAGCACAAAGGGCGCAGCAGAGCCTGGGGAGGACAGGGGTCCACGGAAGGAGCCAGTGGAGAGACACCCGGAGGAGGCTCCCACCCGCTCACCCCACCCCAGAAGGTGCAATGGGCCGGGGGCAGGGTCGAATCCGCTCCCCTCACTAAGACTGTGCGCTTCAGGCTGGTCTTGGGAACACACTTCTTGTTGC
>NW_011494913.1:8298773-8300768 GCF_000754665.1 Bison bison bison | reverse complement strand
CAAGGCTATGGTTTTTCCAGTGGTCATGTATGGATGTGAGAGTTGGACTGTGAAAAAAGCTGAGTGCCAAAGAATTGATACTTTTGAACTGTGGTGTTGGAAAAGATTCTTGAGAGTCCCTTGGACTGCAAGGAGATCCAACCAGTCCATTCTGAAGGAGATCAGCCCTGGGATTTCTTTGGAAGGAATGATGCTAAAGCTGAAACTCCAATCCTTTGGCCACCTCATGCGAAGAGTTGACTCATTGGAAAAGACTCTGATGCTGGGAAGGATTGGGGGCAAGAGGAGAAGAGGACGACAGAGGATGAGATGGCTGGATGGCATCAACGACTTGATGAACCTGAGTTTGAGTGAACTCCGGGAGATGGTGATGGACAGAGAGGCCTGGTGTGCTGCGATTCATGGGGTCGCAAAGAGTCGGACAAGACTGAGCAACTGAACTGAACTGAACCTGATTGAAACACAAGTCTGGGGGGTAATTGGTGGCGGGACTCCACAGACCCCTGGAATTCTCAACTCTCGACTGTTAGATCTCCTTTTATGGAAGTGTTAGCAGCCAATGGAGCAAGGCGTATATAGTGCCAGATTACAGGGCTGACAACGGGGAAAACACAGTTTATTGATGGTAGAAAAGATCTGCCTTCTGACAAGCAGGCACCTCTCACGGTGAGGCAAACCGGAAGTGCCTGCAGGGGCAGAGCCGCGTGAGCAGGGAGCCGGACGCTTCAGCCACATCCGTTATCAGCACAGCTGTCAGAAAGGGGTCCTTCCTTGACCTGACTCGTGCTTCCTGTTTCTTTAACTCCCTGTGCTTCGGGGCTGCTCTGCTGAGTTGGACTCCCCTTTGCTTTTCCTAGATCTCCTTGGGGCCTTCTCACAAGGCCCGGCAGCAGGCAGCAAGCAGCGGCACCACTGGGCAGGTCTGCTCCTGTAACTCCTCTGGCAGCCGTGCGGCTGGGACAGCGCGCTGAGCGTCCACCGTCCCTCTCATGGGACCAGAGGTCGGAATGGGGAAGATGGAAGGGCTGGCTTTGCTTTCTTTCACTTCCTTAACCTGAGGGATTTGGAGAGCCCAGGGAGCCTGTGCCCTCCCTGAAGTGATGCATGAAATGCGTCTGTGCACCAGCTTTTGTTCAGATAAGAGTAAATGCCCTGGATTCACCCCTTCAGAATATTTTATCTTTGTTCCTAGTCTGTACAGATCCTGTGCTTTGAAGCACAAAACCGCTGCAGTGATTTCATCACACTTCCACTGCTGCCGGTCCCTAGTAAACCTAGCTTTCAGAATCAAGAGAAGCTGGTGGCTGACAAGGCTTAAAAACATCCTTTGAAGTTTCTAGAATCAAGAGCATTTGACTGTACTCTACTGGAACATTTTAACGTCTAGTAGTTTGCTTTTCGCTTGTGAGCAGCTAGGTCAAATTGTTTCCAAACAAGAAAACCGAACTAAAGTCTATGTGGACCAGGGTTACAGGACACAAACTACTTTAGGGCGGGTCCCAGGTCGGCCTGAGATTCTGTCATTACCAGGAATCAAAGTAGCAAAGAGCATTTGTGACACAAACGCTAAAAGTGTTTTATTACTGGATAATTTGGGTTGGGACAGTTCCCTAGAGAAGAGAATGGCAACTCACTCCAGTGTTCTTGCCTGGAGAATTCCATGGGCAGAGAAGCCTGGCAGGGTACAGTCTAAGGGATTGCAAAGAGTCGGACATGACTGAGTGACTTTCACTTTCTTTTTTCAGTTTGCATCTGCAGAGAGGTAAAGTCTTTTCTGTGGATTTTTGTAAATGCTTCCTACAGATCCAGTTATGTGGCTTTGTGTTCTTCTGAAATTGCTCCCTTGACATTGATCTAGACTTCGTACACTTATATACCAAATTACTTTGTTTTCTGTGCAATGTTGGTAAAACAGTTTAAAAGCAAGTTCACTTTCATGCATTGGAGAAGGAAATGGCAACCCATTCCAGTGTTCTTGCCTGGAGAATCCCAGGG
>NW_011494913.1:8295043-8298673 GCF_000754665.1 Bison bison bison | reverse complement strand
ATGTAAGAAACAGTATCAGGCTTTCATATGCTTTCCATGGGTCCCGATTATCCCACACCAAAATGCCTTGAGAGTTCTGGAGCAAAACTGCTCTTTGCCACTTTTATTCCTAGTAACGACTGAGGCCCAGAGCTCCCTAAGTAGCCCCTCCTGAGGGGACTTGACTGTATTTATTGTACATGTTTAAGAGATGACAGAAAAAGAGAAAGCTCTAAAATGGCAAAAGCTTTCAGGTACACCAAAAGGGTGGTTTTTAATGTTGGTTTGAGTGTTTTGTTTTTAGTGGAACAATCCATTATAGAACAGGCCAAAATAAGTTTAGAGAATACAGTGTACTTTTGCTACCTCTGAGAGCTACTAATTGAAATATGTATTTACTATGGGCCTGGCATCAATTCAGACGTGCCTTGGACAGGTGACTGACTTCCAGGCTGCCTTAAACCCAGCAAGCATTCAGGGAATGACCCAGTGACTGGAGGGGACAGCAGCGTGCAGCCAGCGTTTCACTGTTTGTGCTGCTCGTGTGCTCTTTCTGTCCCTAACCCTTCAGCAGATATTCACTCTCTTCTACACAGCTTATCATTTGCTTGACTCTGAAATACATTGGTTCGGTTTTTATGATAAGCTGGTTCTGTACAATCATATGTAAAGTGTTTATTTAAATACAAACAATATACACTCTTGTTCAAGTTCCTCCTGAGTTAAAAGTACACAACAAAACTGAATAATTTAGAGTAAAAGTAAAATTTCTCTTTCATCCTATCAAAGTATCTGTGGTTCATTTGTATATATTCCTCCAGAGTTTTAAAAAACATTTTCAAATATATATTTATTTACACACAGATAATATAGGTTCATTTTTAGTTCAGTCAGACAAATAATGTGTGTTGTTTTACAACTTGGTTTTGTCATGTAACAGTATGACTTTGAGGTGTCACCATTTCCTGTTTGGGGGTTTTCCAGTGGTTTTAAATAGGACTATAAAAATCTTTCTTTAGAACAACACGATTCTGCTATTAGCAAACTAGGTTCATCTAGCATCCACATTCAGGGAAATTCAGAAACGGCTTCAGTTGCCCTGCGCATCCCACCATCAGGAATGGAGGAAACTGCGAGCAAGGAAAGTCTCAGTAATGAACACCAGGCACCCCGTTAACCCAGCGCTAAAGGAGGAGGGCGGGGCGAGGACAGCTCACGGGCTGGGGGAAGGTCTTGTGATGCCTGTGTCTCCAGCCTGGCCGGTAGCAGCCCAGAGAATCCAGGAAAGAGAGATGGTAGGAGAACAGTGGAGGGCAGGAAACGGGCCTCCTGGCGGCAAAGCACAAAGGGCGCAGCAGAGCCTGGGGAGGACAGGGGTCCACGGAAGGAGCCAGCGGAGAGACACCCGGAGGAGGCTCCCACCCGCTCACCCCACCCCAGAAGGTGCAATGGGCCGGGGGCGGGGTCGAATCCGCTCCCCTCACTAAGACTGTGCGCTTCAGGCTGGTCTTGGGAACACACTTCTTGTTGCACTTGAGTGATTCAATTATGCCTCCCTGTAATTTCAGGTTGGGTCTTCTCTGCCTGCCTTCCCCTCACTTTTCACTCTGGCCTCAGTTTTCATTTTTTTCTGGCAAACAAAATATGGTCAGCAGGCAGAGTTGACTGCATAAAAGGCAAAAGTCTGCCTCTGAGGAGAAATGTATACTCATATTGTTATGCTAGTTTATTTATATGTATTAATTTAATTTATTATAATATAATGCTAAATAAATATATGCATATATAATGTAAATAAATATTAAATGTTATATACTGGACTTCCCTGGTGGCTCAGATAGTAAAGCGTCTGTCTACAATGCGGGAGACCTGGATTTGACCCTGGGTTGGGAAGATTCCCTGGAGAAGTAAATGGCAACCCACTCCAGTACTCTTGCCTGGAAAATCCCATAGATGGAGGAGCTTGGAGCAGGCTACTGTCCCTGGGGTTGCAAAGAGTCGGGCAGGACTGAGCAACTTCACTCATTCACTCACTATTATTATTTTAATAAAATATTTATATATCCATGATATATGTTAATAGTAATAATATATAGGCTGATTTAGTTAACAACACCCCTGGTGAGAAGACTAATGAAGACTAAAGAAGTCAGAAAAAAAAACAGAAATTTGAAGATCTTTGTGAAAACTCCATGCTCAGGATGTAAATGGCGAGATGTGCATGAAGGTTCTTAGCCAGGGCTCCTCACAGGCTTCTCCAGGCCCCTGTCATGGTCAGCAGTGAGAGAGGGAGTGAGGGTCTGGGCAAAGCCCCCAGGCCGAGGCCGGGCCGAGCCCCGAGCCAGTCTCCTTCCTTCTGTCACCGTGCGTCACCTCCTCACTTACACTAGTGTAAATGAGTGTTATCACTTCTCCCATAGAATGAAGGGTGTGTGTTGCAGGAGAGCTGGAGTGAGCTCGCTGGTGACACAAATCTTAAAATGATAGAGAGAGGGAGTTGGAGGGAGGGAGACAGATAAATAGACATATGTGCCCTGGCTTTAGACTGTAGTGTGAAATTTATGATATTAAAACTGGTTAGCCTTTAGCTTGTATTCTTATCAGTGCCTGTATTAAACAATTGATGAGTCACCTAAATATCATAGATTCTAAATCATAAACTAGGATTTTAAAATACTGTAGTTTTCTGTGTTACCAAAATGCACTTTTGAAGCCAACGTTCAAATCATCCAGTGTCTTCTCTTTGTGTTTGGTCACATGTTCTCTTTTTTAACTTTTACTTTGTATTTGGGGTGTAGCCCGTTAACAAACAGTGTTGTGACAGTTTCAAGTGACACCAAGGGGAACAGTTCAGCCAAACACACACATGCGTCCTTTCTCCCCCAAACTCCCCTCCCTTCGAGGCTGCTACATAGCATTGACATCCATGTGCCAGACTTGAGTCCTTGTTGATTCCTAACCAAAGCGGACATTTGTTGCTTCATCAGAGACTCTGTCAGAATCTTTCCCAGAGGTTAGTGAGGAGTTTCCTGGGAAACACTCAGCCCACCCCCTGTTGCCAGAGGAAGAGTGTTTATATACGGATGTTAGTTTCGGGAGAATTTGGTGAACTGGACCAGCTCATACAGAGATGGAAACAGCTTGTCACCATCAACACTGTCACCATTCCCCAGTAGGTTCAGCCTCCCCCGAATGCGCCCTGAGTCCTGACCGCTGAGCAGGCCAAGCCCGCTCTCAGCCCCCAGCGCCTCCTCCCACAGGGCCCGGCCTGCAGGAGACGGAGGGACTGACCGCTCGTCCCCTCCTCCCCCTACTCGCAGGCTTGCCTGAGCCAGCTCCCTGCTCTGACTGAAGGAGGAAGAAGGCCCAGCAGCAGCCCAGAAGAAGCACACAGGGGACCCTCCATTCCCAGGAGTTCAGGCTCATCGTGCAGGGCCGAAGGGACGCAAGGGAGGGAGAAGCCTCAGCGCTGGACACTGTGGGAGCTTGTCTGCTGAACAGACTCAAGGACTGTCTGTTGGCCACGGGATCTGAGGAACAGGAGAGATTTGGATGGACTGGGCTAGCTGGGAGGGTTTGCCAAGGCTGTGTCTCTCTGGGCTGAAAATATTAACTGCTGAGCACTAGCTCCCACCAAAAGAGGGTATTGGT
>NW_011494913.1:8294599-8294943 GCF_000754665.1 Bison bison bison | reverse complement strand
AGCCTGTGAACTGTGTTTCAAACAGGCTGAAAGCGCCACCTACTGTCCAATCTGCAGAGGTGCCCGAGGCATGTAGTCTGAGCCTTATGGACTGAGAGCCACAGGAACTAGGATATTAAGCTAAGTTAGACTCACATCTAACTATACTTTCCAGTTATATGCTATTTATAACGAGTTATGTAGTTATATTTACGCTCTCTCCTGAGCATTCTCAATCTTTGGTTACAGAAGGTAAGATATTGAAAATCACTGAGCTGTGGCAGATGTAAGAAACAGTATCAGGCTTTCATATGCTTTCCATGGGTCCCGATTATCCCACACCAAAATGCCTTGAGAGTTCTGGA
>NW_011494913.1:8289658-8294499 GCF_000754665.1 Bison bison bison | reverse complement strand
GGGAACACACTTCTTGTTTCACTTGAGTGATTCAATTATGCCTCCCTGTAATTTCAGGTTGGGTCTTCTCTGCCTGCCTTCCCCTCACTTTTCACTCTGGCCTCAGTCTTCATTTTTTCTGGCAAACAAAATGTGGTCAGCAGGCAGAGTTGACTGCATAAAAGGCAAAGATCTGCCTCTGAGAAGTAATATATACTCATATTGTCATGCTAGTTTATTTGTATTTATTAATTTAATTTATTATAACATAATGCTACATAAATGTATGCACATATAATGTAAATAAACATTAAATGTTATGTACTATTATTATTTTAATATAATATTTATATATCAATGATATATGTTAATATTAATAATATATAGGCTGATTTAGTTAACGACACCCCTGGTGAGAAGACTAATGAAGATGAAAAAAGTCAGAAAAAGACAGAAATTTGAAGATCTTTGAGAAAACTTCATGCTCACGATGTAAATGGCAAGACATGCATGAAGGTTCTTGGCCAGGGCTCCTCACAGGCTTCTCCAGGTCCCTGTTATGGTCAGCGGTGAGAGAGGGAGCGAGGATCCGGGCAAAGCCCTCAGGCCGAGGCCAGGCTGAGCCCCCCACCAGTCTCCTTCCTTCTGTCACCGTGGGTCACCTCCTCACTTACACTAGTGTAAATGAGTGTTATCACTTCTCCCACAGAATGAAGGGTGTGTGTTGCAGGAGAGCTGGAGCGAGCTCACTGGTGACACAAATCTTAAAACTATAGAGAGAGGGAGTTGGAGGGAGGGAGACTGATAAATAGACTTCTGTGCCCTGGCTTTAGACTGTAGTGTGAAATTAATGATATTAAAACTGCTTAGCCTTTAGCTTGTATTCTTATCAGTGCGTGTATCAAACAATTGATCAGTCACCTAAATACCATAGATTCTAAATCATAAACTAGGATTTTAAAATACTGTAGTTTTCTGTGTTACCAAAATGCACTTTTGAAGCCAACGTTCAGCTCATCCAGTGTCTTCTCTTTGTGTTTGGTCACATGTTGTCTTTTTTAACTTTATTTTGTATTTGGGGTGTAGCCCATTAACAAACGGTGTTGTGACAGTTTCAAGTGAACACCAAGGGGAACAGTTCAGCCAAACACACACACGCGTCCTTTCTCCCCCACACTCCCCTCCCTTCGAGGCTGCTACATAGCATTGACATCCGTGTGCCAAACAGGGAGTCCTTGTTGATTCCGAACCAAAGTGGACATTTGTTGCATCATCAGAGACTCTGTCAGAATGTTTCCCAGAGGTTAGTGAGGAGTTTCCTGGAAAACACTCAGCCCACCCCCTGTTGCCAGAGGAAGAGTGTTTATATACGGGTGTTAGTTTTGGGAGAATTTGGTGAACTGGACCAGCTCATACAGAGATGGAAACAGCTTGTCACCATCAACACTGTCACCGTTCCCCAGTAGGTTCAGCCTCCCCCGAATGCGCCCTGAGTCCTGACTGCTGAGCAGGCCAAGCCCGCTCTCAGCCCCCAGCACCTCCTCCTGCAGGGCCCAGCCCACAGGAATCGGAGGGACTGACTGCTCGTCCCCTCCTCCCCCTACTCACAGGCCTGCCCGAGCCAGCTCCCTGCTCTGGTTGAAGGAGGAAGAAGGCCCAGCAGCAGCCCAGAAGAAGTGCACAGGGGCCCCTGCATTCCCAGGAATGTGGGCTCATCGTGCAGGGCAGAGGGGGCACGGGGGTGGGAGAAGGCTCAGCGCTGGACACTGTGGGAGCCTGCCCGCTGAACAGACTCAGGGACTGTCTGTTGGCCATGGGATCTGAGGAACAGGAGAGATTTGGATGGACTGGGCTAGCTGGGAGGGTTTGCCATGGTCTAAAGCATGGGCTCTGTCTCTCTGGGCTGAAAATATTAACCGCTGGGCACTAGCTCCCACCAAAAGAGGGTATTGGTTAGAGGTGTCCTGAGATGTAAGAGCTTCTTAGGGAGACAAGAGAAGATACTAGGAGGATGTGAAATGCCTTGTAGAGCCTGAACCATACGCCCAGCCTTCTGACCCCAGTTTTGGGAGGTAGCAGTTTCTTATGCATGTCCCTGGTGGCTCAGATGGTAAAGAATACACCTGTAATGTAGGAGACCTGGGTTCGATCTCTGCATCGAGAAAATCCCCTGGAAAAGGAAATGGCAACCCACTCCAGTATTCTTACCTGGAAAATCCCACGGACAAAGGAGCCTGGTGGGCTACAGTCCATGGGGTCACAGGGATGTGATTGAGAGACTAACACCCTTTCAGGTGAGGGCAGCCAGTTTGCTTGGGCCTGATCAGAGTGGGGCACAGGTGAGTGTGGCTTCTGACAAGTGAAAGAGTCTTTGGGCCTAGAAAAGAAAACAGCAGTCTCAAAGGCCCTTGTTGAATTATCTAACTTTGGGAAAACAAAACCAAACTTTAGGTCCCACCCTGATGCTCCAGGCTGGTTGCATCCACCTGGGGCTTATCACCCCTTGTCCTGAGGATTTATCACCCTCTGCCCAGCTACAAATGCCATCTCAACTACAGAATACCCAAAACATCCCGCCAGACTAACATTTCCCTTATTGCTCCCACAAACCTCCCATTAAATATGAAGCCTCCCTGATCCCTCTCAGGCTCAGCCTGGTCGTTAGGCTGACTGCCACCCCTCCTTGCCTGAATAAAGGTAACCTACTTCCTTTGAGGTCGTCTCTCCTTTTCTGCCTCAGTCCAATCTATACCTTACAACCAGCACTGTCCAAGAGAAGAGGGCAAACAGGTGCTCCCCAGGAGTCAAGACACAGGCTGCTTAGTCAGCAAGCCAGCTGTGAGGGGTGGAGTGGGCACCACGCGGGGCCTCTCCTGCTGTCCCAGCTGCCCTGCAGTTCCAAGCTTTGGCCTGAAAGCGTTATAGAGAAGGACCCTTTGTATCCTACCTATTATGAGTTAACCACTAAAGGAATGTTGCCTATAAGCTTGTACATAAAGTCCCATCTCTGGGAGCCCTGCATCCCAGGTAATGAGCACCAAGCCAAAATAATAACTTTGTTTAGCTTACAGGAAACTTCCTGACCAGACTCACCTGTGAATCACAGCAGGGAGGCAGACATTAACACATCCCCTCTGGAGCCTGATCAGAATGAGGAAATAGTTGACCTTCCTCCCCCACCACCTTTGAGAATTAATATAAAAGAAACCTGAATTCTAACTCAGGCAAGATGGGTCCTGGGACAAGAGTCCCGGGTTTCTGAATAAAGTAACTATTCCTTGCCCCAAGAACTCATCTCTCAATTTATTGGCCTGTCGTGAGGTGAGCAGGACAAGCTTGGACTCAGTTACAGAAGAGCTGACAGTCTTGCTTTTTTGGGGGAAGATTTCCATTTTCATTCATTTAGTCATTCATCATGTATTTGAGTCCTGCTCAGAGCCAGGCCCTGCTGAACTCACCTTTGGAGACCCAGCTCAGACCTCACCAGGTCCAGGAAGCCTTCCTTGATCCCATGCTCTGCCCACACCATTTTCTGCCTCACCCAGGACCCCTCAAGTCTTTACACACACTGCGATGAGCTCTCCAGCTTGTGAGCCCTGTGAGGACCTCAAACAGATGCAGAATGGGGCTCAGCAAATGTGATGATGACCAATAATCAAATCAATGAGCTGGTCAAACACAAACCAGGCTTAGGTCACATTCACCAAAGGTCATCTTCTTCTCCCTCCTTCCAGAGACAGAGTTTCAGGGGGACCTTTACCAGGAGCCCAAGGATCTTCTCTGACACTAACCTCATCCAAAACATTAATAGTCTGGGTGGATTGTATTTTCAATTTTATTTCTTTTTACACTTGAAGTCACTTCGTGACTATTCCACTGAACACTGAGTAACTTAATGATCACTTCTGTTGTGTCTGGCCAAGAAAGCCCAATACGGGGGTAGGATATTGAGGAGGAGTAGGTCAGGGGAAGTGGGGGTGTGAAACAGCAGAGGAAGGCAGCACCCAACCCATCCTCACTGCTCTGCCCCGGGGGTAGGATGCTGAAGAGGAGAAGATCAGGGGAATGGGGCAGGGGGAACAGCAGAAGCAGGTGGTGCCCACCCACATCCTCACTGCCCCGCCCCACCCGCTTTGTACTTAACCGATCTGAGTGTGATTACCAGGGTCCAGATGTCTCCTTGCTGATGTTCTGTCCTTTAGAGCCAGCTGTAGAAGTCACAGGACAAACCTAAGTCCTGGGGCCCCTGTGTGATCCAGGAGCAGTCACCTGTGCTTTCAGAGGGTCAGTTTCTGACCCACAGTGATGCTCTCCCATAGTCAGGCATGAGTTGGTGGCCAGCCCTACTCACCATGAGACACTGCAGCTCTTGCCCTGCCCTGAAACCCCTCCCTGCAGCCTGGCTGTGTTCAGGGAACACATGACAAAACAGGCATGAGCAAGTAGGAGAGAGTGGGTGCTTCAGGGGCAGAAGAGATACAGAGAAACTGGATTTCACTTGGCTACTTCCAACTGGTCCTGGCCTAATGCCACTTGTCATACACCCTGAGTGGACACGATCTCCTGGGAGCTCAGAAGACTCTACTGAGAGCTGGGATGTGGAGCTCTGGAGGATGGGGCTGGGATAGCCCCCCACATGAGGCTGGGGCTCTGGGGCTCTGAAGGTGGCCCAGCGAGTGAAGCTGGGCCTGGCAGGCTTGCACTGTAGACTGTCAGGTGTCTGGCTGAAGCTGCTGGCCTTGGCTTGAAAACAATCTGCTCTGCTGATTTTCCTGACTCCCTCAGGCTGTGTCATAACTCCTTGTCTTTCTTCTGGTCCTGTGTGCCTTTTGTCAGTGAGCACGAGCCACATGGTGGGGCAC
>NW_011494913.1:8289029-8289558 GCF_000754665.1 Bison bison bison | reverse complement strand
CTGAGACAGGAGCTCAGTGTGGGCGGCTCCTCTGCCTGCCTCTGCTCTCCTCTCTCCTGGTCTCTCTCCTTCTCCACCTCTGCGCCACCCCCATCCCCCCATGTAGTTCTCTTCTTAGGCTGCCATGGGGAGGCCCACGTGGAGTCTGGGTCGGGTGGGTGGTCCGGAGGGTCCCGAGAAGGGGTGTCGTGGCTGGGCTGGTTTCTCTATGCTTGCCAGTGGCTCAGGGTCCGTGAGGCAAAAAGGCTCCCTGCACAAAGACGGTTCCTAGTGAAGTAGACTGAGCAACAATGGTAATTTTATATGCTGTGAGTTTTTCACAATTAAAAAGAAAAGAACTCGGGTGTGTGTGTGTGTGTGTGTGTATTATAATGGCCTAGAAAGGAAAATTCTCAAGTCAAACAGAGGAATGAATCGTGTGCTAAACATAGATGAGTCTCAAAGACAGCACCACGTGTAAGAAACCAGCATACGTGGCCACAGTTGTACAAATCCATGTACTTTAGATATGCAGAATAGGCAAATCATT
>NW_011494913.1:8288055-8288929 GCF_000754665.1 Bison bison bison | reverse complement strand
CACACTGCGGTGAGCTCTCCAGCTTGTGAGCCCTGTGAGGACCTCGAACAGATGCAGAACGGGGCTCGAAAATGTGATGATGACCAATAATCAAATCAATGAGCTGGTCAAACACAAACCAGGCTTAGGTCACATTCACCAAAGGACATCTTCTTCTCCCTCCTTCCAGAGACAGAGTTTCAGAGGGACCTTTACCAGGAGCCCAAGGATCTTCTCTGACACTAACCTCATCCAAAACATTAATAGTCTGGGTGGATTTTATTTTCAATTTTATTTCTTTTTACACTTGAAGTCACTTCGTGACTATTCCATTGAACACTGAGTAACTTAATGATCACTTCTGTTGTGTCTGGGCCAAGAAAACCCAATACGTGGGTAGGACACTGAGGAGGAGAAAGTCAGGGGAAAGCGGGGGCCAGGGGGTGAAACAGCAGAGGCAGGAGGCCCCCACCCCCGTTCTCACTGCCCTCCCCACCCCCTTTGTACTTAACCAACCTGACTGTGATTACTGGGGTCCAGATGTCTCCTTGCTAGATGTTCTGTCCTTTAGAGCCAGCTGTAGAGGTCACAGTACAAATCTAAGTTCTGGGGCCCCTGAGTGATCCAGGAGCAGTCACCTGTGCCTTCAGAGAGTCAGTTTCTGACCCACAGTGATGCGCTCCCAGAGTCGGGCATGAGTTGGTGGCCGGCCCTGCTCACCGTGAGACGCTGCAGCTCTTGCTCTGCCCTGAAACCCCTCCCTGCAGCCTGGCTGTGTTCAGGGAACACCTGGACAAAACAGGCATGAGCGAGTAGGAGAGAGTGGGCACTTCAGGGGCAGAAGAGATGCAGAGAAACTTGATTTCACTCTGGCCACTTCCAACTGGTCCCAGCC
>NW_011494913.1:8285895-8287955 GCF_000754665.1 Bison bison bison | reverse complement strand
CAGACTGTCGGGTGTCTGGCTGAAGCTGCTGACATTCGTGGTCACACCTCCCTCAGCCATCTGACCTTTTCTGATCCCAGCAGTTAAGCAGAGCTGGTCTGGCGGGCATGCGACTGAGACAGGAGCTCAGCATGGGCGGCTCCTCCGCCCGCCTCTGCTCTCCTCCCTCCTGGTCTCTCTCCTTCACCACCTCTCTTCCTAGGCTGCCGTGGGGAGGCCCGCGTGGAGTCCTGGTCGGGTGGGTGGCACAGAGGGTCCCGAGAAGGGGTGTCATGGCTGGGCTGGTTTCCCTGTGCTCGCTGGTGGCTCAGAGTCTGTGAGGCAAAGACGCTCCTTGCACAAAGACGGTTTCTAGTGATGTGGACTAAGCGACAATGGTAATTTTATATTCCGTGAGTTTTTCACAATTAAAAAGAAAAGAACTCGTGTGTGTGTGTGTGTGTGTTATAATGGCCTAGAAAGGAAAATTCTCAAGTCAGAGGAATGAATCGTGTGCTAAACATAGATGAATCTCAAAGACATAGCACCAAGTGTAAGAAACCAGCATACGTGGCCACAGTTGTACAAATCCATGTACTTTAAATATGCAGAAAAGGCAAATCATTAGGGTCAAAAAGCACACAGACAATTGCTGAAAGCTGGGGGAAGGTGGAAGGGGAAGTGCCTGTTTGGTGGGTAGTGGCTTTCTCTGTGAGGAGATGAAGTGCTCTGATTTAGATAGCCATGATAGCAGCACAGCTTTGCACACAGATGATGAATCACTGAGCTGCACATTTTACAGAGTAAATTTTATGATATGTGAGTTAGATTCCAACTTAAGAATTGTGCTTGAGAGAGGACTGGTTTTTTTAAAGAATTCACACAAGAAACACATCTTATCCTGAGTTTTGTTTGGTTCTTACCCTTCTAACATCTGTAGGCAAACAAACATCTGGACAGGGATGAGGATTCAGGTTTCCTCCTTCAGGGACTGACTTCTCTGAGCTTCCCTTCATCACCAAACAACGAGGATCCTCAGCCTCTGCAGCAGCTGCTCTCCATGTTCCTACCATCCCCTCTCCTTCTCCTCCCCCTTCTCTGACAGGCTTCCTCCCTCCAGCTCCGCCTCCTGAGTTCAGTCTGGGCTCCTCCCAGAGGGCGCTCTTGCTGGGCTCCTGACCGCCCTCTGACTGCAGCCTCTCTGCCTTCCTGTTCGCTTTCTCCCTGTGGTAACTGATCTGCGTTAACTGCAGTTCTGAACATGTCCATTCTCTACTCACAGCACCTGAGTGGCTCCCACTTCCCAGGAAGGATAGTGGCATCCCAGGCCAGGCTCTAAATGCCTTTCACTCTCTCTCCCCTGCCCCCTTCCTCTGCCAGCCCTCACCCCCTGCGTCCACCCCGCAGTCCACACCAACTTTGACATCATCCAGGAGTTGAGATGAACGCTCTGCTTTCACATCTGCCTTTCTGGGGGAACCTGCTCTCTGTTACACCTACCACTGGCCCCTGGCTCTGGATTCCTGGCTGCTGAACTGCATTCCTCCGAGGCCTTGGCTTGAAAACCATCTGCTCTGCTGATTTTCCTGACTCTCTTGGGCTGTGTTGTAACTTCTTTTCTTTCTTCTGGTCCTGTGTGCCTTTTCTCAATGAGCATGTGCCACATGGTGGGGCACTTCCGTCTTGTCTGATGCCCCTCTTAGGCCCAGGGCTTCCTGAGGACAGGAATCCAGGCCCCACGACTCTCCATGACTCTCTCAGGCCCCGAGGTGCTCACTGCTCACCTGCATGGTGACTGAAGGCTGTGGCTCCCCTGTCAGGCTTGCAGAGCCATCTGGCTCTCATCTCAGGCACTGTCCGTGCTGTGGTGTGCCGGGGACCAGCCCCGGCTGATCCAGGGTATTCGAAGGAGAGACGGCATAGGCGAGGATCAGGAAACAATTGCTTAATTAAACGTTAATTAAGGATATAAAGAGTAATAGAATGAGGATAGCTCAGTGAGGAAATTTAGTGGAGAAAAGCGGCTGAAATAAGAATAGCTCAGTGAGGAAATTCAGTGGAGAAAAGAGGCTGAATAATTC
>NW_011494913.1:8285243-8285795 GCF_000754665.1 Bison bison bison | reverse complement strand
GACCTCAAACAGATGCAGAATGGGGCTCAGCAAATGTGATGATGACCAATAATCAAATCAATGAGCTGGTCAAACACAAACCAGGCTTAGGTCACATTCACCAAAGGTCGTCTTCTTCTCCCTCCTTCCAGAGACAGAGTTTCAGGGGGGCCTTTACCAGGAGCCCAGGGATCTTCTCTGACACTAACCTCATCCAAAACATTAATAGTCTGGGTGGATTTTATTTTCAATTTTATTTCTTTTTACACTTGAAGTCACTTTGTGGCTATTCCACTAAATACTGAGTAACTTAATGATCACTTCTGTAGTGTCTGGGCCAAGAAAGCCCAATATGGGGGTAGGATACTGAGGAGGAGAAAGTCAGGGGAGTTGGGGGGTGTGAAACAGAAGAGGCAGGCAGAGCCCATCCCCTTTGTACTTAACCAACCTGGCTGTGATTACTGGGGTCCAGATGTCTCCTTGCTGATGGTCTGTCCTTTAGAGCCAGCTGTAGAAGTCACAAGACAAACCTGAGTTCTGGAGCCCCTATGTGATCCAGAAGCGGTCACCTGT
>NW_011494913.1:8284634-8284797 GCF_000754665.1 Bison bison bison | reverse complement strand
GATATAAAGAGTAATAGAATGAGGATAGCTCAGTGAGGAAATTTAGTGGAGAAAAGCGGCTGAAATAAGAATAGCTCAGTGAGGAAATTCAGTGGAGAAAAGAGGCTGAATAATTCAGCCTGAAGGTAAGAGAAAGAACGACATGGTGAGACCAAGTTTCGGT
>NW_011494913.1:8282161-8284423 GCF_000754665.1 Bison bison bison | reverse complement strand
CCTGCAAACTTATCATATGCAAAAGCTTAGGTGATTTGCATCATCTTCTGGCCCGGAGGCCTGTTAACATTTTAAGACCCTTTCTTCAGAAAACTTATTTTTCTCTAAAGGTGATTGGTCAGGAGCCACCCTCCAAAAGCATTAGATAAAGTTGCATTCCTACAGAGCAAAGGTGTGGTGGGCTACAACAAGAAAAAGAATTAACTCAAGGGTCCCAGGTTACAAACATTAAAGCTACTACTTATACCAATTATATTAATCAATACACTGCCAGGGACACAGCAGGTAAGGGATATGGAGACTTAGCAGCAAACACCGGCCCAACAAGTGAAAATCCCTTCACCAATACAATTTCTAATCAATCTTTTAACTGCTCAAAAGAATCTGTGTTTAGACAGTTTAGAACATCTCCTGCCTCTCACAGTTGGGAGGCTCTGAACAATCACATGTGGCCAGAAAAACCTATTCAGGCAGGCTAGAGGATTTCCAAAGGAGTTTGTAGGTTGAAACACTGTCACACCCAGGAATTATTAACTGGAGCTGTAAGCTAACTCTTTCTTCAGAGAGGTAGTGGGGGACAGCCCCCCGTAAAGTCAGAGGTGTAGGTGAAAGCACAAAGCAGAAAGTAGGCAGACTCTGGTTTTGGGGGTAGATGCTCGAGAATTTCCAGGGGGACTCCTGAAGCTCGATCCCGCCTTTGCGTATGCCGAGCCTCCTTCCTCAAGACCTTTGTCATGGGTGGAGTTCCTCACGCTGGTTCCAGGCAGTGATAGAATTCCAGTTGAGCTATTCCAGATCCTGAAAGATGATGCTGTGGAAAGTGCTGCACTCAATATGCAATATGCCGGCTCCCGGCAGTGGGGGAGCAGCTTTCACTCCAAGAAAGCCCCCCGCGCTCTTGTTGCAGAGACAGGCTCTGGGAGGCCCGGGCGTCAGGGGTTGCGGCTCCAGGCTCTACAGGAGCAATAGTCGTGGTGCGCGGACTTAGCTGCTCCACGGCGTGTGGGATCTTTCTGGATCGAACCTGTGTCTCTTGCATTGGCAGGCAGATTCTTTACCACTGAGTCAGCAGGGATGCCTGAGATAACACATTTTTGATTTCTGCCAATTTTGCTGAGGCCCAAGGACTGTTAAAAAGTCAAGAAACACCCAAGAGCAACCGGGCCGCTCGTCTTACACACGTGGAGGCCGACACCAGCGGAGCGCATAGATGGTGTCCTTGGGCTCGTGGCGCAGCTCAGGCCAGGGCCCTCACTCCACGCCCAGGGTCTCTCCTGAGCCCACCGCTTCCTCCCCCAGGTCAGAGGAGAGCACCGGGACCCACACCAGGCCTCTCAGGGTCTGTGAGCCCTGGGAAGCGTGTCTGAGGTCTGAAGGTCAGACAGAGCCTTTATCAGAGGGGCTGAGAGGGGTGGGAGCTCGGCAGGCTCCTCTCCTGTGGCCCAGCTGCATCTTCTGCAGGCCCACTTTCTATTCCTCACGGTGACCAAGAATGTACAGCTTCCCAAGGAGGGCCCTTCCATATTTTAACAAGTGTAGTGAAGGGTCCTTCCTGTCATTGTATATTTTATTTGCCACCAGAGCTTTGAACAAGCAGTGACACACTCCGTCAAGCCCTCATGTAATTGTAGACACTTCCAAGGAGGGTTCAAGATAAAACTTTTTTTTTTTTCAAGATAAAACTTAAAAAAAAAAATCTCCTAGGCAATTGAACCACTTGAGCTGTGACATAAAATCATTTCCTTTAATCTAGTTTATTCATTGTGGATAGCACTCCAAAATAATACTTTAAAAGTCACCATGGTCTTTTGGCCTTTATTTCTGAAGGTCTTTGCTGGTGGGCCCCATTTGTCTGAGGAGATCGGTATATGCACATGAAACAGCATCATTTCCAATCTGATGAAAGTTGCCATTTTCCTCTTCTCTGCAAAGGAAACACCACCTCGGCTCACCCCACAGCTATTTCACTGTCAGGAGTGGAGGCCAAAAAAGCCCCTGTGCTGTACTTATAAGTGTAACTGGATCCCTGAGAAACCAGCCCAGCTAATCTCCACCCTCAGGAGCTTTAATACCTTGCTACTCAAAGTACAGCCAGGGGTCTGCAGGAATTGGCATTTCCTGGGAGCTTGTGAGAAACACGGAACCCCAGGCCTATCCCATCGCTGCATCCAAGGCCATAAGTATCCTTTACATCACTGAGAGGAGGGAAGCCTGCAGACCCTGAGGCAAAGCTCAGTGCTTCATCTTTCTCAGCAATTGTGA
>NW_011494913.1:8277278-8282061 GCF_000754665.1 Bison bison bison | reverse complement strand
ATCCTGAAAGATGATGCTGTGGAAAGTGCTGCACCTCAATATGCAATATGCACTCAATATGCAATATGCACTCAATATGCAATATGCCGGCTCCCGGCAGTGGGGGAGCAACTTTCACTCCAAGAAAGCCCCCCGCCCTCTTGTTGCAGAGACAGGCTCTGGGAGGCCCGGGCGTCAGGGGTTGCGGCTCCAGGCTCTACAGGAGCAATAGTCGTGGTGCGCGGACTTAGCTGCTCCACAGCGTGTGGGATCTTTCTGGATCGAACCTGTGTCTGTTGCATTGGCAGGCAGATTCTTTACCACTGAGTCAGCAGGGATGCCTGAGATAACACATTTTTGATTTCTGCCAATTTTGCTGAGGCCCAAGGACTGTTGAAAAGTCAAGAAACACCCAATAGCAACCGGGCCGCTCGTCTTACACACGTGGAGGCCGACACCAGCGGAGCGCATAGATGGTGTCCTTGGGCTCGTGGCGCAGCTCAGGCTGGGGCCCTCACTCCACGCCCAGGGTCTCTCCTGAGGCCTGGATTCCTGTCCTCAGGAAGCCCTGGGCTTAGAGGGGCATCAGACAAGACATAAGTGCCCCACCATATGGCACGTGCTCACCGAGAAAAAGCACACAGGACCAGAAGAAAGACAAGGAGTTACAACACAGCCCTTCCTCCCCCAGGTCAGAGGAGAGCACTGGGACCCACACCAGGCTTCTCAGGGCCTGTGAGCCCCGGGAGGCATGGCTGAGGGTCTGGGGGTCAGACAGAGCCTTTATCAGAAGGGCTGAGGGGGCGGGAGCTCGGCCGGCTCATCTCCTGTGGCCCAGCTCTGTCTTCTGCAGGCTCACTTTCTACTCCTTGCGGTGACTAAGAATTTATAGCTTCCCAAGGAGGTCGCTTCCATATTTTAACAAGTATAGTAAAGGGTCCTTCCTGTCATTGTATATTTTGTTTGCCACCAGAGCTTTGAAGAAGCAGTGACACACTCCGTCAAGCCCTCATGTAATTGTAGACACTTCCAAGGAGTGTTCAAGGTAAAACTTAAAAAAAAAAAAAAAAAAATCTCCTAGGCAATTGAATCACTTGAGCTGTGACATAAAATCATTTCCTTTAATCTAGTTTAGTCATTGTGGATAGCACTCCAAAATAATACTTTAAAAGTTATAGTGGTCTTTTTGCCTTTATTTCTTTTTGTTTTTTCTTTTCTTTTTTATGTATTTTTTTTTCTTACCCCATCCTGAACCCCCCCTCCCGCCTCCCTCCCCATACCATCCCTCTGGGTCATCCCAGTGCACCAGCCCCAAGCTTCCTGTATCCTGCATCAAACCTAGACTGGCAATTCATTTCTTATATGATATTATGCATGTTTTAATGCCATTTTCCCAAATCATACCCGCCCCTCCCTCTCCCACAGAGTCCAAAAGACTGTTCTATACATCTGTGTCTCTTTTGCTGTCTCGCATACAGGGTTGTCATTACCAACTTTCTAAATTCCATATATATGCGTTAGTATACTGTATTGGTGTTTTTCTTTCTGGCTTACTTCACTCTGTATAATAGGCTCCAGTTTCATCCACCTCATTAGAACTGATTCAAATGTATTCGTTTTAATGGCTGAGTAACACTCCATTGTGTATATGTACCACAGCTTTCTTATCCATTCATCTGCTGATGGACATCTAGGTTGCTTCCATGTCCTGGCTATTATAAACAGTGCTGCGATGAACAATGGGGTACACATGTCTCTTTCAATTCTGGTTTCCTCAGTGTGTAGGCCCAGCAGTGGGATTGCTGGGTCATACGGCAGTTCTGTTTCCAGTTTTTTAAGGAATCTCCACACTGTTCTCCATAGTGGCTGTACTAGTTTGCATTCCCACCAACAGTGTAAGAGGGTTCCATTTTTTGCCTTTATTTCTGAAGGTCTTTGCTGGTGGGCTCCATTTGTCTGAGGAGATCGGTATATGAACATGAAACAGCATCATTTCCAGTCTGATGAAAGTTGCCATTTTCCTCTTCTCTGCAAGGGAAACACCACCTCGGCTCACCCCGCAGCTATTTCACACCGTCAGGAATGGAGGCCAAAAAAGCCCCTGTGCTGTGCTCATAAATGTAACTGGATCCCTTAGAAACCAGCCCAGCTAATCTCCACCCTCAGGAACTTTAACACCTTGCTACTCAAAGTGCAGCCAGGGGTCTGCAGGAATTGGCATTTCTTGGGAGCTTGTGAGAAATGCAGAGCCCCAGGCCTATCCCATCACTGTGTCCAAGTCCATAAGTATCCTTTACATCCCTGAGAGGAAGGGGAGACTGCAGACCCTGAGGCAAAGCTCCGTGCTTCCTCTTTCTCAGCAATTGTGAGAGCGCATACGGTCCTCCACCATTTTCTTTTTTTTAACTGATGCATAGTTGACATATCCCTTCATATTCATTTTGGATGAGCAACATAATGACTCAATATCTGTATGTACTGTGAAATCATCACCATGATGAGTCCATCGCACGTCCATCATCTCACATTGTTACATCTCGTGTGTGTGTGTGATGAGGACTTTTTAGATCCCCTCTTTTAGCAACTTTCAAGTATACAAAATAATTTAAAATAGTATCATTAGCTGTAGCTGCCATGCTGCACATGATGATCCCATGAGTTATTTTCTGTAATTGGAAGTTTGTGCCTTTTGACGACCTTCACCTACTTCCCACCCCCACAGCCCACCTTCTGCAAACACCAAGCTGTGCCCTGTATTGAGGACCTTGGTGCTTTGCTTCTTATTTTATTTATTTTTTTAAGATGCCACATGTAAGTGACCTCACCCTTTTTCTGTGCACCTGTAAGACTAGTGCAAGTCTTAGTAGGTCCTGGATCTGTTACCCTCTCAACATTCCATGTGGAATCTTGGGCTGCTGTGTGAGAATGATCATTCAGTGGATGGTAAACTCGGTAAGATGGGAATGTGATCTCCTCTTACCGCCTGTCATGGGGCAGATTCTCCCAGCCCTGGTGTGTGGCTCTGGGGCACTTCCACTCCATATCAGTAAAGTGTGTAGTCATTCAGGAATGACTCTGTTTCCAACAATCATGATAATGGACATCACCTTTGATAAACGCTTCATTAATTAGAGCAACTGCTGTTTGGAAACACACGTCCAGACCTGAATCTCTCCCTTTGAAATATCAAACATCCTGCAGGAAAACAACTCCCTGGGAGACTTTCCCCCAGATTTTAGTCACAGAGTCAGCAAACCATGAAAACTTCACATGTTCTATAGGCCTTTACAGAAGGTTGCTTTTACATTAATTAAACCACAGGAGTGGGGTTGAACCTGCCCTAATCCTAGGTGATGCAGAACTGACTTCTGTAACTCAAGGAACATTAATTGTGCTCTTGGAATCTATGGACAGATAGGAATGAGAATTTACCCATATAAAAAGCCACCAGCAAAGATCTTAACCCTTTCTCAAATTCTAATTGCAGGTATGGCTGGCAGAGTTTTGCCCTGAATATTTCCCATTTCAGAGATAGGTAAAAGCTTTGAATAAAGTGAAATTCCCATGGGGAGGACCCCTTGTGTTTCTAGAGTACAAGTTTCAACCTGATTGATTAGTTCCTCCAGAGGGACCTGGGGTGAGGGAATTAAAGCCAGTTGATCATCAATCCCTTTCCAGTGTCAGTATTTACCGGAAGATAAAGACTGCCATAAGTTACCTTCTCCATTGTCCAAGCATGGCTAGTTTCTAGACCTTCAGAGATAACACTTGGTTCTTTGGCTACAGTGCTTTAGTACCCAGGAAACTATGGCCAAGTGCATGACTATGTGATTGTGGTGGCTGTTCTCTGAACTGTGTAACTGGAGAAAGATCACAGAAATTATGCAGATTATTGTATGTGTGTACCAAGCAGCTGTCACTTTTAACTCTTTCATCCACAGCCTAATCTTGAATCTCAAGTTCAGTACAACGAATGTTCAACCAAATATCTAGGAGCAAATGGAACAGGCTGGGGCTAAGCCTAAAGATTAATACATGTCTGAGCTGATGAATGTTAGCAATTACCTAGTCCAGTTTCCAAATCCTCTGAAGATGTGTGGCATCTCCAGATCATCGCAGAGCCAGGCCCTTTCCAGCACACCCCTGCCACTCATCCTTCAATCATCCATTCAACAGTGACTGAGAGTCAACTCGTGTCAGGAGCCAGGAAAAGAACCATGAGCACGACACAGCCCTGCTCTCGCAGAGTTTTCAGTCCAGCAAGAGTGCCGGGAGCCGGCATATTGCATATTGAGTGCAGCACTTTCACAGCATAATCTTTCAGGATCTGGAATAGCTCAACTGGAATTCTATCACTGCCAGGAGCCAGCGTGAGGAACTCTGCCCATGGCAAAGGTCATGAGGAAGGAGGCTCGGCATACACAAAGGCGGGATCGAGCCTCAGGAGTCCCCCTGGAAATTCTCGAGCATCTACCCCCAAAACAAGAGTCTGCCTACTTTCTGCTTTGTGCTCTCACCTACACCTCTGACTTTACAGGGGGCTGTCCCCCACTACCTCTCTCTGAAAAAGGAGTTAACTTATACCTTCAGTTAATAAAGTTTCTGGGTGTGATAGTATTTCAACCTACAAAGTCCTTTGGAAGTCTTCCAGCCTGCCTGAATAGGTTTTTCCGGCCACATGTAATTGCTCAGAGCCTCCCAAGTGTGAGAGGCATGAGATGTTCTAAACTGTCTAAATACAGAGTCCTTTGAGCAGTTAAAAGGTTGATTAGAAATTGTATTGGTGAAGGGTTTTTCACTTGTT
>NW_011494913.1:8276407-8276828 GCF_000754665.1 Bison bison bison | reverse complement strand
AAATCACCAAAACTTTTGCATATGATAAGTTTGCAGGAAGAAAGCCTGGCTTGCTGCATGACTCTACCCCTTCCCCCATTATCCTCTATGCATAACTTAAGGTATAAAAACTACTTTGAAAAATAAAGTGCGGGCCTTGTTCACCGAAACTTGGTCTCCCCATGTCATTCTTTCTCTCACCTTCTGGCTGAATTATTCAGCCTCTTTTCTCCACTGAATTTCCTCACTGAGCTATCCTTATTTCAGCCTCTTTTCTCCACTGAATTTCCTCACTGAGCTATCCTCATTCTATTACTCTTTATATCTTTGATGAATATTTAAATAAATAGGTCGCTGATGCCGTCTCTCCTTTGAATACCCTGGATCAGCTGGGACTGGACCCTGGCACAGGAGATTACATGAGAACTGGCAATCTGATGAA
>NW_011494913.1:8273646-8276307 GCF_000754665.1 Bison bison bison | reverse complement strand
CTATGGCCAAGTGCATGACTATGTGATTGTGGTGGCTGTTCTCTGAACTGTGTAACTGGAGAAAGATCACAGAAATTATGCAGATTATTGTATGTGTGTACCAAGCAGCTGTCACTTTTAACTCTTTTATCCACAGCCTAATCTTGAATCTCAAGTTCAGTACAACAAAACTTCAACCAAATATCTAGGAGCAAATGGAACAGGCTGGGGGTAAGCCTAAAGGTTAATACATGTCAGAGCTGGTGAATGTTAGCGATTACCTCATCCAGTCTCCAAATCCTCCAAAGATGTGTGTCATCTCCAGATCATCGCAGAGCCAGGCCCCTCCCAGCACACCCCCATCACTCATCCTTCAACCATCCAATCAACAGTGACCAAGAATCAAATCTTGTCAGAAGCCAGGAAAGAACAGTGAGCAAGACACAGCCCTGCTCTCGCAGTTTTCAGTCCTGCAGAGGTTACATAAGAACTGGCAATCTGATGAATGTTACAGAGGGTGAATGCAGGTGCTCTGGGAGCTGATGGAAGGGTTAGGGAAGACTCCCCTGAACAAGGAGTATTAGACATCAAGATGAAATGATGGGGAGCTGGTGGAACAATGTGTAGGGAAGAGAGCTCCCCAGGCAGGAGAAACAGCATATATAAAGCCTTGACTCGGGGGAAACGTATGGTGCCAGGCTCTAAAAGAAGTCCAGGGTGGCAGGGAGATTAGAGTGAGAAGAAACACCAGGGTCACTCATGGAAGGTCCTGGACTCTTGGGCCTGGTGGTAGTGAGAAACTACTGAAAGTTTTAAGGAGGATTTGGGTTTTTATTTTTTTAGTTACATTTTCTGCTGTAGGAAGGATAGGTTGGAAGGAATGCAGAGAGACTCTTTGAGGTCAGGGGGCAGGCAGAGATGGAAAACTTGACAAATCAAGGCAGAAAAGGGTGGGAGATTCAATTAAGGGGTGACATTTGAGACAGAAAGTAGAGTGAACATCACTCTGAGAGCTCGATTCAGCTTGACCATTCTCCTGAGAGGTTTTCCTGGTGGCTCAGATGGTACCGAATCCACCTGCAGTGAGGGAGACCCGGGTTCCATCCCTGGGTGGGGAAGATCTCCTGGAGGAGGGCATGGAAGCCCACTCCAGTGTTCTTGGCAGGAGAATCCCCAGGACAGAAGAGCATGCAGGGCTACAGTCCATGGGGTCACAAAGAGACACAACTTAGCAACTGAGTAGCAACTGAGTACACAGGCTCAGTGTTCACTCTGGCTGAGATCACTGAGAGCAATGTAACCAGTACATCTGCCTACAGGAGGTTTGTTTCAAAGAACAACATTCGCAGTGTAATGTGAATTAAGTTCACATTAATTTGTAATGGGAACAAAATTCACAGTGTTCCTAAAGTATAGCTCTCAGCATATGTGTTCAAACAAACAAACAAGCAAACAAAAACCCGCCCCATTCCTACAGTGCAGGTGGGCAAACTTCCACAAAGACCCAGAGAGGAAGCATTTCAGCTTTGCCATATGACGTCTGTTGCATCCTCTCAGTTCAGTCATTGTATCCAAGAAGCACCACAGATAAAAAGTACATGAAAGAGCTTGTTTCAAGAAAACACTTATAGACCATGAAATCTGGATGAATATGAGTATAATGAATATAATTTTCATGCTGCAAATATTATCCTTAAGAATTATTTTCAACCATGTAAAGATATAAAAACCATTTCTAGCTTTCAGGCCCTACCAGCACAATCTGGGAGTGGAATTTGGTCCATGGAACATAAGATGCAATGGCCTATTCTATCCATTTATAGTGGACTCTCCCACCCATAGGGACCACCATTCCAAAACAGAGTGATTGAGCTATGTGCTGTGACTATGAAACCTATAATCAAAAATCAAAACCCAAATTACCAAAAAGCTGCCTGAGGTGTGAGGGGTTCAAGTCCTCCCCCTCCCCGGATGCTCCCCGGCCCTCCACCTCCCGCTCATGCGTGGCCGCGTTGTTACTGCCAAAATCTCACCTTTCTCTGCCCACCAATGCCCAATTAAAAAATACGGAGACGGGATTTTGGAGGAAGTAGACGGCTTTACTCCTCAGCTGGCCGAGGGGGCACACAGCAGGCTAGCACCCCAGGAACAGTGCCCTGTCCCCAGCTGGGGGACCTGAGAGACTGTACACAGCCGGGGTCTCCTGGGTCCCTCAGCCTGCCACCTTCCTTCCGAAATGCAAACAGCCCTAAGGGGTGACTTGCTACAAGGGTGCAGGGAGAGCAAAAATGCGGTACAGGGTGAAGATTACGTAGATTAGGGGACTTCTGGTTACAGACACTACAGGTTAGTAACACTTCAAGTAAAACTAGGAGCGAATAACTCTGACGACCGGTCATGTTTCTTCTCTAGGCTTCGCTTGTTCTATGTTTGTTGTCTAGGCTTCGCTGTTTACTGTCCTTGTTCTCAGGAGAGGAAACACTTCGTTTCTATTTTTGCTGCAACAACCTCATCTGTGCGTCCCCAGCCTCCAGCAGGGAGTGAAGCTGCCCTGTCTGGTACCCCTTTCCTGCTGCGCGCTGGCGTCCATCGAGTTTTGAGCAGCAGTTACTTGCTGGGCACAGTTCCTCACCCATCAAGTCGTCAGTACCTGCTGAGGCTCCCAGAGGGACAGAAGCCGCC
>NW_011494913.1:8272338-8273546 GCF_000754665.1 Bison bison bison | reverse complement strand
AATTACCACAAGCTGCCTGAGGTGTGAGGGGTTCAAGTCCTCCCCCCACCGGATGCTCCCCCACCCCCCACCTCCCACTCATGGGTGGCCACCCTGTTACTGCCAAAATCTCGCCTTTCTCTGCCCACCAATGCCCAATTAAAGAATACGGAGACAGAATTTTGGAGGAAGTAGACGGCTTTACTCCTCAGCTGGCCGAGGGGGCACACAGCAGCCTAGCACCCCAGGAACAGTGCCCTGTCCCCACCCGGGCGACCTGAGAGACTGTACACAGCCGGGGTCTCCTGGGTCCCTCAGCCTGCCACCTTCCTTCCGAAATGCAAACAGCCCTAAGAGGTGACTGCTACAAGAGGGTGTAGGGAGAGCAAAAATGTGGTGCAGGATGAAGATTACGTAGATTAGGGGACTTCTGGTTACAGACACTACAGGTTAGTAACACTTCAAGTAAAACTAGGAGCGAATAACTCTGAAGACTGGTCATGTTTCTTCTCTAGGCTTCGCTGTTCACTGTCCTTGTTCTCACAGAGGAAACACTTCATTTCTATTTTTGCTGCAACAACCTCATCTGTGCGTCCCCAGCCTCCAGCAGGGAGTGAAGCTGCCCTGTCCGGTACCCCCTTTTCTGCTGCGCGCTGGCGCCCATCGAGTTTTGAGCAGCAGTTACTTGCTGGGCAGAGTTCCTCACCCATCAAGTCGTCAGTAGCTGCTGAGGCTCCCAGAGGGACAGAAGCCGCCTTCCCAGCCCCAGCCCTGGAGCTGGAGTCCAGCCCTGAGAGTCTGCCTCTCTGGCGGCTGATGACCAGCCGAGGCTGGCAGTCTTCTGTGCTCCGCGCGTCCACAGGGGGTCGGGCTTAGTTCAGGCTCACCGCCAACAGTGCGGGTGACGGTGGCGTTTCAAATCACCAATCGGCTTATTTTGGCCGGGGAAAGAACGCCTTCTACAAAACATTTATAAAGAACCTTTCTTCCGCCCAGGGCGGGAGATCTGGGTTCTTCCACACCAGAGACATGGATCAAAGAAGCGGCGCGCGTGCAGTTGACCCCAAGTCCTAGTTTCGGGGCCGCCCCTGCGCTCCACGGGCAGACGGCCAAGCCGCCTCGCTTGGTGTCCCCCGGCCCTCGGGCTGCAGACGGGGCCGCTGGCGGAGCCAGAAGCCGAGGCGGCCCCGTGTCCCTGTCCGACGGCGCCTCCAGCGGCCGCATCTCCC
>NW_011494913.1:8272132-8272238 GCF_000754665.1 Bison bison bison | reverse complement strand
CCCGGGGATCCCGCCGGCGGCACAGCGGCCCCTCCGCCGGGCTAAGGGCTTCCGACCGACCGGGCTCGGCCCCGCGGGGAGAAACTGCGCCCGCTCCCCGCACGCG
>NW_011494913.1:8268947-8272032 GCF_000754665.1 Bison bison bison | reverse complement strand
GCCGCGCGTCCACGCCCGCTCGCCTCCCTGGGCCCGACCCTGGGCCTCCGGCAGCTGCGGGGACCGGGAGCAGAGGACCAGGAGAAGGGGCGCGCGCGGCACATCCGAGCTCGGTCACGGGGTCCAGGCCTCAGACGTGCGGGCGCCCGGGCCCCTCTCCAGAAGAGGACCGGAGCGGGAAGCTCCAGGACTGGGGATCACCGACGGGGCGGGGCGGAAGGAGTCTCCCGGGGCTCCGGGCTCAGCAGCGCTGCTCTTTCTCAAGTGTTTCTTGATCTCAGCGGTCCGAATCGCCCTCTGCAGTCCTGCCACGCTGCTCTTACTACCTTGTACTTTTGTGTTGAATGGACGCTGTAGATCAGGACATCACGGGGGAACTAGGAGTTAAAGAGGGTGGGGCACTTGCCCAAATAGGTGGTGAGAAGACGCTGCATCTCAGGGACCCCCACACCCGCAGCCACATCCTGCCCACCCAGCTCCTACCCTAATGTCTGGGGCTCCTCCTGCCTGAACCCTGCAGAGGCCTAGCTGTCCCTTGGATTCTGTGCCTGTGTTCACCGGGACCTCTCCCGGCTCAGCCCTGTCTGTGCAGACCCCACCCACCCTCCCTGACCTCATGCTTCAGGAAATGACCCTGACAGGTGTCACCCAAATACAATCTGATCATTGTTTCTCGCTGGTTAAAAATTAGGAGAGCATTCTTCTAGGCCTGTTCATTGTGAGCCACATTATGACCCAATTGTTGTATTATCTGTATATCATATTTTAGTAGGTGATTATACTCTGAGCTGTTGTGAAGGTACTTCACAATTGTTTAAAGTAATTTTCTCTCAAGTTGTGCAGAAAGAGTAGTGTGATCAACAGTTTCCCTCCCCCCAAAAGACGTCTGGGTCCTAATCCCCAGAACCTGTGACTGTTAACTCAAATGGCAAAAGGGACTTGTGTGGATGTGGTTAAAGAAAGGATCTACACCCGGAGGCCCTCTGGGTTACTGGTGAGGGTGCAATGTAGTCCCAAGCGTCCTCAGAAGTCAGAGGGAGTCAGGAGGGTCACAGCTGGTGAAGGAGACGTGAGGACATGAGCCACAGCGGGGCTGAAGTGGCTGCTGGGCCCACAAGCGAGCAGGACAGCGACCCTAGAAAGAACAACCCCAGATCCTCCAGAAGGAACACAGACCCTCTGAAACCTCCATGTCCGCACAGCGAGATCCACATTGGACTGCTCCAGAGGGATGGGAAAGTGAACTTGTGCTCATTTGTTATTCCAGCAGTAAGAAATGAATACAGGTAGGGAAATGTATCTTTTTTAAAGATACATGGGTCCCTACTGGTAGGAAGAATTTCTTTAACATTTAAAATGTGTTCTTTAAAAAATGTATCTTTTTAAAAGATACATGGCCCCCCTACTGGCAGGAAGAATTTCTTTGTATCAGGGAGTTAGAATGAGAAAAGGTAACTTGATAATATGTATCTTCTGAAAAGCAATTCAGAAGCCACTCTCCTGAGAAAGAGGGAAGGGAAGATGTGGGTAGATATGAAAGGCCCTCCCTGGGGGCAGAAAGGGACTGTGGGCAGAGGAGCCTCAGGGAAACAGCTGCGAGGGTGTGTGCTGCTGATCTTACTTAGATCTGGAGATGCTCTGGAGACAGCTGAGCTGAGAGAGGGTGATGCACAAGGGGCTCCTGGGGCCTTGCACCTGCATCTTGACCTCCAGGTGAGCGCCGTCCCTCAGAGATGAGCATCCAGAACCGGCGGGGTGGGGGGTGGGGGGTCCCACTGGAGGGAAAGAGTAACCAGGAAAAAAAAATGACCTTATATCACAACGTGCCTCATGGAAACTTAGCTTTGCATCTTTTTTTTTCTTCTTCTGATACCTATCCGAAAGTGACAGTGATATGTTACCAAATGCTGAGGTAAGAAACCAGTCGTTCTCAGTGCACAAGCCTGAAGTAAACTGTGCTTGTGAGTCGGGGAGAACACGAGCCGGCTCTGAGTCACACAAACATCCACATCCTATCGCTACCCCTGTCTACTTGTGTGACTTTGGACAGGACACCTAGTGTCTTTAATCACCTGTTTCTTTACTTCTAGAGTAGAAATGGCAATCTTATTGCATCATAGAGCTGTGTGGAAAGTTACATGAGATAAGACATGTATTGGCACTTAGATGAGGGTAGCTCAGTTCAGTTCAGTCATGCAGTCATGTCCAACTCTCTGTGACCCCATGGACATCAGGCCTCCCTGTCCATCACCAACTCTGGAGCTTACTCAAACTCATGTCCATCGAGTCGGTGATGCCATCCAGCCATCCCATCCTCTGTCGTCCCCTTCTCCTGCTTTCAATCTTTCCCAGCATCAGGGTCTTTTCCAGTGAGTCAGTTCTTAACATTTGTGAGGGTAGCTAGCGATCTCCCAGATCCCAGGGAATGACTCTTGATACTGAGCACAGGGGGATCATGCTTAGCAGCCTCTGGATTCTGGTCCTGCTTTGGATTATTTCCATCCATCTGGCCTGTTTCCACTTCTGCATCCACCTTGGTTCAAAAGACCTTATTACTCTCAACTGTAAAAATCTACTTTTCACTGTACAAGGTTGGAGGAGTTGGTGAGAAGCAGCCTTTCTCTGTGCCCACTCTGAGCCCTTTGAGTTCAGGAAACAAGGTTCTGAGGCAGCTGACAAAACTCAGACTTTGGTACTTTTAGAAACCTAGCCAAGATTACATCACAAGTGAGGGTGACCACGATTCAAATGCAGATACATCCTGTCCCTGGGTCTCAGACCCACAGGAGGCCCGTTTCCCATTCTACTCAGATAGCCTCAGCAATTGCTTTCATCTTTCTAACTTCATAGATTTCTTGGGCTTCCCTGGAGGCTCAGCTGTAATAAATCTGCCTGCAGTGCAGGAGATATGGGTTCCATCCCTGAGTCAGGAAGATGCCCTGGAGAAGGAAATGGCAACCCACTTCAGTATTCTTGCCTGGGAAATCCATGAACAGAGGAGCCTAGCGGGCTATACTCCATGGGTTCACAAAGAGTCAGACACAACTTAGTGATGAAACCACCACCACATTATTATCAAAGTAAT
>NW_011494913.1:8268523-8268847 GCF_000754665.1 Bison bison bison | reverse complement strand
ACTGGAATACCCTGGATCAGCTGGGACTGGACCCTGGCACAGGAGATTACATGAGAACTGGCAATCTGATGAATGTTACAGAGGGTGAATGCAGGTGCTCTGGGAGCTGATGGAAGAGTTAGGGAAGACTCCCCTGAACAAGGAGTATTGAACATGAAGATGAAATGATGGGGAGCTGGTGGAACAAGGGGTAGGGAAAAGAGCTCCCCAGGTAGGAGGAACAGCATATATAAAACAATGACTCAGGGGGAAACATGGTGCCAGGCCCTAAAAGAAGTCCAGGATGGCAGGGTGATTAGAGTGAGGAGAAACACCGAGGTCACT
>NW_011494913.1:8267970-8268423 GCF_000754665.1 Bison bison bison | reverse complement strand
CACCTTCCATGCAATGCCTGTTAACGTGTTTTTGACATCTACTTTAAAAAAATATTTATTGGTGAAAGACCTTTACACTTGCTGCACATGTCACTTCCCACTCCCTAGCTTTTGCTTTCTTCATTTCATGATGTCTTTTGATGAGCAGCAGTTGTTACTTGTAACATGATCATATTTATCCATCTTTTGCTTACCCGTTTGTTTGGCTTTTTAAAGTAGTTCTTCATTCCCCAGACAGCATAATAGCATTCTGTTAGGTATTATCCAAAATTTTCATGTTTTTTGTCTTTCATAGTTAATGTTTATTAATACCTTCAATTTAAGTTTCAACTTACCTGCAGTTTATATTCATGCCTTGTCTCTGAAGAAAAACAGCTTCTTTTCCAGCAAAGCCTGTGGAGAGAAGATAGCACCCTACCCTCTCCCCACATCTCCCTTCACCCACAGCCCCAT
>NW_011494913.1:8266701-8267870 GCF_000754665.1 Bison bison bison | reverse complement strand
ATTTTGGTTTATTTCCTTTCCAATTTAAACATTTCCATGGTGTGAAAGTTGCTATACTTTGTTTAACCAAATCCTTACGCTGAGAGTAAAGACTATTTCTCATTTTAGAGTACATATTCTAATAGTCAAAATATTTACCTATTACTTGGTATGAATTCCCAGAATTGAGACTTAAAATTTCCATGCCAAACATAAATCATTTTTACCGCTTTTTGATCTGTATGTACTGTCAAAGGACCAAACAAGAAGGAATGTTGAATACTTAATCTGCTAAGGATGATAGCTACAATCTTTGTTAAATGTGTATGATATTATTTTATGAGGCACTTGTCTCTATTTAATAGAAGACAAAATAATATCTCAGCCTTAATTTGTTGAGGGAAGTTGACTTCTTTTTTTTTTTTTTTTTTTCTGTTGTCTAACAAGCATTTGTATTTCTTTATATGAACATTTCAGTTTATGGATCTTGCCAAACTTTTTGCTCGATTCCTTGTTTTATTACACACTTATAGGGGCTATGTATTGGTAATGTAAGACTTTTGTCAAGTGTATTATAGTTTTGAGTTTGTAATCTTCCTTTTCCTTTTTGACATATAAGTGTTTAGCAATGTTGCAGTAAAACCCACAAAGACTTTTCTATGTACTTTGGCATTCAATGTAATGCTTATATATTAGTTTGCTGGGGCTGCCATGACAAAATTGCACATCCCCAGAAGCTTGAATGGCAGACATTTGTTTTCTTATAGCCCCAGAGGCTGGACACCCAAGAGCATAGTGTGGTTGGGGTTGATTCTCCCAAGGACTTGCTCCTTGACTGGCAGACAATGGCTTTCTCTGGGTCCTCACTTGCCCCTTCCTCTGTGTGCACCCTTCCTGGGGTTTCTTTCTGTGTTCGATTTCCTTTTCTTACATGGACAAGAGTCATACTGGATTAGGGCACAACTTAAAGGCCTCAATTTATTTATCTCTTTAAAAACTCTGTCTGCAGATATAATCACATTCTGAGTCCCTGCAGGTTAGCACTTCAACACATCTCCCTGGGGGGACACAACCCAGTCCATCAGAGTTTATCAAGGTCTTCCCCATCTCAAGACTGCATACATGTTTATACTTTATTCTTAAGGTTTACGGTATCAGATTTTATATTAAATGCCAATTGGAATTTCTTT
>NW_011494913.1:8265772-8266601 GCF_000754665.1 Bison bison bison | reverse complement strand
TTCCGTGTTCCAAGGCCAAATTTGCCTGTTACTCCAGGTGTTTCTTGACTTCCTACTTTTGCATTCCAGTCCCCTATAATGAAAAGGACATCTTTTGTGAGTGTTAGTTCTAAAAGGTCTTGTAGGTCTTCATAGAACCATTCACTTTCAGCTTCTTCAGCGTTACTGGTTGAGGCATAGACTTGGATTACTCTAATATTGAATGGTTTGCCTTGGAAACGAACAGAGATCATTCTGTCATTTTTGAGATCAGGGAGTTAGAATGAGGAAAGGTAATTCGATAATATGTATCCTCGGAAAAGCAATTCAGAAGCCACTCTCCTGAGAAAGAGGGAAGATGTGGGTAGATATGAAAGGCCCTCCCTGGGGGCAGGAAGGGACTGTGGGCAGAGGAGCCTCAGGGAAACAGCTGGGAGGGTGTGTGCTCGTGATCTTACTTAGATCTGGAGATGCTCTGGAGACAGCTGAGCTGAGAGAGGGTGATGCACAAGGGGGCTCCTGGGGCCTTGCATCTTGACCACCAGGTGAGCGCCGTCCCTCAAAGATGAGCATCCAGAACTGGGGGGGTCCCACTGGAGGGAAAGAGTAACCAGGGGAAAAAAATGATCTTATATCACAACGTGCCCCATGGAAACTTAGCTTTGCATCTTTCTCTTCTGACACCTAGCTGAAAGTGACAGCAATATGTTATCAAATGCTGAGGTAAGAAGCCAGGCATTCTCAGTGCACAAGCCTGAAGTAAACTGTGCTTGTGTGAGTTGGGGGAACACGAGCTGGCTGTGAGTCACACAAACATCCACATCCTATCGCTACCCCTGTCTACTTGTGT
>NW_011494913.1:8261686-8265672 GCF_000754665.1 Bison bison bison | reverse complement strand
ATACATGTTTATACTTTATTCTTAAGGTTTATGGTATCAAATTTTATATTAAATGCCACTTGGAATTTATTTTGATATGTGGCACAAATCTTACTGAGAAATAGATTATAGAAAGAAAAGCTTGTAGGTAATATAAATACATAATTTGCAGAATATTAGTAAAGCAAATTCTCATGTTCTCAACACCCACTCTCATTTAAAAAGATTCTAATTTTTCTGTATATGTCAATTCTATGTCATTCTCTGCCTTTTATTTGAGATTTTCACATGCATATGAGTTCCTAAACAGTACACAGGCTTTTCCTCTTTTGTCCCTTTATGTAAGTAGAATCACAGTGATTATCATTTTGTGACATACTATTTAATTTGTGTGTGGTATGGGTTTCTGAGGTTCATTCATTTGTATGCATGCCATTGAATTACTTTTACTGCTATATAGTAGTCCATACTTTAAATGTACCAGATCTATCCATTCTATTGTTGCTGGATGTTGGAGCTATTTACAGCTATTTGCTGCTAAGAATATCATTCACATGTATCTGCTTTATGAGCTGGATGGGAATTAATGACACCTAGGGTGTGCACTTGTGCAGCTGTGCTGTGTTACAACAGTTGCCATTCTGATTAACAAGGAATGACAGCTTCTTCTGTTCCACATCTGAGCCAGCCTTTTCATAGTCACTCACTAATGTTTGCTCAACTGTGAGCTGTGAGATGGTGTTTTGTTGCAATTTTAACTACTATTTAATTTATCACAAATGAAATTGATCACATTTTAAGTGTTCATTGGACTTCCATGTTTCACCTTCCATGCAATGCCTGTTAACGTGTTTTTGACATCTACTTTAAAAAAATATTTATTGGTGAAAGACCTTTACACTTGCTGCACATGTCACTTCCCACTCCCTAGCTTTTGCTTTCTTCATTTCATGATGTCTTTTGATGAGCAGCAGTTGTTACTTGTAACATGATCATATTTATCCATCTTTTGCTTACCCATTTGTTCAGCTTTTTAAAGTAGTTCTTCATTCCCCAGACATCATAATAGCATTCTGTTAGGTATTATCCAAAAGGTTTCATGTTTTTTGTCTTTCATAGTTAATGTTTATTAATACCTTCAATTTAAGTTTCAACTTACCTGCAGTTTATATTCATGCCTTGTCTCTGAAGAAAAACGGCTTCTTTTCCAGCAAAGCCTGTGGAGAGAAGATACCACCCTACCCTCTCCCCACATCTCCCTTCACCCACAGCCCCATCCCTAGAGCTGTCAGCGATGCAAGAAATAAGAGAGAGAGAGAGAGAGAGCAGGACAAGTGGAAGAGAAGGATGGAGCTGATGCCTTCCATGTGTGGTGTGGGGTCTCTCCCCCCGGAGGGAGCATTTAAGTAAAGGCCTGAAGCCAGTGAAGGAATGAGCTGTCTGTCGCTGGAAGAGAAGCGTGTTTCAGGGGAATCAGAGAGAAGGGAAATGCTCTGCAACTGCGGGGGCATGGGGATTTCAAAGAACAGCCCGGGGTGCCATGTGGTCCAGCACCTGAGAGGAGAAGGGGTTCATTTTCACAAACTTTCCCGTTCTTCACAAGAGCTGCCTCCACCTCCAGGTAAAAAAAGTCTCACTTTTAAAGACTCACCTGAACCTGCCCTCCTCTATGAGACTGTCAGGGCCCCCAGACTCCTGGGCGGAGTGAGTGGACTCTCCACTGGGCTGTTATGGTGATTACTTTCTGTATTACCAGCAGAGAATGAGCTTCTCAAAGAGAGATTTGTTCTTTATCACTATTGATAAAAATGTCCAGTAAATATAGGATGAATGTAGAAATGAATCCAAGAAGGAATGATGCTAACATTTTCTTCCATCTTCACCTTGGCCCATTAGAAACTGGGTATAGTAGGAACCCTGGGCTTCTGTTAAAAAGAATCTAGTAACAGTCAGGTCCATCTTTAACCTTGTAGGTAGGTCCTAGAAATGAGACTCAGGCCAAAGCTTCCCGCCCTCCCCTCACTGAGAGTTGGTGACCAGTCAGCCCTTCTTTCTTTGTTCTGCCCATTGAGTGACAAGGTCTGCAGGCTCCATGGGCCGATCTTCCACCTGGCTTGGCTCTCCTTGGCCATCCCAGATTCACAAGTGCCCATCTGATACAGGGACCAAGAAGCTGGTGTCATTACCTGCTGTGAGTCACAGCCCTGGGCCCCTGGCTGATTCGCATTTGCTTCTGGTGACAAGGGCTCCCGCCTGTCCCTGAACAGAGGGGCTGGCCATGCTGCCCTGGTCAGCTTCCTGCACAGACAGCCTCCTGTCGTTTCACCTTGACTCTGCCTGTCCCTTTGCCTTATTGGGACGTCCTGCCTGTCACAGCCACTGCTGTTCCTCACCCTGAATGAGGAAGTAGGTAAGTTCTTATGACCCCGAGAATCCCCGGGTGGTGAGTTATGTGGCCAGCCCTGGCCTTCGCACCCCAGGATGATCAGCGACCTAGCCTGCACTGAATGCAGTCGATTCGTTCTGCCTGAGAGAGAGGAGGAGAGGGTGGACTTGGGGTGGGTCCTGAAGGTATTTACTGAGTCAGAGATGCTGAGATCAGGCCTGGTTTTCCTTATGGGGAGTCTGAATCATCATTGAAAGACAGCAACCTTCCCCAGCAGTCTGGGGGCTCAGGAAGCCCAGCCAGCCTGCGGGCTCTCTGCTGCCCTGAGTGAGCCCCGCAGACAGCTGCTCCAGGTTCCATGGGCTGCTCTCCTCGTGGGGTTTTCTGGCGGTTTTGGTTCATTGCTCCCCTCACATCTCCTTGGACTATTCAGCACAACTGATGTGTGCCTGTTCCCTGAGATGCTGAACACACTGGGAACTCCTCCTTTTCTGTGACCTGGAGTTTTGTAAGCCTCCGAAATATCTAACAGAATCAGGTACAAAATGTGAGAAGAATGAAAATAAAGAGAAATGAAATGTCATTCTTTTTTTTTTTGCTGGACTCAGTCTTTTAAAAATTTAACTGATTGATTTCTTTTGGCTGCACTGGGCCGTCACTGCCGCACACCCGCTGTCTGCAGTGTGACCTGCAGAGGCTCCTCTACTGCGGGGCCTGGCTTCTCACTGTGGCGGCTTCTCTTGCTGTGGAGCAGCCGCTCCATGGTGCGCACACTTCAGTGGTCTGGGTGCACAGGCTTTGTTGCTCTGTGGCTTGTGGGATCTTCCCAGACCAGAGATCAAACCTGTGTCCCCTGCATTAGCAGGTGGATTCTTAACCACTGCACGTCCAGGGAAGTCCCCGGACTCAATCTTTCGAAAGAACTGAATTTAGTTTCAGAACGGACGTATAGCAGTGCACACAAGGTCAATGGTGGTTGGGGGATCTTTCAAGAACTACTCTAAAGGAAGTCCTAGGATGGCTGGGAAGAGCCCTCATGGTAAAATAAATGAAACAAGAAGCCAGACCCAGAATTAGAGCTGCTGGGGACAGAATGGGGCGGTGCTGGGCCTCTGGACACACTCTTCTCTTTCACATCAGCTGCTGCCCACAGACATCATTTACGACAATAGCTCTGAGCAGGGGAGACTTGGCAGATGAGTTGGGGAGGGAACGCAACTTCTCACCACATTAGCGACAGCTTCTCGTTCTCCTGTGGCCACTAGATCATCTGAGGTATTTATTTCGAGGGCGAACTTATGGCTGAGGCCCGAGCTCTCTTATGAAGACAAGAGAGTAGGTGGGACTTGTATTCAGAGGAAGCACACCCTTCTGGGAAAATGGGAAACCTAGAGATGAGCAGGGTGAAATGAAACAAATGATTATATTTCTTATCTTTGAAGAAGATGGAGAGTGTCAACTAAATGTCAGAATATGTTTTGAGTGAGCACACAAATTTGTTCGATGAAGAAAGTAATTAATTTTCCTTCCTTAGAGACAAATACCTTCCTATACAAAAATTATGAAATGAAGAATGTTTCTGCCAATAATATTTAGTAGGACAGAAATCCATGTAGTATTT
>NW_011494913.1:8261081-8261537 GCF_000754665.1 Bison bison bison | reverse complement strand
AAAAGCCTCACTTTTAAAGACTCACCTGAACCTCCCCTCCTCTATGAGACTGTCAGGGCCCCCAGACTCCTGGGCGGAGCGAGTGGACTCTCCACTGCCCTGTGATGGGGGTTACTTTCTGTATTACCAGCAGAGAATGAGCTTCTCAAAGAGAGATTTTGTTCTTTATCACTAGTGATAAAAATGTCCAGTAAATATTGGATGAATTTACAAATGAATGATGAAAGAATGATGCTAACATTTTCTTCCATCTTCACCTTGGCCCATTAGAAACTGGGTATAGTAGGAACCCTGGGCTTCTGTTAAAAAGAATCTAGTAATGGTCAGGTCAGTCTGTAACCTTGTAGGTAGGTCCTAGGAATGAGACTCAGGCCAAAGCTTCCTGCCGCCTCCCTCTCACTGAGAGTTGGTGACCAGTCAGCCCTTCTCTCTGTGTTCCACCCAGTGGGTGACAAG
>NW_011494913.1:8224024-8260981 GCF_000754665.1 Bison bison bison | reverse complement strand
AGAGACAAATACCTTCCTATACAAAAATTATGAAATGAAGAATGTTTCTGCCAATAATATTTAGCAGGAGAGAAATCCATGTAGTATTTCACCATGCCTCTGAAGGTGTCAACTAGATTTCACCCCAAAGTAAACCTCCTCTGCATTTGATGAGTGTGTGTGCCCTGTGGGACTGTGACACCCACCGGGGGACTCATGATGTATGTGCTCCTGCTTCTTTCCTGTGCAAGGGGGTTTAAGAGCTTATCTGTGTGACCAGAGTGCCTGACCTTCCACCAAGACATGACCCCTTAGGTTGTTTCACCCACCACTGAAAAGGTTCACAGTGGCTTTGCCACATATCTGAGGCCTTGACAGAAGTAAGGTTAGGGCTCCAAAGCTGCCTCATTCCCACATGGGGAGGACTCAAGATGACTGAAGGCACTTGCACCCAGAGGGTCAAGGGAGGGCACAGCAGGAAGGGTGGGGACTCTAAACGACTTCAGTGGGTATCAGAGAACAAAGCCTGATGCATTTGATCAAGAATTAGTTATGGAAATGTTTGAGAGTGGTATTTGTTCTGTGGAGTCAAGATTCCCCAACTGATCATTGTGAGGGTTTCCTGGGATTTGATGTAAATCATAGGAATTGAATATTAATTAAATAACTCTGAACAAGTAGGTCTAATCAGAGTATAACATCTCATGACTTTCTTTTTTTTTTTTCTGCATAAAATGGAAATATTACTACCTTGTTTATGTGGGGAGTAACCCACAGTGCTTTGACCCCAGAGAGGAGGGTTCCCCATATCTCTGCATGCCTGTGATTTGGTAGGAGGGGTCACCCCCAGGTGAGTGGTTGGGGACTCATGCCTGGAATATCTAGCAGGGCTTTAGAGGCTTGGATATCATGATGGTTTCTGTTTCCTGAGCTTCATCTGGTCAGTTTCAACTGTCCTGCATGAGGATGCAGAGCAGGACAGTGGTGGCTGAGTTCTTGCCTTGAAACAATGAGAGGGACTTGCTCTAACTCCTGGTTTGATCTGTGTCTTGCCAAATTGTCCAGTTTCTCCTTTCAGCTTGGATCTTCTAACACCACCCAGCAAATACTAATGCCAGTAACATCCACCACTCTGTTAGGCATATGGCAGCTAAGGGACTGATATGGAAACAGCCTCTTTCTATCATTCACACCCACTTGTTATAGCATCCGTAAAGGTTGTGACTTTAGAGGATATATGGGAGAGGTTCTATTAAAAGAAAAAAAAAAAATACAACCCTCAGGCTCACTAGAGAAAAATCCCCTGATTTACCATGTGAATGGCTACAATGGCCTCAGGTGTGTAGTGAGCGTAGAGGACAGTGATGAGTGTGAAAGAAGTCTCCAAACCAGGAGAACAGGCATGTCATCAGGTGAACCCAGTGTGACAGAAGCTGGGGCAGAGGTGGTGATGGGCAAGAAGGAGTAATGAGGGATTATTTACTTTTCCTAATTTTAAAAAAATATTAAGCTTTTATAGACTATATTTGAACATTTTGGTAGCTACAAAAAAGATAAATAAAGTTTCCTCACTACCTTCTTCACAATAACTCAGTTTCTCTCTGCTAGTAAACTTTATTCAGGCTTGAGAATTGAATGCAGTGTGTGTCGATTCTTATTTCTTAATGGTGACTGTGCATTGAGGAGAAAGGGGAGAGTGGACCGAATAAAGCCCAGGGCGCTGGACAGCAAACTGCAGACTAGGGCGCCCCAAGCCCGCACTCCCCCACGGTGAAGTCAGCAAAGCAACCAGGGTCTGCCAGCGCAGAGGACCCGAGAAACAGCAACAATGATCTCTTTTCTGCTCCCACCATTGCCAGCCCTAGCAGGAGTCCAGATTATCTCCTGGGGTGTGTGTGTGCCTCTATGTTTGTACGTGGGTGTGTGCATGTGTGTGTGTGCGTGTGTGTGTGTACTTCGTATTTTTTCCTGCCACATAAGTGAGTCTGGATGCTTCAAGTAAGCAATGGCCATGCCATGCAAACAGCACAGTGGAAAGGGTAGTGTCTTTGGGAGTTGAGTGTGCACACAGAGTTTGTATCATGGGTCCAGGTGCAAACTTCCGGTTGTTCCCATGGGTCATACCTGTTTTGTGAGGGGAATGGTCTTCCCTTGGGATATCAGCTCAAAACTTATGGAGAGAAGGACTACATAGGTATATGTTAGAGCCAGCAGCTCTGGGCATGGATGATTGGGCAAACCAAGTGAATTGCTTGAGGCTCCTGATGTGAAGGAAGAGACTGTGGACATAGGGACCCCAGGCCTGCAGAGTCAGAGTTCTGATTGCCTGCAGGGGCTGTGGGTGTTAGTGGAGCAGAGAGGTGCAGGGGCTGAGATGCCAGCTGCCTTCCCAAGACTATAGCAGGAGGGAGCAGAGAAGCACGTAGTGTGGCCCATCTTTGTTTCTGGCACATCTTTCTGTCCAGACACCAGGTTACAGGGCAGACTTGATTCTTGCCCTTTAAAACCGCTTTAGCTATTCTAACTCTTCATTTTTCCGCTTCACTTTTTTAAAAGATATATATATATATATACACACACCCCTACGTTATGCTATGCTAAGCTAAGTCGCTTCAGTCGTGTCCGACTCTGTGCGACCCCATAGACGGCAGCCCACTAGGCTCCCCTGTCCCTGGGATTCTCCAGGCAAAAACACTGGAGTGGGTTGCCATTTCCTTCTCCAATGCATGAAAGTGAAAAGTGAAAGTGAAGTCGCTCAGTCGTGTCCGAACTACACCTTTCAGGCTTCTCCATCCATGGGATTTTCCAGGCAAGAGTACTGGAGTGGGGTGCCATTGCTTTCTTCGATGTATACCCCTGGAAGTGCTAAAACTTTCTGTTTTCATTTGACAGTTTGCCATCGACATCTTTCCAATACCTATAGATTTAACTCGTTTAAATAACAGCAGTAAACCAAAAAGCATATTGATAGTCTTGTGTTATGTGAATGCACTGAAAATTTACTTAACTGATCCCTTGCCGTGTTTTCTAAATATTCTGTTTTTATGTAATGCTGATATCAACATTCTTAATGTATATGTAGTCACACAAATGTTCTCACACACCCATTTCTTGTCACCTGGCTTTGCTTGGTAAAGACTAAAAGATCAATTACGTAGTTAAGTTTTCAGTCATTTCCTTCCTGGCTTCTGAGCCTTGTATTTTTGTACTTTAGTAACATCTCAACTCTGAAATTACATAATAAGATGTCTTCTGTGCTTTCGTTCTTTCCGTTTTACTTTCGTTCTTTCCGTTTTCCTTTCGTTCTTTCCGTTTTCCTTTCGTTCTTTCCGTTTTCCTTTCGCTGTTTCAGCTCACAGTTCACACAGCCCAGCCCCCTGCAGAATCTCCCTTGCTCAGGTTGGCCTGCGGCCCTGCAGTCTCGCGGGGAGGGCCTCTCCGCCGCGGCCTTCCGCTCTCCGCCCGCCCTCGTCTGCCGCCTGGGCCGCTCCGCGACGCCGCGTCGCGCTGTCCCGAGGAGGGAGCCCCCTCCGAGGCAGAGGCCCCGGGCGATCTCGGGCGTTAGGGCGGTCGGTGCCGCTGCGGCCTGCCGGCGACTCGTCCCGGGGACACTCGAACCGGTTGTCGGGCGCCCCGGCGGCCGCTTTCAGAGCGTTCCTGTCCTTCCGCGACCTTCATAAGGGCTGCCACTCAGCCAGCGAAACCGGGATAGAGCTCCAGAGACTGGCAGCACTGGCTGCGATATCCCCGGTGCTGTGGTGACCTAGGCACATCTGCTCTTGCTGAAGATTGGATCCGCAGGGCTTCGAGAGGCGGTCTAGTGCTGCGGCTTTCGGTAGGTTGCCGCTCGCTCTGGTCGACCAGCATCTCACCTCATTCTTCCATCCGTAGAGCCTCGGAGCGGGCAGGTAGAGGGTCTTCGGCGCCGGAGTGCCTGTGGCTCGGCGGTCAGGCTCCTGGTCACCGTTAGGGGCGTCCGTCTCCCCTCCGCGGTCTCCCCGCTCCAGGGTCTGTGTCTTCTCCAGCTTGGCCGAGACCGTGCTCGCAGGGCTCGTTGGCGAGCGCCCCTGGGCCCCGTCTCCGTGCCTGGAGGCGTCCTGCTCACGCCGTACGTGAACGTTCAGGCTTGCATGGCGAGGACGTGCCGTGTCTCTAGAAACTGTGCGGCGATCTGAACGTTTCGTCTGCCTGGGGTACAGCTCGCGGCAGAGAGAGTAACGGTGCCCCGCGTGGTATCCTGGGTCCACATTTTCCTGTTTTCCCGCCTCGGGTGATAATGGCCATGTGTCTCCGTCGGCAGACGTTGCGGGGTTCCCGCATACCGTCCATGAATTCTAGGCGTCCTACCCCGGAGTGGGGCCTAGCCGGACGCGCTGAACAAGGCTGCGCTGAGCTGCACGCCCAGCCCCCCACCCGAGCTCGGATCTACCGGCGCCACGTCCTCGCCGCCTGGGGGCCCAGGTCCGCACCAGGGCCATGCGGCGGGGAGCTGCTCCCTGACGGACGCTGTCGTGTCACCAAGCCCTACGGCCGTGCGAGCGCGAGCTGCATCTTTGCGTGGACCGCCTGTAGTTTCTGCTGTTCTTGCGGGCTCGTCGTTTTTGTGAACCACACACGGGTCCCCCGACGCGGGCGAGCAAGGAGGTCGCCCAATGCGCGGCTCTAGTCCTGCCCGGGCTCGGTGGTGAGAAGCGCCAAACAAAACTTTGAGATCCAAAAAGTGGCCGGAGACGTCCGTTGATGGTACCAGGGTAACGAACCTGGCTCGGTCTTTACTTCTGGAAGAGCCTCTGAACACGCGTCGACGGGAGGACGCTTAGGGGAAAGAAATGCAACCTGCGTGGAACTCGTAGGAAATGAGTGCAGAGTGGTGGTGCTGTACCTTCTCCGCCCTCCGTTCCGGATTTGTACAGGTGGCGTTCACGCTGTTTGGTCACAGCCGACAGGTCGACCAGGTGGCCAGGCAACTTTGGCGCTCTCAAATTCACTATACTGTAGGTTGGAGTAGATGAAGGACATTAAAATCTATAATAATGAAAATTACTATTATCGTTATCACTCGCCGTTACTGTAATTATTACCATTGTCTGTAATTAATGATAAAAGTTTACCCACAAAATAGCTAGCTGCTCAATTGAAGAGGACCAAAGAGGAGTTTCAGTATGTCTTACATATTCGTTTAAAAGCAGAGGAAACTCTCTACAACCCCCGAGGCCCTGCCCCATGCCCCGCAGCAACCATTCTGGAAACCCACACCCCCAAATTCTGCAGCAATAGGCCTCAAGGTCTGGTCTTGGTGAGTGACTGTTTCCTCATTTATCCTTTCCAATTAGAAACAAATCGGCGGGAATATGTTCCTCTAAGCAATCCCGTGGGTGCCCCTGTTCCTGTCAGCCTCCAACTTCCCTACATCACAAGCTCTCAGCAGGACACGCCTTCCTGTTTTGCTACCACTCCTATGCGTACCCCTAGTCTCAGCCTAATGCAAGTGGTGCTGGCTGACCCCTTGCAATGCAAATAGTAGCTGCTCAATGCACTTACTGATCTGTATTTTTAAATATTCATAAACCTGATAATGGAAGGATAATATCGAGTTAGGAACATGTGTGACATTGTTAACAATTTCCTTAGTATTTAGACATTAAATGTAGGGCTCCTTATAACGTTTCCATCCTAAAACTAAAGCTATTGAAAGAGGGGAGAGAAGCTCAAGAAGCAAGTGATATACAAATATATACATATATATAATTATTGGCTAATTTGCACTGTATGGCAGAAGCCAACACAAAATGGTAAAACAATTTCCCACCAATTAAAAACAATTTTTAAAGAATTCTCAAGCTATCCGAATGCCTCTTGTATGCAAAGACATATTGCCACGTTAATTTTTTCACTTTTAGTAGGATTCTAAAATTGGAATGACAAGAGGTTTGTTGACATCTTTAAAAAATTGCTTTCTAGAAACATATCCATTTATGTATGTGTGTACTGCACACTAGCCTTCATTTAATTGTCATATTTTGAAAAAAATTAATGTAGAAGGAATTGATTTTTTGCTTGTGAGACCAATGTTTTATGTTTTTGTGTTTTTATTCATTATGGAATCTCACCTGTGTGTCCTCATATTGATATTCGATAAAGATTTAAAGGGATCATTAAGCAGTTGTGAAACTTTTTCTCTGAGTAGCTCCCTCCTTTTTGATGCTCTGTCACACAGATTATAGCCTCCGTGGCCTCCCAGCTCACCAGTGTTCTCAATTCAGATTTTTGCCAGAATGTTTATGGTTCCTCTACCCTCAGCTGCAGCGTGAAAACCGCCTGAAGGCAGAGAGCTGCAGAGTCATGAGGCTGATGTGTGTGCTCACCTTCACTCGAAGAACCTAGTCCTGGAGCCCTAACACTGCCTGCTGTTCAGGGTCTGAGAACCGGTTCCTATTTTGTTCAGCTTTCTAATTCCCAATAGTAGGTGAGGAAGTCTAGACACTGTTCCTCTTATCGTTGCAGTAAGGGGAACCCTTCCCAGGGCCCTAGAGTGGGCTCACACGTGCTGACACAAAGCAAGAGACTTGATTGGGAAGGGCAGGCAGGAGGACAGCAGCAGGGAGGAAGCCCAGGGGACTTCTCTGCCACGTGACGTGCAGTCTCAGGTTTTATGGCGATGGGGTTGGTTTCCAGGTTGCCTCTGGCCAAGCATTCTGACTGAAGGTTCATTTCATGTGTTTTGTTCAGCTTTCTAATTACCGGTAGTAGGTGAGGAAGTCCAGACACTCCTTCCTGTATTTAGAAGCAGAAATCACTTCATTTTAAGAGAAAATTATACTTTTGAATCAATAATTTAAAATCGCCTAACCACAAAGGTTTGAAGGTGTCTTTTGTTTCATATTCTTTGTTTTGCTCATGAACATGTTAAAATGAAATATCAGGGGACACACTTAGATGGCTTTCCCCCTGCCGCCCCCAGAAGAACTTTCTCCCAATAAATCCTGGGTAAGGTCTTAGGAGTCTCTGAGTTTGAATTCTTAAGGTATATCAAGTCACTGAGGCCATTTTTGCTCCTGTTTTCGTAAGATCTGTTGGTCTAATAAGTTACACTAAATTTTCCCACAGTTTATATTGTGGAGAATTTTTTTCACCGGAATCCCAGTGTCCATCTTCTTTTTCAGTCACTAGCAGTTCATTCTGTTCTAAAGTGTGCAGTTCACTATCTCTAGATTGGCTTGAGGTGACCACTTGTGGGAAACTTGAAAGCTCACTTCTCATTTCTAATCCATTAATTTGAATTAAAGGGACCTTAAGGCTCTTGTATTCATTACTAAATAAATACTTATCAACGGAGAATTGTAATCAATGGAGCCACGTTAACAAATGAACAGATAGGGACTCTGACCTCATGTGACTTTCTGGAGTACACAGACTCTTATAAATAAAAATTTTAATTGGAGAAAAGTTTTGATTAGCATTATAAAGAAAAAACTAAGCTTTCCAGGTGACTCCGTGGTAAAGAATCCACTTGCGAAGCAGGAGACACGGGTTCAATCTCTGGGTCAGGAAAATCCCCTGGAGAAGAAAATGGCAACCCACTCCAGTATTCCTCCCTGGGAAATCCCATGGACAGAGGAGCCCGGCAGGTTGCAGTCCCTGGGGTCGCAGGAGTCACATGACTTAGTGACTAAACAACAACACTGATGGAAAACATCAGGATCACGAGGGATGGTAAAGGGGAAACACCAGCATTAGACAGGCTGGTCCAAGAATGCCCATCCGAGAGGTTAATATCTGAGCTGCCATCCAGGTGAGCAGAAAACAGCAGCCACTTTAAGCTCTAGGACAATGGCATTCTAGGAGAGGGAAGAGCAGGGACAAGGGCCCTGAAATGGGCACCAACTTGGAGGGTGGAAACACATGGGGGCTGAGTTGACATGAGTTAGCGCACACGTGGTGACGGGAAGGGGGGCGGGGGGCGGGGTCAGGGCTAGCTCAGTGTTGGCAGTCCCTGATCCCAGGATTTGATCCTGCTCTGAATACTTCTCACATAAATACAGCACATTGATGTCATGTGCCCACACAGATGGATGACGCAGGGCCCTGGCAGTCAGAGTGCATGCAGTAGTCAAGGCACCAGCAAGATCACAGGATCTGAGATCAGCAGGAACCTTGATGGTACCACAGAGCCTATTTTAAACTCAGGAGACTGAGGAGCAATTTTTGTAGTCTTGGCCAGTATGGACCAAAATAAATTTATTTCTACAGTTTAAGAACAGTTGCCTCAAAAAAATGTTGGGCTTTTTATGAAGTTTATGTAGAAAGAAAACATAGAACCCATGCCTAGAAATCCTACTTCCATGGGAGAAAGCCCACCAGGAAAACTGCTTGGAAAGTTTAAAGAATGTGACTTTTAAATTATAAAAGAGAAAGACAATGAAATACAAGAAAAGTTCAGAGACAGAAGGGGTTGATCCAAAGCCGGTAGGCTTTGTCCTGAAAAACCCAGCACACAGCACACTTGCTCACGTTGCTGGGTTTATTCCTACCATGCTTTCCCATGAACTGTAGCCCACCAGGCTCCTCTGTGCATGGAATTCTCCAGGCAAGAATACTGGAGTGGGTTGCCATTTTCTTCTCCAGAGGATCTTCCTGACCCAGGGATCAAACCTGTGCCTCCGGCATTGCAGGCAGATTCTTTACGACCCGAACCACCAGGGAAGCCATTGCACTTTACATGGTGCCAATTTAAAATTCAGTTTAAGTAATTTTTTTCAGGTTAAGTAATTCCTAAGACCCAAATAGCTGCCCCTTGATGTTATCTGCACACTGGCGCATGTAGTCTGCAAGAACCCACTCTTCCCTGAAGCCCTCCAGTCACCAGCCTTTTCCACACGTGTCTCCCATCACATCTGTCCGCCGGTGTCATGGGCTCTCTGCCCGACTCTGCACAGAACCGTTACTGACGGCATCTCTTTTAGGCAAGGAGTCATTCTGTCAGCCATCACCTAAACTTCAACGTCCTCCCATCCGACATTGTATTTCTATGTTCCTTAAAAGAACATTTTAACAAAATCTCGATTTGAACATGAATGGTTTTACCTACCAATTTTATCTGTTTTTCATTGTATCCCATGGTCTGATTCTGCCCTTAGCCTCTCATGAAGCAACTTGCCAGAACTTATGAATGACTTCTGATCCCTTTTCCATTTACCACCACCCTTCTGTGGCACATGCTTCTGTGACACGTCCTTATTGCCATGACGCTCTCCCCTTCCTTTTGGAATGCCTGCTGTTGCCTTCCTGCCTCTCTGCTGCATCCTTGCCCGTGTGTGTCTCTCCCTGGCACTCACAGCAGGTTCACAGCAGACTCACTCACACGATCTTCCCTTTGGAGTCTGCACCTCCCATTTTAGCTGTGATATTTGGGTACAAATTCCCAGGTACAAATTCTCCAATTAAGACTCCTGCTCCCATGTCTGGGCTCTGTAGAATCATTACCTGAATAATTACCATGGATCAAACATAATATACCTTTCCTTCTCCCCAGTTACACCCCTTACAGACCATCTCTCTCTCCTGGGCACCAGGATCCCTGGTTCAGATCATCCATGACCCATTTCTCTACACTCAAGGAGTTATCTGGCCACGTTGGCTCCAGCTCTAAAGGGGTGAGTTGAGCAGTGATGGACCCAGAGAAGAGTGGAGACAACAGGTACGTACCTGGTGAGGTTGTAAATGCACCGAGAATAAAGGGCAGTGCTGATGATAGAACAGACTGTAGAGGGTTTCTGAAGGTTAGAAAACGTTGGAAAGCAGTTTTAAACACAGGTGGGGGAGTGGTGGGATGGAGAAGTTGCAGTTTAAAGAGAAAGGCTCATTGCTGGCTCAGAAGGATCTTACTGGTAGCATCTTATCAAATGCTGTCTCTGTTACAAACACTCCATGTTACAAATTCTTTGGAAATATATCCTACACATTTGCTAGCAGCAGAATAACACAGGCCAAAGTTCTACATTGCAGCCTTGTTTGTAATATAAACAGATTGTTGCATATCAGTGTTCATCCCACTGTGGATGGGCAAAGTGTATTATAATAGTACATCATCCATTCAGTGCACTGCTCTGCAGGAAATTATGTCCTGATAGGGGACAATTTCCAAGGCATTGTCAAATAAATAAAAGCAACATGTACCAAAACACCATGCTTAATATACCACTATGTATGTTTTGAATTAGGGCATGAAGGAGAAATATATTTTCATGTCTGCTTACAAGGAACTCTAGAAGGATCCATAAGAAACAAAATACTACCTGTGGAGGCCAGATGGCCCTGGACACACAGGGTAAATGACAGGAGGCACAGATTAAGGCAAAGTGTATTTTCAGTATCTGGAATCATGTGCCTGTATTATAACCTCTTTGGAATTTTCAATAAATTGAATTTTTAAAAACCTCCAAAGAATAAAATGCATTTTACTGTTTTTATTTTACTATATTATTTTACTGTTTTTACCAACTGAATGACTTTCTGGTTGTTTTACCACGGTTGTTGTTTGGCTTCTCTAAAATGTCTATTCATGAGTCTTTTCTGGTGATTTTGACGTTTTTAACTTTGACAAGAAACAAAAAGATTTTTCTCAACACCCTACGTAGTTCGTCCTTTTCTTTTTTCCTCCTTTCGGTACTTTATATACTTTGTGGGTTTTGGCACTATTTTCATAACTTTTATTTGCAAGAAAGAGGATAAAGTTATCTAGTTTGCTAGGGTTGCCAGAATAGAATACCACAGACTGAGGCTTAAACAACAGAATTGCATCAGGTTATCCCATCTCACAGTACTCAGCTGCTCAGAGCTCTCCCTTACTGTTCTATTGTGTCATGTTAGCAGTTACGTTTCCCCTTTGTTACTAACTTTAGTTGTCTTTTTTCTTAGTCGATATAGCTAAAGATGTGTTACTTCTGTTGACCTGTTTGAAGTAAATTTTGTTTAAAATTGATTTCTCTGGTGTTCCTCTTCTGTATGTTTATCTGAGAGCTAATCTTTACTATTTTCACTCCTTCTTCTAGCTTTGAGTTTGGTCTGCGCTCCCCTTTCTGCCTAGGGTAAAGATAGGTTGCTTATTCGAGCTTTCTTTTTAATGTATGCATTCTCAGCTTTACATTTCACTGTTGGTGATGTTTTTTGCAGAATCCCATACATGTTGGTATGTTCTGCTTATATTTTGATTTCTCTCCAGGTGTTTTCTAAGTTCTTTTTTAAATTATTTTTTAGCCTACTGGTTATTTAAAACTGTGTTTTATCTTCACATACTTGTGGATTTTCCCACTTTCCCTTCTACTATTAACTTCATTTCATTGCATTGTGACAGGAAAAAGTTCCTTTGTACGATTTGAGTGTATTTATAGTAGACTTATTTTCTGGCCTAACATATGGTCAATTTTGGAGAATGTGCCCCGTGCACTTGTGAAAAGTATGGAATCTGTCTCTGCCCAGGTCACACGGTGCCCTAGCTGCATGGTTCTTAGGGGTCACCTCTCACGGTCGGGCTCGACTGTTGGGTCGGTCAGCCATTTTCATGCATTAGTCACACGGGGAGATCACTGGGACAAAAGGGACGCCTTTCTGTCAGCCGGTGACTCTCAGTACCCCATTCTATAGCAGATATGCTAAGAGTGAGCTCTGGTATGTCCCAGGAGCCTCTCTCAGGCTCAGCCCTTGGCTACATTCTCAGAAACTGGAAAATTTAACCCTGCAAAAGGCCTGGCCCAAATACAAACTCAGTTCAGTTCACTCATTCAGTCATGTCTGACTCTTTGTGACCCCATGGACTGCAGCACGCCAGGCCTCTCTGTCCATCACCAACTCCCCGAGCTTACTCAAACTCATGTCCATTGAGTTGGTGATACCATCCAGCCATCTCATCCTCTGTCGTCTCCTTCTCCTCCTGCCCCCAATCCCTCCCAGCATCAGGGTCTTTTCCAAAGAGTCAGCTCTCCGCACCAGGTGGCCAAAGTATTGGAGATTCAGCTTCAGCATCAGTCCTTCCAAAGAACACCCAGGACTGATCTGCTTTAGAATGGACTGGTTGGATCTCCTTGCAGTCCAATGGACTCTCAAGGGTCTTCTCCAACACCACAGTTCAAAAGCATCGATTCTTCGGCGCTCAGCTTTCTTTATAGTCCAACTCGATGTTCACTCTTGCTGTTGTAGCCACACGTTCTTCGAAACAAACTCACCCAGAAGGACGATGCAGATAGTGGAGTGCAGTTTATCACACCGGTGGGCCCGAGGCAGAGTCTCCTCTTATCCAAGGACCCTGACCAGTTTTTCTGAAAACCTTATATACCCTAAGTGTACGTGTCCAAACTCACCTTCCCAAATTCCCTGAAACTACTCTGAACAAAGCAAAAGAAAGATACAATCAAAGTTAACCCGTGATTCCTAAGCCTTAAGCCTAGGTAGTTAACAGCAGACAATTATCAATAGGTCATACCCCAATAAGCATAATAGAATTTATGATTCTATTCAGTTACACAGATAATTAGGGTATTCTTTTAGGAAACGGAGAGTCTAGGTACGACCCCTGGGGCTCTTCCATCCAGGGGGCCTGGTTTTCCAGTTGGCATGTCGTTTCTATAGATACTGGCAATATAGCTCAAAGTCCACAGTCCAGCCCAAGATGCAGTCCTGCCTTCAAATGGAGCCTGTTCTGTCTGTTTTCCTCCTTCATTGCCATCTCCTGTTTGACCACTTCCAATTTGCCTTGATCCATGGACCTAAAATTCCAGGTGCCTATGCAATATTGCTCTTTACAGCATCAGACCTTCCGAGACCAATCCCATCCACAACTGGGTGTTGTTTTTGCTTTGGGCCCATCCCCTAATTCTTTCTTGAGTTATTTCTCCACTGATCTCCAGTAGCATATTGGGCACCTACCAACCTGGGGAGTTCATCTTTCAGTATCCTATCTTTTTGCCTTTTCATACTGTTCATGGGGTTCCCTAGGCAAGAATACTGAAGTGGTTTTCCATTCCCTTCTCCAGTGGACCACATTCTGTCAGACCTCTCCACCATGACCCATCCCTCTTGGGTGACCCACACGGCATGGCTTAATTTGATTGAGTTAGACAAGCTGTAGTCCATGTGATCAGATTGGCTAGTTGTCTGTGATTGTGGTTTTCAATCTGACTCCCCTCTGATGGAGAGGATAAGAGGCTTATGGACACTTCCTGATGGGATAGACTGACTGAGGGGGAAACTGGGTCTTGTTCTGATGGCCAGGGCCATGCTCAGTAAATCTTTAATCCATTTTTCTATTGATGGCTGGTGCTGTGTTCCCTCTCTGCTATTTACCTGTGACCAAATTGCCAACATCTGCTGGATCATTGAAAAAGCAAGACAGTTCCAGAAAAACATCTATTTCTGCTTTGTTGACCATGCCAAAGCCTTTGACTGTGTGGACCACAATAAACTGTGGGAAATTCTGAAAGAGATGGGAATACCAGACCACCTGACCTGCCTCTTGAGAAGCCTACATGCAGGTCAGGAAGCAACAGTTAGAACTGGACATGGAACAACAGACTGGTTCCAAATAGGAAAAGGAGTATGTCAAAGCTGTATATTGTTACCTTGCTTATTTAACTTATATGCAGAGTACATCATGAGAAACATTGGGCTGGAAGAAGCAGAAGCTGGAATCAAGATTCCCAGGAGATATATCAATAACCTCAGATATGCAGATGACACCATCCTTATGGCAGAAAGTGAAGAGGAACTAAAAAGCCTCTTGATGAAAGTGAAAAACGAGATGAAAAAGTTTGCTTAAAGCTCAACATTCAGAAAACGAAGATCATAGCATCTGGTCCCATCACTTCATGGGAAATAGATGGGGAAACAGTGGAAACAGTGTCAGACTTTATTTTGGGGGGGTTCCAAAATCACTGCAGATGGTGATTGCAGCCATGAAATTAGAAGACCCTTACTCCTTGGAAGAAAAGCTTTGACCAACCTAGATGGCATATTCAAAAGCAGAGACATTACTTTGCCAACAAAGGTCCGTCTAGTCAAGGCTATGGTTTTTCCAGTAGTCATGTATGGATGTGAGAGTTGGACCATGAAGAAAGCTGAGTGCCAAAGAATTGATGCTTTTGAACTGTGGGGTTGGAGAAGACTCTTGAGAGTCCCTTGGACTGCAAGGAGATCCAACCAGTCCATTCTAAAAGAGATCAGTCCTGGGCATTCTTTGGAAGGAATGATGCTAAAGCTGAAACTCCAGTACTTTGGCCACCTCATGCGAAGAGTTGACTCATTGGAAAAGACTCTGATGCTGGGAGGGATTGGGGGCAGGAGGAGAAGGGCATGACAGAGGATGAGATGGCTGGATGGCATCACCAACTCGATGGACGTGAGTTTGAGTGAACTCCGGGAGTTGGTGATGGACAGGGAGGCCTGGCGTGCTGCGATTCATGGGGTCGCAAAGAGTCGGACACGACTGAGCGACTGAACTGAGCTGCTAAGCACAGTGACTGGCGTGTTCATCCCCAAATACTGAGAGCGCATGCGCTGTGTGCTAGGTCTGTGCTGGGGGCAGGGGTCCAGCCATGACACCTCACAGTCCTTGACATTCAAGAAGAGAATAAGGCAGAAAACCACCACACTTTAGAAAGAAACGATCCTGCTGCTCCCACAGAGCTGATGATGTGGAGGGAGACAACGAATAAACAGAACAGCTTGTAGAAGAGTCAGCTCCATGGAGTGAAGGGCAGGACACGGCACAGCGGGATGGGGTGGCTGCGGCAGAGCGGGGCGGGGAGGAGAGGAGTCCCGGGGCCTGAAAACTGATGGGTGATGAGCCCCAGCGGGTGCTGACAGGGCCGGCCCTGGGGCCATGAAAGACCGAGGTGGTAAGGGCAGGAGACATGAGGGAGCTGTCACCGCAGATGCACATGAGGACGTGTCTCTGAGGAGGTGACATTTAAGCTGCGCTCCGGGCCACTGTCCCCTTCCCTTGTCACCCAGAGCCAGACACCGAGGATGGCTGCTAACATCACGCGCACCAGCCAGTCCTGAGCCTGCGCACCCAGCTCACTGTTCCCTCCTGAGGAGTCACAGTCAAGGCCCCTGTGCTGAGTTCCCCTCCCTCCCTCTCCGGACAAGGCTGATCCTTTCCTGTGTGGCCCAGTGGCGTGGCCTGTCCCTCCTCTTGGGAACTTTAAGTCATCAACTCTCTTCTCGATGACAGTCGTCTCCTGATCTGTTTGCCTTGTATGCCTCCAATTTCCTATTAATACACTATATTTTAAATTAACCAAGAATGACAGCACACTCTAGACACAGAGTGTCTTAACTGAGCACACTCAATTAAGTGTGGACAAATGGAGAATGAATTGGGACATTTCCCGCAATGTCCTCAATCAGCTTAATGTTTGATTGTGTGTTAAGCAGTGTTTTGTGTTTTCCCACCTGGTTAGTTTCCTCTGGGTCAGCTGTGCTTTCTCTCACCAACTGTTTCTCCTGACAAAATTACTTGCAAGCACAACTGAAATTCAGAATATGTTCAAATTGTTCCCTACAGGGAAAGCATCTTAGAGCAAAATTTACTGCAGCGCTGACAAGGCGTCATGTCTTTCTACAAGTTGGCTAAGAACGAGCAGAGTAGGACTTGTGTGGTTAGTCCCTCTGTTGTGTCCAGCTCCTTGTGATCCCTCCTTTGAGAGGAGCCTGGCAGGTACAGGCCCCGGAGTCCCAAAGAGCTGGACACGACTGAGCAACTATATATGCTTCCAGATTCTTTCCCATTACAGGTTGTCACAAGATACTGAGTATAGCTTCCTCACTACACAGCAGCTCCTTGTGTCACCTGGTGTACATACAGCAGTGTGTGCATACTGACCCCAAACTCCTGACTCACCTCTCCCCACACCCCCATGTCCTCTTAGGTAACCATAAGCGTGTTTTCTATGTCTGTGACTCTACCTCTGCTTTGTAAATAAGTTCATCTGTATCATTCTTCAATATTGCACATGTGTGATGTCATATGATGCTTGTCTCTTTCTGTCTGACTTACTTCACTTAAAGTGAAATCACCATGTTCATCCATGTTGCTGCAAATGGCATTATTTCATCTGATTTTATGACTGAGTAATTTTCCATTGTATATATATTCCACATCTTCTGGAGCAAGCACTTCTTAGACTGTACAGCTTGACTTATTTTAAAGGAACAAAAATCGTGAGTAAATCTAAGTTTTTTAGAGATGGAGAACTTCTCTGCAATGATTCATATAGCATTAATTAGCATTTAATGGATTAGGAGACCAAGAATAGTAGGTAAAATTGGTGTGTGGTTTTGTTTTATGTCACTTATGTCAAGTTCTCATGCTGCTGCTGCTGTTAAGTCGCTTGTCATGTCCGACTCCGTGCGACCCCATAGACAGCAGCCCACCAAGCTCCCCCGTCCCTGGGATTCTCCAGGCCAGAACACTGGAGGGGGTTGCCATTTCCTTCTCCAATGCACGCAAGTGAAAAGTGAAAGTGAAGTCGCTCAGTCCTGTTCGACTCCTATCAGGGTTAAATTATGTTCACAAAATACAGATTTCTTCTGTTCCTCTATTCTTGATTCTCTAAAATTATGTGGTGCTTTTGTCGTCAGTTGTTCTTTGCTTGCATAGCCTTCACATGATTTTCAGAAGTAATTCTTGAAAGCAATTTATTTTATAGCCTTCCTTGCTTATCTTTCTTTTGTTACAGCTGCTTTAAATATTGGTCTTGAGAATTCATATTTTTCCAGAAAGTAGTCAATTTCTTGAATATTCTCGTATATTTGCAGTGTATATAAAGGGGTTTATATTTATTTTGTGGGTGGGTATGAGATAATATGAAATATACATCAGACCTGCTGTCTGACACAAGACCCCTAAATGTCTTGAAGTTTCCTGGGTGATAGAAATGTCTTTTGGTTTGTTTTCTTGTATTTTTTCTGAAAGTGTTAATTTTGCTTTTTCCTGGTAGGAAATGATTACCTTCATAGCAGACACTTTTGAGGATTATTGCTAAGGCTTGTTAGTGCAATTCTATGTGCCATTTATTTTAAGGCTTGTGATTAGTTTCATCTCTCTCTCTCTTTCTTTCTTTTGTTTTTAGTTTCAGCTCTAATACATGCATTTTCTGTCTCAGTTGAATGCCCCACATATTCAAGGAGGTTCCTTCACTCTGGCTGCTGAGGATTCTCAGCCCCACATGAATGTTGGACACTTTTCAATCCATTCAGTTTAGTTCACTTCAGTCACTCAGTCATGTTTGACTCTTTGCAACCCCATGAACCGCAGCATGCCAGGCCTCCCTGTCCATCACCAACTCCTTGAGTTCACCCAAACTCATGTTCATTGAATCAGTGATGCCATCCAACCATCTCATCCTCTGTCGTCCCCTTGTCCTCCTGCCTTCAATCTTTCCCAGCATCAGGGTCTTTTCTAATAGTCAGCTCTTCAAATCAGGTGGCCAAAGCATTGGAGTTTCAGCTTCAGCATCAGTCCTTCCAATGAACACCCAAGACTGATCTCCTTTAGTATTGACTGGTTGGATCTCCTTGCTGTCCAAGGGACTTTTAAGCATCTTCTCCAACACCACAGTCCAAAAGCATCAATTCTTCTGCGCTAAGCTTTCTTTATAGTCCAACTCTCACATCCATACATGACCACTGGAAAAACCATAGTTTTGATTAGAAGGACTTTTGTTGGCAAAGTACCGTCTCTGCTTTTTAATATGCTGTCTAGGTTGATCATAACTTTCCTTCCAAGGAGTAAACATCTTTTCATTTCATGGTTGCAATCGCCATCTGAGGTAATTTGAGAGCCCCCCAAAATAAAGTCAACCACTGTTTCCACTGTTTCCCCATCTATTTGTTGAGCTATTTCAAATCCTAAAAGATGATGCTGTGAAAGTGCTGCACTCAATATGCCAGCAAATTTGGAAAACTCAGCAGTGGCCACAGGACTGGAAAAGGTCAGTTTTCATTCCAATCCCAAAGAAAGGCAATGCCAAGGAATGCTCAAACTACCACACAATTGCACTGATCTCACACACTGGTAAAGTAATCCTCAAAATTCTCCAAGCCAGGCTTCAGCAATATGTGAACCGTGAACTTCCTGATGTTCAAGCTGGTTTTAGAAAAGGCAGAGGAACCAGAGATCAAATTGCCAACATCCACTGGATCATTGAAAAAGCAAGAGAGTTCCAGAAAAACATCTATTTCTGCTTTATTGACTATGACAAAGCCTTTGACTGTGTGGATCACAACAAACTATGGAAAATTCTGAAAGAGATGGGAATACCAGACCACCTTACCTGCCTCTTGAGAAACCTATATGCAGGACAGGAATCAACTGTTAAAACTGGACATGGAACAACAGACTGGTTCCAAATAGGAAAAGGAGTACTTCAAGGCTGTATATTTTCACACTGCTTATTTAACTTACATGCAGAGTACATCATGAGAAATGCTGGGCTGGAGGAAGCACAAGCTGGAATCAAGATTGCTGTGAGAAATATCAATAACCTCAGATATTCAGATGATACCGCCCTTATGGCAGAAAGTGAAGAGGAACTAAAGAGCCTCTTGATGAAAGTGAAAGAAGAGAGTGAAAAAGATGGCTTAAAGCTCAACATTCAGAAAACTAAGATCATGGCATCCAGTCCCACTCAATGCATAGATCTCCAGTAATAATTCTTTCCTCAAAAGTTGTTCCTGCTCAGCCTTGTGGAATCTCACCTGTGTGTGATCAGATAACAGAGACTCAGCGGGCTCATTAGGCACTTGTAATCATTCTCTCTGTCTGAGTAGCTCTCTCTTTGAGATGCCCTGCCCCGCACTTATCACCTTCTGCACCTCCCTGGCTCACCTGTGTTCTCAGATCAGGGCTTTGCTGGGCTGCCTCTGGGTTCCCCTCCCTGTACCTGCAGCATGGAAATTGCCTGAAGGCAGACAGCCAGGAGTCTTCAGATGGATTTGTGCATCCATCTTCCTCTAGGAACTTAGTCCTGCATGGCCTGCTGTCCAGGATCTGAAAACAGTTGCTCCCAGTATTTTGTTCAGCTTTCTAATTACCAGTGCCAGGTGAGGAAGTTCAGATACTGTTCCTCTTAAAGCTGGGAGTGGAAGTCACATTTTATTTTTACAGACACTCTTTGAATCAGTAATTCTAAATCAGTTAACCATATATGTTTGAAAGTATCTTATGCTTCATTTTCTCTGTTTTGCTCTTGCAAATGTAAAAACAAAACCAAATATCAAGAGACACACTAAAACAGATTTTGTTTTCTGTTTTTCCTGGTTGAACTTTATGCCAACAAGTCCTAGGTAAGAACTTAGGAAGCTGCAGCAAGTCAAGGCACCAGCAAGATCACAGGATCTGCAATCAACAGGGATCTTAATGGTACCAGAGAGCCTTTTTTTGCCAGGCCGTAGGAGGTGGATGCAGTAGTTGAGGGGCTGGAGGGGTCCCAGGACCTTAATGACACCAGTGAGCCAACTAAAATACAGGAGGCTGAGGCCAGGTACAGCACGTTTGGCCAATGTGAGCTGAAACATATTTCATTCTGAATTTCCAGAACCATAACCTCAAACAAAATGTTCACCTTCTTCTGATATTCACATAGAAAGATTGCACAGAATCTTTTGCCTAGAAATTCTACTTCCCTGGAAGAAAGCCACCAGGAAGATTGCTTGGAGAATTTAAGAGATGTGTGGGTTTCAGGTGGAGAAAGAGGAAGTGAGTAAATGGCAAATGCGGTTCAGAAATGGAAAGGGGTCTGTGCAAACCCAGCAGGCTCTCTTTGGTGGAAGGCAGGCCGTGTGCTCAGTGCTCCTTTTGCTGAGGTCACTTTTATCATGTTTTAGGTAGCTCCAATGAAAACTTCGAGTACAGGGGCTTCCCTGGTAGTCCAGTGGTTAAGAATCTACCTTGCAGTGCAGGGGACACCGGTTCGATCTCTGGTCCCAGATGACCCCACATGCCACAGAGAAATTAAGTCTGTACACCGCAAAGACTGAGCCCAGGCCTTCTAGAGCCCAGCTCTCCACAGCAAGGAAAGCCACCAAAGTGGGAAGCCCAACCACCCAACTAGAGCACAGGCCCTGCTCGTTACAAGTAGAGAGAGCCTGCAGGCAGCAAAGATGATCCAGTGCAGCCAAAAAGAAATAAAATTATATTTAAACAAAAACCCCTTCAAGTACAGTGACTCTCAATGGCTCCAGTAACTCCTGCTCGATGTTCTCAGCACACCAGCGTGTGGGGTCTACAGGAACCCCCTCCTCCCGTGAAGGCCCAGAGTCTCCATCGACCATGTGTCTCCACCACTGTGCTGTGCCGTCTCCCCGCTCTCCTCTGCACAGAACTGCTTCTGATGGTGTCACTCTTTAGGCAGGGGAGTCATTCTTGTGAATCATCTAAGAATTAATATCTCACCTGCAATTTTATTTCTGTATTCCTTAAAAGGAGTTCCTTAAAATCCCAATTGTATTCCTTAAAAGAGTGTTTTAACACAATCTTGATTTGAACACCTATGTTTTTATTTACCAACTTTCATGTCTCCTTCATTGTGTCCTGTGCTCTGGCTCAGCCTCTCTCTTGGCCTCTGCTCTTGGCCTCTCAGGAAACAGCGTACAGGATGTGTTAGTTGCATCCGCCCTCCCTCTCACTGGCTCTTTTCCGTCCTCCCTCATCTCCGTGACATGTGTAACTGTGTGCACATCACTATCACCATGACACCCTCCCTCCCTTGGGAAGCCTGTTATCACCTTCCTGCTCCTTTCTCTGCTGCCCCGTGTGTGTCCCTGCCCGACACTCACAGCAGCCTCACAGCAGGCGCTCTCCCTCACTCTTCTCTCCAGAGTTCCTGCTGGAATTTCTGGACACCACCTCCCAAGTATTTACCTCTGACTCTGACTTCTCCTTCCCTGGTGGGCCCTGTAGCATCTTCCCCTGAGTGAAGAGCACAGATAAAACCTAAATTCTCCTTCTTCCCCAGCTACCTTAGACTCCCCTGTGGATGTCTCCTTCTCATCCAGGCTCAGTGATTCAATATCATCCATGAACCATTTTTCTATACTCAACCATCTATCTGGCCGTATTGATACCGTCTCCAGGGGAGTGGGTGGAGCAATGATGGGCAATGTTGAGATGGCAGGTAGAGTCCAGACCAGGCAATGAGGGCATGAGAATGAAGGACAGTGCTAAGAAGAACAGATTATAGAGAAGTCACAAGGGCAGAAGAGGTTGGAGAATGTTTTTAAAAACAAATCAGGGAGAAATCTGGGAGAGGAGAGGTTGAGTCTTAAGGAAAGAGAAATGATCATTGCATAGCTCCTCGGGGGCGGGGCGGGCAGGAATCCAGCAACGTGCTAGTTTACCAGCAGAATCCTATCAGTTGCTACATTTCAGTTGGAAATACTTCAGGCTACAAATCCATTAGATTTGTAGAAATTCCTAATGCATTAGAAATTTATACATTTTCCTGCAATGGAATAAATTAGGCTAAGGTTATGCATTACATTGTTTATTGTAATGTCAAGATGTCATTTTATATTAGTGTTTATTCCAATGTGGACCAGTAACGCATATTATAGTACATCGTCTATTCACTGGACTGATTTGTGGAAAATAGTGTCCCAAGAGAGAATATTCCCCAAGATAGTGTCAGCTGAATATAAGCAAGATACATAAAACACTGTACACACTGTGCGACCATGTATGGTTTTAAATGTGGTTGTGCTCAGTCACTCAGTCACGTCCCACACTTTGTGACACTATGGACTGTAGCCCACCGGGCTCCTCTGCTTATGGCGATGCTCCAGGCAGGGATACTAGAGTGGGTTGCCATTTCCTGCTCCAGAGGATCTTCCAGACCCAGGGACTGAATCTGAGTCCCTTATGTCTCCTGCATAGGGAGGTGGGTTCTTTACCATTAGCACCACATGTGGAGTGAAGAAGAAATAGATATTCATAGTTGCTTGTGTATCCATAAAATGACATTCTGGGCCATCTCTCCTGATCCAGGGGCTAAGACTCTGCACTCTCATTGTAAGGGCCTGAGTTCAATCCCTTGTCAGGAAACTAGAACCCACATGCCACAGCTAAGAGTTCCCATGAACAAGGTCTCACAGGCACAGCCATATAAATACTTAGAAAAAACAAACAAACAAACAAATAAACCTCCAGAAGCTTTTCCTGAGAAACAAAACACGTGGCTGACTGTGGAAGCAGCAGGGCCTTGACAAGAAGGGAGGGGGTAGGAAGAACAATGTAATATAAAGTATTTTATATTTCTAGGTTCTTGAACCTTGTACATGTATTACAAGTTTCTCAGAAATGCCAAGACATTACAAAAAAATTTAAACTTCTAAAGAATAAAACTCACAGCGTTATTTCTACAAACTGAATGAAAGTCAAGTTTGTTTTATCAGATTATCTGGCTTCTCTAACATATCTTCTCAGGCTTTTCCCACGCTACCCAGACAGTGGTCCATAGGGCACTGTCTGGATTCTTGTCATAACGGGAAGTGAATCTTTTACACTATCCTCGGTCCTTGATGTCCGGCAAATGAAGGACGACGTCATCACGTTCCTTGCAGCAGGGGCCCTCTTAGGTAGCACGGACCTTTACTTCCCAAAGGAGCAGTACATCTACAGAAGGAAAAGTGGCGGCGTCTACACTAGGAATTCGAAGAGAACCTGGGAGAAGCTTCTGTAGGCAGCTCATGCCATCGTCGCCACTGAAAACCCAGCTGCTGTCCCTGCTGCGTCCTCCAGGAACCCTCGCCAGCGAGCTGAGCTGCAGTTTGCTGCCGCCGCTCCTCTGGTCAGCCGCTTAGCTCCTGGAGCCTCCACTAACCAGACCCAGGCAGCTTCCAGGAGCCAAGACTCCTGGTGGTTACGAGGCCAGGGCTGACCGCCAGCCTCTCCCAGGGGCATGTATATGAACTTCTTACCATCGGTCTGTGTGACACGGACTCTCCTCTGCACTCTGGAGACGACCCATTCCCGGCAACCAGGGAGCTCCATCCGTGGGTCTGACTTGGCGGATGCTCACCTGGGAAGTTCTGCCCGTGCGCGGCACCGTTTCCTGTGAACACTCTTGGGAGGTCGTGCCTGATCTCTACATCTGCAGATTCTGAAGAGATTAAAAGGGAAGAGCAGGTGCCAGCTGAGCAAGCTCTGACCAAGGAGGACTTCATCGTGAATGGGTCACTTCAGCAGCTGAGTGCAACGCTACTGGATCTGAGGTGCTGGCCTAGTCCACAGGCGGGCAGGCGAGCTCGCTGCCTACTCTGCAGTTCCCCCTGAAGGCTGGCCTGCAGCGCCCACTGCTCAGGCCACTGGGCGGGTAGACACAGCACTGGGTGGGCTTCAGCTGTTCTTTCACAGGCTCTTCTCTTCGGTGGGGGCTGTGCTGGGTCCTTGCTGCTGCACAGGTGTGCTCTGGTTGCGGTGAGCGGGGCGCACTCTCTGGTGCCTGGCCTTCTTGTTGCAGCGGCTTCTCTTGTTATGGAGCATGGGCCCCAGGGCCCCCAGGCTTCAGTGGTGGCAGAGCGTGGGATCAGGAGCTGTGGCCCCCAGGCTGTGGAGCACAGGCTTGATGGTTGTGGTTCACAGGCTTAGTTCCTCTGAAGGCACATGGTATCTTCCTGGACCAGGGATTGAACTCATGTCTCCTGCATTGGCAGGATTCTTTACCATGAGCCATTATGGAAACCCCACAAACTCTTAAAATGGAAATTGGTTCACAGAAAATAAGCAGTTTCTAAATAAATAAATATGTCTACTCATGAGAATGTTCTGTGACTTTTGCTGTTTTCCTTTCACATAAGAGGAAAATTTCCTAATTCATAATTCATTATGTTCTTCCCTCAAACAACATTTGCAACCACTAATTTTATTAGCTAAGCTTGTCCAATTTTTAAAATACTTTTCTCCCACTTTCCCCTATGCACTGTACATTCATTATCAATTGAGATAATATTTTATCATTGTTCAGTCACTCAGTCATGTCCAACTCATTCCGACCCCATGGACTGCAGCACACCAGGCTTCCCTGTCCTTCACCAACTCCCAGAGATTATATTTATACTTCATATGGATAGGAGGATAATCAGTTGACTTCATACTTGAATTATTTCTCTGAATCTGACATATTAATATGCTAGTAAGATATAAAACACTTGATTGACTTCAGCATAATAAAAAATAATAGAATCAGGTGACCATATCTGAAGACTGATTATAAAAGCAGCAGCCATGTTGATGAGGAGCAGTGACACACGGGGGGACATTTTATGTGGTGAGAGAGGGGCGCTGGCCTCAGGGATTTAAAGGGCTGCTTGAAAACAGAGTGGAACTCGGCTCAGTGGATGGACCTCCTGGGAGTCACTTCCCAGGGACACACAGGACAGAGTCCTGAGCATCCTGAGTGCCCACAAGGTGGTCTGAAGCGGTGGCCAGGGCACCCCTCTGTGTATCAGTGGAGATGGTAGCTGTGTTGTGTGTCTGTACGAGTCTGTATAAGGTGACCCTGCATGCAGAAAAGCAAATTTGACTAAATGGCAGATGGCCTCAGCTCTAATAGTTAAGATCTTGTCTTAAATCAATTTCTTTCTCCTCTCAGCTTCTCCGTCTGAAAGGAGTTACTCTTCATGAGACCCATTCTCTTTTAATTCCCTTCTTCAAAGCCTCAGATTTTGTAGCTTTTTTTCAGTAAGTATCTTTCCATGTTTATTCCTCAGACAAGACAAGCAAGAGTAAATGTTTATTACTGGACTTTAAAGATAAACAAATACTTTTAAAATCAGACTTTCCAAACGTTCTAAATTCATTCATGTTCTCACTTTAGTGTCTTCAATCCTAAGCCTGTAATGAGCGTTTTTACTTCATTCAGACACAGCTCTGGGGAGTGAATTGGTGGCGGGGCTCCACAGACCCCTGGAATTTTGAACTCTCGACAGTTAGATCTCTTTTTACAGAAGTGTTAGCAGCCAATGGAGCAAGGTGCATATAGTGCCAGATTACAGGGCTGACAGCGGGGAAAAGACAGTTTATTGATGGTAGAAAAGATCTGCCTTCTGACAAGCAGGCGCCTCTCATGGTGAGGCAAACTGGAAGTGCCTGCAGACTCAGAGCCCCATGTGCTTGGAGAGTGATGCTTCAGCCACACCCGTTATCAGCGCAGCCTTCACAAAGGGGTCATTCCTTGACCTGACTCGTGCTTCCTGTTTCTTTAACTCCCTGTGCTTCGGGGCTGCTCTGCTGAGTTGGACTCCCCTTTGCTTTTCCTAGATCTCCTTGGGGCCTTCTCACAAGGCCCGGCAGCAGGCAGGAAGCAGCGGCACCATTGGGCAAGTCTGCTCCTGTAACTCCTCTGGCAGCCATGCGGCTGGGACAGCGCGCTGAGCATCCACTGTCCCTCTCATGGGACCAGAGGTCAGAATGTGATGAGACTAGAGGTTGGAATGGGGAAGAGGGAAGGGCTGCCTTTGCTTTCTTTCACTCCCTGGCCAGGAGCTCTTAACCTGAGGGATTTGGAGAGCCCAGGGAGCCTGTGCCCTCCCTGGTGATGCATAAAATGCATCTGTGCACAAGCTTTTGTTCAGATAAGAGTAAATGCCCTGGATTCACCCCTTCAGAATATTTTATCTTTGTTCCTAGTCTGTACAGACCCTGTGCTTTGAAGCGCAACACCGCTGCAGTGATTTCATCACACTTCCACTGCTGCCGGTCCCTAGTAAACCCAGCTTTCGAATCAAGAGAAGCTGGTGGCTGACAAGGCTTAAAAACATCCTTTGAAGTTCCTAGAATCAAGTGCACTTGACTGTGCTCTACTGGAACATTTTAAGGTATAGTAGTTTGCTTTTCGCTTGTGAGCAAGCTAGGTCAAATTGTTTCCAAACAAGAAAACCGAACTAAAGTCTATGTGGACCAGGGTTACAGGACACAAACTACTTTAGGGCAGGTCCCGGGTCAACCTGAGATTCTGTCATTACCAGGAATCAAAGTAGTGAAGAGCATTTGTGACACAAACCCTAAAAGCGTTTTATTACTGGATAATTTGAGTTGGGATGGTTCTCTAGAGAAGAGAATGGCAACTCACTCCAGTATTCTTGCCTGGAGAATTCCATGGGCAGAGGAGCCTGGCGGGCTACAGTCTAAGGGATTGCAAAGAGTCGGACAGGACTGAGTGACTTTCACTTTCTGTTTTCAGTTTGAATCTACGGAGAGGTAAAGTCTTTTCTGTGGATATTTGTAAATGCTTCCTACAGATCCAGTTATATGGCTTTGTGTTCTTCTGGAATTGCTCCCATGACATTGATCTGGACTTCATACACTTATGTACCAAATTATTCGGTTTTCTGTGCAATGGTGGTAAAACAGTTAAAAAGCAAGTAAACAAGCCAAAGCCCGTGAACTGTTCCAAACAGGCTGAAAGCGCCACCTACTGTCCAATCTGCAGAGGTGCCCGAGGAATGTAGTCTGAGCCTTATGGACTGAGAGCCACAGGAACTAGGATATTAAGCTAAGTTAGACTCACATCTGACTATACTTTCTACTTATATGCTATTTATAATGAGTATGTAGTTATATTTATGCTCTCTCCTGAGCATTCTCAATCTTTGGTTACAAAAAGTAAGATATTGAAAATCACTGAACTGTGGCAGATGTGAGAAACAGTATCAGGCTATCATATGCTTTCCACGGGTCCCGATTATCCCACACCAAAATGCCTTGAGAGTTCTGGAGCAAAAATGCTCGTTGCCACTTTTATTCCTAGTAACGACTGAGGCCCAGAGCTCCCTGAGTGGCCCCTCCTGAGGGGACTTGACTGTATTTATTTTACATGTTTAAGAGATGACAGAAAAAGAGAAAGCTCTAAAATGGCAAAAGCTTTCAGGTACACCAAAAGGTGGTTTTTAATGTTGGTTTGAGTGTTTTGTTTTTAGTGGAACAATCCATTATAGAACAGGCCAAAATAAGTTTAGAGAATACAGTGTACTTTTGCTACCTCTGAGAGCTACTAATTGAAATATGTATTTACTATGGGCTTGGCATCAATTCAGACGTGCCTTGGACAGGTGACTGACTTCCAGGCTGCCTTAAACCCAACAAGTGTTCAGGGAATGACCCAGTGACTGGAGGGCACAGCAGCGTGCAGCCAGCATTTCACTGTTTGTGCTGCTCATGTGCTCTTTCTGTCTCTAGCCCTTCTAAGCTGGTTCTGTACAATCATATGTACTGTTTATTTAAATGCAAACAATATACACTCTCGTTCAAGTTCCTCCTGAGTTAAAAGTACACCCAAAAAGAAACTGGATAATTTAGAGTAAAAGTAGAATTTCTCTTTCATCCTTATCAAAGTATCTGTGGTTCACTTGTATATATTCCTCCAGCTTTTTAGAAAACATTTTCAAATATATTTTATTTACACGCAGATAATATATGTTCATTTTTAGTTCAGTTAATCAAATAATGTGTGCTGTTTTACAACTTGCTTTTGTCATGTAACAGTATGACTTTGAGGTGTCACCATTTCCTGTTTGGGGGTTTTCCAGTGGTTTTCAATAGGAATATAAAAATCTTTCTTTAGAACAACATGATTCTGCTATAAGCAAACTAGGTTCATCTAGCATGCACATTCAGGGAAATTCAGAAATGGGTTTAGTTGCCCTGCGCATCCCACCATCAGGAATGGAGGAAACTATGAGCAAGGAAAGTCTCAGCAATGAACACCAGGCACCCCGTTAACCCAGCGCTAAAGGAGGAGGGCTGGGCGAGGACAGCTCATGGGCTGGGGGAAGGTCTTCTGATGCCTGTGTCTCCAGCCTGGCCGGTAGCAGCCCAGAGAATCCAGGAAAGAGAGATGGTAGGCGGAGAACAGTGGAGGGCAGGAAACAGGCCTCCTGGTGGCAAAGCACAAAGGTCTCAGCAGAGCCTGGGGAGGACGAGCGGGTCCTTGGAGAGCCAGCGGAGAGACACCCGGAGGAGGCTCCCACCCGCTCACCCCACCCCAGAAGGTGCCCACAGGCCGGGCAGGGTGCAGGGTCGCATCCGCTCCCCTCACTTCAGGCTGGTCTTGGGAACACACTTCTTGTTTCACTTGAGTGATTCAATTATGCCTCCCTGTAATTTCAGGTTGGGTCTTCTCTGCCTGCCTTCCCCTCACTTTTCACTCTGGCCTCAGTCTTCATTTTTTCTGGCAAACAAAATGTGGTCAGCAGGCAGAGTTGACTGCATAAAAGGCAAAGATCTGCCTCTGAGGAGTAATATATACTCATATTGTCATGCTAGTTTATTTATATTTATTAATTTAATTTATTATAACATAATGCTACATAAATGTATGCACATATAATGTAAATAAACATTAAATGTTATGTACTATTATTATTTTAATATAATATTTATATATCCATGATATATGTTAATATTAATAATATATAGGCTGATTTACTTAACGACACCCCTGGTGAGAAGACTAATGAAGACTAAAAAAGTCAGAAAAAGACAGAAATTTGAAGATCTTTGAGAAAACTTCATGCTCACGATGTAAATGGCGAGACGTGCATGAAGCTTCTTGGCCAGGGCTCCTCACAGGCTTCTCCAGGCCCCTGTTACTGTCAGCAGTGAGAGAGGGAGTGAGGGTCCGGGCAATGCCCCCAGGCCAAGGCCGGGCCAAGCCCCCGCCAGGATCCTTCCTTCTGTCACCGTGCGTCACCTCCTCACTTACACTAGTGTAAATGAGTGTTATCACTTCTCCCACAGAACGAAGGGTGTGTGTTGCAGGAGAGCTGGAGCGAGCTCACTGGTGACACAAATCTTAAAACTGTAGAGAGGAGTTAGAGGGAGGGAGACAGATAAGTAGACTTATGTGCCCTGGCTTTAGACTGTATGTGAAATTAATGATATTAAAACTGCTTAGCCTTTAGCTTGTATTCTTATCAGTGCCTGTATTAAACAATTGATCAGTCACCTAAATATCATAGACTCTAAATCATAAACTAGGATTTTAAAATACTATAGTTTTCTGTGTTACCAAAATGCACTTTGAAGCCAATGTTCAGATCATCCATTGTCTTCTTTTGGTGAGTGTTTGGTCACATGTTGTTCTCTTTTAACTTTTACTTTGTATTTGGGGTGTAGCCCATTAACAAACAGTGTTGTGACAGTTTCAAGTGAACACCTAGGGGAACAGTTCAGCCAAACACACACATGCGTCCTTTCTCCCCCACACTCTCCTCCCTTCGAGGCTGCTACATAGCATTGACATCCGTGTGCCAAACAGTGAGTCCTTGTTGATTCCGAACCAAAGCGGACATTTGTTGCATCATCAGAGACTCTGTCAGAATCTTTCCCAGAGGTTAGTGAGGAGTTTCCTGGAAAACACTCAGCCCACACCCTGTTGCCAGAGGAAGAGTGTTTATATATGGGTGTTAGTTTTGGGAGAATTTGGTGAACTGGACCAGCTCATACAGAGATGGAAACAGCTTGTCACCATCAACACTGTCACCACTCCCCAGTAGGTTCAGCCTCCCCCGAATGCGCCCCGAGTCCTGACTGCTGAGCAGGCCAAGCCTGCTCTCAGCTCCCAGCACCTCCTCCCACAGGGCCCAGCCCACTGGAGTCAGAGGGACTGACCGCTCATCCCCTCCTCCCCCTACCCAATCCTCCCCGTACCCAAGGGCCTGCCCGAGCCAGCTCCCTGCTCTGGTTGAAGGAGGAAGAAGGCCCAGCAGCAGCCCCAGAAGAAGTGCACAGAGGCCCCTCCATTCCCAGGAGTGCAGGCTCATTGTGCAGGGCCTAGGGGACACGGGGGTGGGAGGAGCCTCAGCGCTGGACACTGTGGGAGCTTGTCCACTGAACAGACTCAGGGACTGTCTGTTGGCCATGGGATCTGAGGAACAGGAGAGATTTGGATGGACTGGGGCTAGCTGGGAGGGTTTGCCATGGTCTAAAGCACAGGCTGTGTCTCTCTGGGCTGAAAATGTTAACCACTGAGCACTAGCTCCCACCAAAAGAGGGTATTGGTTAGAGGTGTCCTGAGATGTAAGAGCTTCTTAGGGAGACAAGAGGAGATACTAGGAGGATGTGAAATGCCTTGTAGAGCCTGAACCACACGCCCAGCCTTCTGACCCCAGTTTTGGGAGGTAGCAGTTTCTTATGCATGTCCCTGGTTGCTCAGATGGTAAAGAATACACCTGTAATGTAGGAGACTTGGGTTCGATCTCTGAGTCGAGAAGATCCCTTGGAGAAGGAAATGACAACCCACTCCAGTATTCTTACCTGGAAAATCCCATGGACAAAGGAGCCTGGTGGGCTGCAGTCCATGGGGTCACAGGGACATGATTGAGAGACTAACACCCTTTCAGGTGAGGGCAGCTGGTTTGCTTGGGCCTGATCAGGGAGGGGCACAGGTGAGTGTTGCTTCTGACGAGTGAAAGAGGCTTTGGGCCTAGAAAAGGAAACAGCAGTCTCAGAGGCCCTTGCTGAGTCATCTAACTTCGGGGAAACAAAACCAAACTTTAGGTCCCGCCCTGATGCTCCAGGCTGGTTGCATCCACCTGGGACTTATCACCCCTTGTCCAGAGGATTTATCACCCCCTGCCCAACTACAAATGCCATCTCAACTAAAGAATACCCAAAACATCCCGCCTGACTAACATTTCCCTTATCGCTTCTACAAACCTCCCTTTAAATATGAAGCCTCCCTGATCCCTCTCAGGCTCAGCCTGGTCGCTAGGCCGACTGCCACCCCTCCTTGCCTGAATAAAGGTCACCTACTTCTGTTGAGGTTGTCTCTCCTTTTCTGCCTCAGCCCAATCTATACCTTACAACAAGCACTGTCCGAGAGAAAAGGGCAAACAGGTGCCCCCAGGGAGTCAAGACACAGGCTGCTTTGTCAGCAAGCCAGCTGTGAGGGGTGGAATGGGCACCCTGCGGCCTCTCCCGCTATCCCCGGGTGCCCTGCAGTTCCAAGCTTTGGCCTGAATGCGTCATAGAGAAGGACCCTTTGTATCCTACCTATTAGGAGTTAACCACTAAAGGAATGTTGCCTATAAGCTTGTACATAAAGTCCCATCTCTGGGAGCCCTGCATCCCAGGTAATGAGCACCAAACTAAAATAATAACTTTGTTTAACTAACAGGAAACTTCATGACCAGACTCACCTGTGAATCACGACAGGGAGGCAGACATTTACACATCCCCTCTGGAGCCTGATGAGAATGAGGAAATATTTGACTTTCCTCCCCCACCACCTGTGAGGATTAATATAAAGGAAGCCTGAATTCTAACTCAGGCAAGATGTGTCCTGGGACAAGTGTCCTGGGCTTCTGAATAAAGTAACTATTCCTTGCCCCAAGAACTCATCTCTCAATTTATTGGCCTGTCATGAGGTGAGCAGGACAAGATTGGACTCAGTTACAGAAGAGCTGACAGTCTTGCTCTTTTGGGGGAAGATTTCCATTTTCATTCATTTAGTCATTCATCGTGTATTTAAGTCCTGCTCAGAGCCAGGCCCTGCCGAACTCACCCTTGAAGCTCAGACTCACCAGGTCCACGACACCTTTCTTGATCCCATGCTCTGCCTGCACCATTTTCTGCCTCAAACAGGACCCCTTAAGTCTTTAAGCACACTGCGGTGAGCTCTACAGCTTGTGAGCCCTGTGAGGACCTCGAACAGATGCAGAACGGGGCTCAGAAAATGTGATGATGACCAATAATCAAATCAATGAGCTGGTCAAACACAAACCAGGCTTAGGTCACATTCACCAAAGGTCATCTTCTTCTCCCTCCTTCCAGAGCCAGAGTTTCAGGGGGACCTTTACCAGGAGCCCAGGGATCTTCTCTGACACTAACCTCGTCCAAAATCTTAATAGTCTGGGTGGATTTTATTTTCAATTTTATTTCTTTTTACACTTGAAGTCACTTCGTGACTATTCCACTGAATACTGAGTAACTTAATGATCACTTCTGTTGTGTCTGGGCCAAGAAAACCCAATACGCGGGTAGGATACTGAGGAGGAGAAAGTCAGGGGAAAGCGGGGGACTGGGGGTGAAACAGCAGAGGCAGGAGGCCCCCAGCCCCGTTCTCACTGCCCTCCCCATCCCCTTTGTACTTAACCAACCTGACTGTGATTACCGGGGTCCAGATGTCTCCTTGCTAGATGTTCTGTCCTTTAGAGCCAGCTGTAGAGGTCACAGTACAAATCTAAGTTCTGGGGCCCCTGAGTGATCCAGGAGCAGTCACCTGTGCCTTCAGAGGGTCAGTTTCTGACCCACAGTGATGCTCTCCCAGAGTCGGGCATGAGTTAGTGGCCAGCCCTGCTCACCGTGAGATGCTGCAGCTCTTGCTCTGCCCTGAAACCCCTCCCTGCAGCCTGGCTGTGTTCAGGGGACACCTGGACAAAACAGGCATGAGCGAGTAGGAGAGAGTGGGCACTTCAGGGGCAGAGGAGATACAGAGAAACTTGATTTCACTCTGGCCACTTCCAACTGGTCCCAGCCTAATGCCACTTGTCATACACCCTGAGTGGACATGACCTCCTGGGAGCTCAGAGGACTCTCCTGAGATCTGGGATGTGGAGCTCTGGAGGATGGGGCTGGGAAGCCCTCCACATGAGGCTGGGGCTCTGGAGTTCTGAAGCTGGCCCGGGGAGTGGAGCTGGGCCTGGCAGGTTTGCAGTGTAGACTGTCGGGTGTCTGGTTGAAGCTGCTGACATCCGTGGTCACACCTCCCTCAGCCATCTGACCATTTCTGATCCCAGCAGTTGAGCAGGGCTCGTCTGGCAGGCATGCAACTGAGACAGGAGCTCAGTGTGGGCGGCTCCTCTGCCTGCCTCTGCTCTCCTCTCTCCTGGTCTCTCTCCTTCTCCACCTCTGCGCCACCCCCATCCCCCCATGTAGTTCTCTTCTTAGGCTGCCATGGGGAGGCCCACGTGGAGTCTGGGTCGGGTGGGTGGTCCGGAGGGTCCCGAGAAGGGGTGTCGTGGCTGGGCTGGTTTCTCTATGCTTGCCAGTGGCTCAGGGTCCGTGAGGCAAAGAGGCTCCCTGCACAAAGACGGTTCCTAGTGAAGTAGACTGAGCAACAATGGTAATTTTATATGCTGTGAGTTTTTCACAATTAAAAAGAAAAGAACTCGGGTGTGTGTGTGTGTGTGTGTGTGTATTATAATGGCCTAGAAAGGAAAATTCTCAAGTCAAACAGAGGAATGAATCGTGTGCTAAACATAGATGAGTCTCAAAGACAGCACCACGTGTAAGAAACCAGCATACGTGGCCACAGTTGTACAAATCCATGTACTTTAGATATGCAGAATAGGCAAATCATTAGGGTCAAAGAGCACACAGACAATTGCCAAAAGCTGGGGGAAGGTGGAAGGGGAAGTGCCTGTTTAGTGGGTAGTGGCTTTCTCTGTGAGGAGATGAAGTGCTCTGATTTAGATAGCCATGATAGCAGCACAGCTTTGCACACAGATGATGAATCACTGAGCTGTACATTTTACACAGTAAATTTTATGATATGTGAATTAGATTCCAACTTAAAAATTGTGATTGATAGAGGATTTTTTTTTTTTTTTAAGAATTCACACAAGAAACACATCTTATCCTGAGTTTTGTTTGGTTCTCACCCTTCTAACGTCTGTAGGCAAACAAACATCTGGACAGGGATGAGGATTCAGGTTTCCTCCTTCAGGGACTGACTTCTCTGAGCTTCCCTTCATCACCAAACAACGAGGATCCTCAGCCTCCGCAGGAGCTGCTCTCCATGTTCCTACCATCCCCTCTCCTTCTCCTCCCCCTGCTCTGACAGGCTTCCTCCCTCCAGCTCTGCCTCCTGAGTTCAGTCTGGGCTCCTCTCACCAGTGCTCTTGCTGGGCTCCTGACCCCCCTCTGATTGCAGCCTCTCCGCCCTCCTGTTCGCTTTCTCCCTGTGATAACTGATCTGCGTTAACTGCAGTTCTGAACATGTGCGTTCTCTACTCACAGCATCTGAGTGGCTCCCACTTCCCAGGAAGGATAGTGGCATCCCAGGCCAGGCTCTAAATGCCTTTCACTCTCTCTCCCCTGCCCCCTTCCTCTGCCAGCCCTCACCCCCTGCGTCCACCCCGCAGTCCACACCAACTTTGACATCATCCAGGAGTTGAGATGAACGCTCTGCCTTCACATCTGCCTTTCTGGGGGAACTGGCTCTCTGTTGCACCTACCACTGGCCCCGGCTCTGGATTCCTGGCTGCTGAACTGCATTCCTCTGAGTCCTTGGCTTGAAAACCATCTGCTCTGCTGATTTTCCTGACTCCCTCAGGCTGTGTCGTAACTACTTGTCTTTCTTCTGGTCCTGTGTGCCTTTTCTCGGTGAGCACGTGCCACATGGTGAGGGGTCTTGTCTGACGCCCCTCTTAGGCCCAGGGCTTCCCGAGGACAGGAATCCAGGCCCCAAGACTCTCCACAACTCTCTCAGGTCTGGAGGTGCTCACTGCTCACCTGCACGGTGACTGAAGGCTGTGGCTCCCCCGTCAGGCTTGCAGGGCCATCTGGCTCTCATCTCAGGCACTGTCCATGCTGTGAGGGAGCAGCTTTCACTCCATGAAAGCCCCCCGCGCTCTTGTTGCAGAGACAGGCTCTGGGAGGCCCGGGCGTCAGGGGTTGTGGCTCCGGGCTCTACAGGAGCAATGGTCGTGGTGCGCGGACTTAGCTGCTCCACGGCGTGTGGGATCTTTCTCGATCAAACCTATGTCTCTTGCATTGGCAGGCAGATTCTTTACCACTGAGTCAGCAGGGATGCCTGAGATTACACATTTCTGACTTCTGCCAATTTTGCTGAGGCCCAAGGACCGTTGAAGTATAAAGAAACACCCAAGAGCAGCCGGGCCGCTCGTCTTACACACGTGGAAGCCGACACCAGCGGAGCGCATAGATGGTGTTCCTCGGCGCATGGCGCACCTCGGTCCGGGGTCCTCACTCCACGTCCAGGGTCTCTCCTGAGCCCACCGCTTCCTCCCCCAGGTCAGAGGAGAGCACCGGGACCCACGCCATGCCTCTCAGGGTCTGTGAGCCCCGGGAGGCATGGCTGAGTGTCTGGGGGTCAGACAGAGCCTTTATCAGAGGGGCTGAGAGGGGCAGGAGCTCGGCAGGCTCCTCTCCTGTGGCCCAGCTGCGTCTTCTGCAGGCTCACTTTCTACTCCTCACGGTGACCAATAATTTATAGCTTCCCAAGGAGGTCCCTTCCATATTTTAACAAGTGTAGTGAAGGGTCCTTCCTGTCATTGTATATTTTATTTGCCACCAGAGCTTTGAACAAGCAGTGACACACTCCGTCAAGCCCTCATGTAATTGTAGACACTTCCAAGAAGGGTTGAAGATAAAACTTAAAAAAAAAAAGCTCCTAGGCAATTGAACCACTTGAGCTGTGACATAAAATCATTTCCTTTAATCTAGTTTATTCATTGTGGATAGCACTCCAAAATAATACTTTAAAAGTCATAATGGTCTTTTTGCCTTTATTTCTGAAGGTCTTTGCAGGTGGGCCCCATTTGTCTGAGGAGATCGGTATATGAACATGAAACAGCATCATTTCCAGTCTGATGAAAGTTGCCATTTTCCTCTTCTCTGCAAGGGAAACACCACCTTGGCTCACCCCGCAGCTATTTCACACTGTCAGGAATGGAGGCCAGAAAAGCCCCTGTGCTGTACTCATAAGTGTAACTGGATCCCTTAGAAACCAGCCCAGCTAATCTCCACCCTCAGGAGCTTTAGCACCTTGCTACTCAAAGTGCAGCCAGGGGTCTGCAGGAAATTGTCATTTCCTGGGAGCTTGTGAGAAATGAGGAGCCCCAGGCCTATCCCATCTGCTCCGTTCAAGGCTGTAAGTATCCTTTACATCACTGAGAGGAAGGGGAGACTGCAGACCCTGAGGCAAAGCTAGTGCTTCATCTTTCTCAGCAATTGTGAGAGCGCATATCATCCTTCCACCATTTTCTTTTTTTTAACTGATGCATAGTTGACATATCCCTTCATATTCATTTTGGATGAGCAACGTAATGACTCAATATCTGTATGCATTGTGAAATCATCACCATTGTAAGTCCATCGCATGTCCATCATCTCACATTGTTACATCTTTTGTGTGTGTATGGTGAGGGCTTTTTAGATCCACTCTTTTAGCAACTTTCAAATATACAAAGTAATTTTTTAAAATAGTATTATGGGCTATAGTTGCCTTGCTACACATGATTATCCTATGAGTTATTTTTCTATAATTGGAAGTTTGTACCTTTTGACGACCTTCACCTACTTCACACACCCCCACAGCCCACCTTCTGCAAACACCAATCTGTGCCCTGGATTGAGGACCTTGGTGCTTTGCTTTTTATTTTATTCATTTATTTTTTAAGATGCCACGTGTAAGTGAGCTCACCCTTTTTCTGTGCACCTGTAGGACTGGTGCAAGTCTTAGTAGGTCCTGGATCTGTTACTCTCTCAACATTCCATGTGGAGTCTTGGGCTGCTGTGTGAGAATGATCATAGTGGATGGTAAACTCGGTAAGATGGGAATATGATCTCCTCCCACCGCCTGTCGTGGGGAAGATTCTCCCAGCCCTGGTGTGTGGCTCTGGGGCACTTCCACTCCACATCAGTAAAGTGTGTGGTCATTCAGTAATGACTCTGTTTCCAACAATCATGATAATGGACATCACCTTTGATAAATGCTTCATTAATTAGAGCAACTGCTGTTTGGAAACACAAGTCCAGGCTTGAATCTCTCCCTTTGAAATATCAAACATCTGGCAGGAAAACAACTCCCTAGGAGACTTTCCCCCAGATTTTAGTCACAGAGTCAGCAAACCATGAAAACTTCATATGTTCTATAGGTCCTTTACAGAAGGTTGCTTTTACATTAATTAAACTACAGGAGTGGTTTGAACCTGCCCTAATCCTAGGTGATGCAGAACTGA
>NW_011494913.1:8223421-8223924 GCF_000754665.1 Bison bison bison | reverse complement strand
TGAAGTTGAATGGTTCAATGAAGACCTACAAGACCTTTTAGAACTAACACCCAAAAAAGATGTCCTTTTCATTATAGGGGACTGGAATGCAAAAGTAGGAAGTCAAGGAACACCTGGAGTAGCAGGCAAATTTGGCCTTGGAATACGGAATGAAGCAGGGCAAAGACTAATAGAGTTTTGCCAAGACAAAAACTAGTCATAGCAAACACTCTCTTCCAACAACGCAAGAGAAGACTCTACACATCGACATCACCATATGGTCAACACCGAAATCAGACTGATTATATTCTTTGCAGCCAAAGACTGAGAAGGTCTATACAGTCAGCAAAAACAGACCAGGAGCTGACTGTGGCTCAGATCATGAACTCCTTATTGCCAAATTCAGACTTAAATTGAAGAAAGAGGAAAAACCACTAGACCATTCAGGTATGACCTAAATCAAAATCCCTTATGATTATACAGTGGAAGTAACAACTAGATTTAAGGGACTAGATCTGATAGAC
>NW_011494913.1:8221437-8222440 GCF_000754665.1 Bison bison bison | reverse complement strand
CACTCTCAGAACTCGATTCAGCTTGACCATTCTCCTGTGTGGTTTTCCTGGTGGCTCAGATGGTAAAGAATCCACCTGCAATGAGGGAGACCTGGGTTTGATCCCTGGGTTGGGAAGATCTCCTGGAGGAGGGCATGGCAACCCACTCCAGTATTCTTGGCGGGAGAATCCCCATGAACAGAAGAGCCTGCAGGGCTACAGTCCATGGGGTCACAAAGAGACACAACTTAGCAACTGAGTAGCAACTGAGTACACAGGCTCAGTGTTCACTCTGGCTGAGATTACTGAGAGCAATGTAACCAGTGTTACATCTCCCTACAGGAGGTTTGTTTCAAAGAACAAAATTCACAGTGTTATGTGAATTAAATTCACATTAATTGGTAATGTGAACAAAATTCACAATGTTTCTAAAGTATAGCCCTCAGCATATGTGTTACAAACAAACAAAAAAACAAAAAACCTACCATATTTCTACAATGGAGATGGGCAAACTTCTATAAAGATCCAGAGAGTAAGTATTTTAGCTTTGCCATATGACATCTGTGGAGAAGGCAATGGCACCCCACTCCAGTACTCTTGCCTGGAAAATCCCATGGACCAAGGAGCCTGTTAGGCTGCAATCCATGGGGTCACTAAGAGTCGGACACGACTGAGCGACTTCACTTTCACTTTTCACTTTCATGCATTGGAGAAGGAAATGGCAACCCACTCCAGTGTTCTTGCCTGGAGAATCCCAGGGATGGGGGAGCCTGGTGGGCTGCCGTGTATGAGGTCGCACAGAGTCAGACACGACTGAATTGACTTAGCATAGCATAGCATATGACATCTGTTGCATCCACTCAGTTCAGTCATTGTATCCAAGAAGCACCACAGATAAAAAGCACATGAAAGAGTCTGTTTCAAGAAAACACTGCTTATAGACCAGGAAATCTGGATGAATATGAGTATAATGAATATAATTTTCATGCTGCAAATATTATCTTTAAGAATTATTTTCAACCAT
>NW_011494913.1:8221205-8221337 GCF_000754665.1 Bison bison bison | reverse complement strand
GGGGGGGGGGTCCCACTGGAGGGAAAGAGTAACCAGGGGAAAAAATGACCTTATATCACAACATGCCCCATGGAAACTTAGCTTTGCATCTTTCTCTTCTGACACCTAGCTGAAAGTGACAGCGATATGTTA
>NW_011494913.1:8219581-8220917 GCF_000754665.1 Bison bison bison | reverse complement strand
AGATATAAAAACCATTTTTAGCTTTCAGGCCCTACCAGCACAATCTGGGAGTGGAATTTGGTCCATGGGACATAAGATGCAATGGCCTATTCTATCCATTTATAGTGGACTCTCCCACCCATAGGGACCACCATTCCAAAACAGAGTGACTGTGCTATGTGCTGTAACTATGGAAGCTATACTCAAAAAACAAAACCCAAATTACCAAAAGCTGCCTGAGGTGTGAGGGGTTCAAGTCCTACCCACCCCCACCGGGATGCTCCACACCCGACCCCCGCCTCCCGCTCATGCGTGGCCGCCTTGTTACTGCCAAAATCTCGCCTTTGTCTGCCCACCAATGCCCAATTTAAAAATACCGAGATGGGGTTTTGGAGGAAGTAGACGGCTTTACTCCTCAGCTGGCCGAAGGGAGCACACAGCAGGCTAGCACCCCAGGAACAGTGCCCTGTCCCCACCCGGGGAACCTGAGAGACTGTACACAGCCGGGGTCTCCTGGGTCCCTCAGCCTGCCACCTTCCTTCCGAAATGCAAACAGCCCTAGGGGGTGACTTGCTACAGGAGGGTGCAGGGAGAGCAAAAATGCAGTACAGGATGAAAATTCCGTAGAATTAGGGGACTTGTGGTTACAGACACTACAGGTTAGTGACTAGGAGCGAATAGCTCTCTGACGACCGGTCATGTTTCTTCTCTAGTCTTCGCTGTTTACTGTCCTTGTTCTCAGGTGAGGAAATACTTCGTTTCTATTTTTGCTGCGACAACCTCATCTGTGCGTCCCCAGCCTCCAGCAGGGGGTGAAGCTGCCCTGTCCGGTACCCGCTTTCCTGCTGCGCGCTGGCGCCCATTGAGTTTTGAGCAGCAGTTGCTTGCTGGGCAGAGTTCCTCACCCATCAAGTCGTCAGTACCTGCTGAGGCTCCCAGAGGGACAGAAGCCGCCTTCCCAGCCCCAGCCCTGGAGCTGGAGTCCAGCCCTGAGAGTCTGACTCTGACGGCTGATGACCAGCCCAGGCGGGCAGTGTTCTGTGCTCCGCGCACCCACAGGGGGTCGGGCTCAGACCCGCCCTTCAGGCTCACCGCCAACTGTGTGGGTAAAGGTGGCGGTTCAAATCACCAACCGGCTTATTTTGTCCGGGGAAAGAACGCCTTCTACAAAATATTTATAAAGAACATTTTTTCCGCCCAGGGCGGGAGATCTGGGTTCTTTCACACCAGAGACATGGATCAAAGAAACGGCGCGCATGCAGTTGACCCCAAGTCGTAGTTTCGGGGCCGCCCCTGCGCTCCACGGGCAGACGGCGAAGCCCCTCGCTTGGTGTCCCCCGGCCCTCGGGCTGCAGAC
>NW_011494913.1:8207506-8217147 GCF_000754665.1 Bison bison bison | reverse complement strand
TTACATGAGATAAGACATGTACTGACACTTAGATGAGGGTAGCTCAGTTCAGTTCAGTCACGCAGTCGTGTCCAACTCTCTGTGACCCCGTGGACACCAGGCCTCCCTGTCCATCACCAACTCCTGGAGCTTACTCAAACTCATGTCCATCAAGTCGGTGATGCCATCCAACCATCTCATCCTCTGTCATCCCCTTTTCCTGCTTTCAGTCTTTCCGAGCATCAGGGTCTTTTCCAGTTTGTCAGTTCTTCACATCTGACAAACTGAGCATAGCTAGCGATCCCCCCAGATCCCAGGGAATGACTCGTGATACTGAGCACAGGGGAATCATGCTTAGCATCCTCTGGATTCCGGTCCTGCTTTGGATTCTTTCCATCTGTCTGGCCTGTTTCTACTTCTGCATCCCCCTTGATTCAAAAAGACCTTATTACTCTCAACTTTAAAAATCTACTTTTCACTGTACAAGGTTGGAGGAGTTGGTGAGAAGCAGCCTTTCTCTGTGCCCACTCTGAGCCCTTTGAGTTCAGGAAACAAGGTTCTGAGGCAGCTGACAAAACTCAGACTTTGGTACTTTTAGAAACCTAGCCAAGATTACATCACAAGTGAGGGTGACCACGATTCAAATGCAGATGAATCCTGTCCCTGGGTCTCAGACCCACAGGAGGTCCGCTTCCCATTCTACTCAGATCACCTTGGCAATTGCTTTCGTGTTTCTTTTGAAGTGACTTTATAGATTTCTTGGGCTTCCCTGAAAGCTCAGCTATAAAAAATCTGCCTGCAGTGCAGGAGATGTGGGTTCCATCCCTGAGTCAGGAAGATCCCCTGGAGAAGGAAATGGCAACCCACTTCAGTATTCTTGCTTGGGAAATCCATGGACAGAGGAGCCTAGTGGGCTACAGTCCATGGGTTCACAAAGAGTCAGACACAACTTAGTGACGAAACCACCACCACATTATTATCAAAGCAGTCTATAGTTTATTGTAGCAAACTTTGAAAAATATTGATAACTGGGAAAGAAGACATTTAAATTTACCTGTATACAATTCAGAAATCTACCTATCAGAGATGATCTCGCTCCATATTTTGGTTTATTTCCTTTCCAATTTAAACATTTCCATGGTGTGAAAGTTGCTATACTTTGTTTAACCAAATCCTTATGCTGAGAGTAAAGATTATTTCTCACTTTAGAGTACATATTCTAATAGTCAAAATATTTACCAATTACTTGGTATAAATGCCCATAAGTGAGACTTAAAATTTCCATGCCAAACATAAATCATTTTTACCGCTCTTTGATCTGTATGTACTGTCAAAGGACCAAACAAGAGGGAATGTTGAATACTTAGATCTGCTAAGGATGATAGCTACAATCTTTGTTAAATGTGTATGCTATTATTTTATGAGGCACTTGTCTCTTAATAGAAGACAAATTAGTATCTCAGCCTTAATTTGTTGAGGGAAGTTGACATTTTTTTTCTGTCTTCTAACAAGCATTTTTATTTCTTTATATGAACATTTCAGTTTATGGATCTTGCCAAACTTTTTGCTCGATTCCTTGTTTTATTACACACTTATAGGAGCTATGTATTGGTAATGTCAGACTTTTGTCAAGTGTATTATAGTTTTGAGTTTGTAATTTTCCTTTTACTTTTTGACATGTAAGTGTTTAGCAATGTTGTAGTAAAACCCATGAAGACTTTTCTATGTAGTTTGGCCTTCAATGTAATGCTTATATATTAGTTTGCTGGGGCTGCCATGACAAAATTGCACATCCCCAGAAGCTTGAATGGCAGACATTTGTTTTCTTACAGCTCCAGAGGCTAGACACCCAAGATCATAGTGTGGTTGGGGTTGATTCTCCCAAGGACTTGCTCCTTGACTTGCAGACAATGACTTTCTCTGGGTCCTCACTTGCCCCTTCCTCTGTGTGCACCCTTCCTGGGGTTTCTTTCTGTGTTCAATTTCCTTTTCTTATATGGACAAGAGTCATACTGGATTAGGGCACAACTTAAAGGCCTCAATTTATTTATCTCTTTAAAACCTCGGTGTGCAGATACAGTCACATTCTGAATCCCTGCAGGTTAGCACTTCAACACATCTACCTGGTGGGACACAACCCAGTCCATCAGAGTTTATCAAGGTCTCCCCCATCTCAAGACAGCATAATGTTTATACTTTATTCTTAAAGTTTATTGTATCAAATTTTATATTAAATGCCACTTCGAATTTATTTTGATATGTGGTGCAAATCTTACTGAGAAATAGATTATACAAAGAAAAGCTTGTAGGTAATATAAGTACATAATTTGCAGAATAATAGTAAAGCAAATTCTCATGTTCTCAACACCCACTCTCATTTTAAAAAATTCTAATTTTTCTGTATATCTCAATTCTATGTCATTCCCTGCCTTTTATTTGAGATTTGCATATGCATATGAGTTCCTAAACAGTAGACAGGCTTTTACTCTTTTGTCCCTTTATGTAAGTAGAATCACAGTGATTACCCTTTTGTGACATAATATTTATTTTGTGTGTGGTATTGGGTTCATTCATTCGTATGTATGCAATTGAATTCCTTTTACTGCTATATAGTCGGAGAAGGCGATGGCACCCACTCCAGTACTCTTGCCTGGAAAATCCCATGGATGGAGGAACTTGGTGGGCTTGCGGTCCATGGGGTCGCTAGGAGTCGGACATGACTGAGCGAGTTCACTTTCACTTTTCACTTTCATGCACTGGAGAAGGAAATGGCAACCCTCTCCAGTGTTCTTGCCTGGAGAATCCCAGGGACGGGGGAGCCTGGTGGGCTGCCGTCTGTGGGGCCGCACAGAGTCGGACACGACTGAAGCGACTTAGCAGCGGCTATACAGTAGTCCATGCTCTAAATGTACCGAATCTATCCATCCTATCGTTGCTGGATGTTGGCGCTGTTTACAGCTCTTTGCTGTTAAGAATATCATTCACATGTATCTGCTTTATGAGCTGGATGGGAATTAATGAAACCTAGGGTGTGCACCTGTCCAGCTGTGCTGTGTTACAACAGTTGCCATTCCGATTAACAAGGAACGACAGCTTCTTCTGTTCCACATCTGAGCCAGCCTTTTCATAGTCACTCACAAATGTTTGCTCAACTGTGAGCTGTGAGATGCTGTTTTGTTGCAATTTTAACTAGTATTTAATTTATCACAAATGAAATTGATCACATTTTAAGTGTTCATTGGACTTCCATGTTTCACCTTCCATGCAATGCCCGTTAATGTGTTTTTGACATCTACTTTAAAAAAAAATATTTATTGGTGAAAGATCTTTACACTTGTTGCACATGTCACTTCCCACTCCCTGGCTTTTGCTTCCCTCATTTTATGATGTCTCTTGATGAGCAGCAGTTGTTACTTGTAACATGATCATATTTATCCATCTTTTGCTTACCTGTTTGTTTGGCTTTTTAAAGAAGTTCTTCATCCCCCAGACATCATAATAGCATTCTGTTAGGTATGCTCCAAAAGGTTTCATGTTTTTTGTCTTTCACACTTAATGTTTAATGTATTAATACCTTCAATTTAAGTTTCAATTTACCTGCAGTTTATATTCATGCCTTGTCTCTGCAGAAAAACAGCTTCTTTTCCAGCAAAGCCTGTGGAGAGAAGATACCACCCTACCCTCTCCCCACATCTCCCTTCACCCACAGCCCCATCCCTAGAGGCTGTCAGAGATGCAAGAAATAAGAGAGAGTGAGAGAGCAGGACAAGTGGAAGAGAAGGATGGAGCTGATGCCTTCCATGTGTGGTGTGGGGTCTCTCCCCTAGGAGGCAGCATTTAAGTAAATGCCTGAAGCCAGTGGAGGAATGAGCTGTCTGTCGCTGGAAGAGGAATCAGGGGAATCAGAGAGAAGGGAAATGCTCTGTGACTGGAGGGGGTTGTGAGGATTTCAAAGAACAGCCCGGGGTGCCATGTGGTCCAGCACCTGAGAGGAGAAGGGGTTCATTTTCACAAACTTTCCCGTTCTTCACAAGAGCTGCCTCCACCTCCAGGTAAAAAAAAGTCTCACTTTTAAAGACTCACCTGAACCTCCCCTCCTCTATGAGACTGTCAGGGCCCCCAGACTCCTGAGTGGAGCGAGTGGACTCTCCACTGCCCTGTGATGGGGGTTACTTTCTGTATTACCAGCAGAGAATGAGCTTCTCAAAGAGAGATTTTGTTCTTTATCACTAGTGATAAAAATGTCCAGTAAATATTGGATGAATTTACAAATGAATCCAAGAAGGAATGATGCTAACATTTTCTTCCATCTTCACCTTGGCCCATTAGAAACTGGGTATAGTAGGAACCCTGGGCTTCTGTTAAAAAGAATCTAGTAACAGTCAGGTCAGTCTTTAACCTTGTAGGTAGGTCCTAGGAATGAGACTCAGGGAAAAGCTTCCTGCCGCCTCCCCTCACTGAGAGTTGGTGACTGGTCAGCACTTCTCTCTGTGTTCCGCCCAGTGGGTGTCAAGGTTTGCAGGCTCCATGGGCCGATCTTCCACCTGGCTTGGCTCTCCTTGGCCATCCCAGATTCACAAGTGCCCACCTGGTTCAAGGACCAAAAAGCTGACGTCATTATCTGCTGTGTCACAGCCCTGGGACCCCAGGTGATTTGTGTTTGCTTCTGGTGACAAGGGCATCCACCTGTCCCCGAACAGAGGGACTGGCCACACTTCCCCAGTCAGCTTCCCACACAGACAGCTTCCTGTCATTTCACCTTGACTCTGCCTGTCCCTTTGACTTATTGGGACGTCCTGGGTGTCACAGCCACTGCTGTTCCCCACCCTGAATGAGGAAGTAGGTAAGTTCTTATGACCCTGAGAATCCCCGGGTGGTGAGTTACGTGGCCAGCCCTGGCCTTAGCACCCCAGGATGATCTGTGACATAGCCCGCACTGAATGCAGTTGATTCGTTCTGCCTGAGAGAGAGGAGGAGAGGGTGGACTTGGGGTGGGTCCTGAAGGTATTTACTGAGTCAGAGATGCTGAGATCAGGCCTGGTTTTCCTGATGGGGAGTCTGAATCATCATTGAAAGATGGCAACCTTCCCCAGCAGTCTGGGGGCTCAGGAAGTCCGGCCAGCCTGCGGGTCTTCTGCTGCCCCTGAGTGAGCACGCAGACAGCTGCTCCGGGGTCCATGGGCTGCTCTCCTCGTGGGGTTTTCTGGTGGTTTTGGTTCATTGCTCCCCTCACATCTCCTTGGACTATTCAGCACAAGTGATGTGTGCCTGTTCCCTGAGACACTAAACACACTGGGAATTCCTCCTTTTCTGTGACCTGGAGTTTTGTAAGCATCCTAAATATCTAACAGAACCAGGTACAGAATGTCAGAAGAAGAATGAACATAAAGAGAAATGAAATGTCATTCAATTTTTTTTTTTTCCAGACTCAGTCTTCTAAAAATTCAGCTAATTAATTACTTCCTTTGGCTGCCTGGGGCCGTCACTGCCGCACACCGCTTTCTGTGCTTGTGGCCTTCGTGCTGCAGAGGCTGCTCCTCACTGTGGTGCTTGGGCTGCTCACTGTGGCGGCTTCTCCTGTTGTGGAGCAGCTGCTTCAGGGTGTGCACGCTTCAGTACTCGGGGTGCACAGGCTTGGTTGCTCTGTGGCATGTGGGATCTTCCCAGACCAGAGATCAAATCTATGTCCCCTCCACTGCACCTCCAGGGAAGTCCCTGGACTCAATCTTTTGGAAAGAACTGAATTTAGTTTCAGAAGGGAAGTATAGAAGTGGCAAATGAGGCCAATGGTGGTTGGGGAATCTTTCAAGAACTAGTCTAAAGGAAGTCCTAGGATGGCTGGAAAGAGCACCCATGGTAAAACAAACAAGCAAAAAAAGAAACCAGATCCAGAATTAGAGCTGCTGGGGGAGAGGATGGGGCAGTGCTGGGCCTCTGGAGACCCTCTTCTCTTTCACATCAGCTGCTGCCCACAGACATCTTTAGGATAATAACCCAGAGGGGAGGGAGGCTTGGCAGAAGATTAGCTGGGGAGGGAACCCAAGTTCTCACCACATTAGCGAGAGCTTCTCATTCTCCTGTGGCCACTAGATCATCTGAGGTATTTATTTCGAGGGTGAACTTATGGCTGAGGCCTGACTCTCTTATGAAGACAAGAGAGTAGGTGGGACTTGTACTCAGAGGAAGCACACCTTTTTGGGAAAATGGGAAACCTGGAGATGAGCAGGGTGAAATGAAACAAATGATTATATTTCTTATCTTTTTAGAAGATGGAGACCGTCAACTAATGTCAGAATATGCTTTGAGTGGGCACATAAATTTGTTCAATGAAGAATGTAATTAGTTTATTTTTTCTTCCTTAAAGACAAATACTTTCCTAAACAAAAATTGTGAAATGATGACTGTTTCTGCCAACAATATTTGGTAGGGCAGAAATCCATGTAGTATTTCACCATGTCTCTGAAGGTGTCAACTAGATTTCACCCCAAAGTAAGCTTCCTCTGCATTTGATGAGCGTGTCTGCCCTATGGGACTGTGACACCCACCAGGGGACTCATGATGTACGTGCTCCTGCTTCTTTCCTGTGCAAGGGGGTTTAAGAGCTTATCTGTGCAGCCAGAGTGCCTGACCTTCCACCAAGACATGACTCCTTAGATTGTTTCACCCACTATTGAAAAGATTCAGAGTCGCTTGGCCACATATCTGAGGCCATGGATGATGGAACTAAGCTTAAGGCTCCAAAGCTGCCTGATTCCCACATGGGGGTGGGGGTGGGGGGCGGGGAGTCAAGATGACTGAAGGCAGTTGCATCCAGAGGGTCAGGGGAGGGCACAGCAGGAAGGACCGGGAACTCTAAACCACTTTGGTGGGTACTGGAGAACAACACCTGATGCATTTAATCAAGAATTAGTTATTGAAATGTTTGAGAGTGGTGTTTGTTCTGTGGAGTCAAGATTCCCCAAGTGGTCATTGTGAGGGTTTCCTGGGATTTGATGTAAATCATAGGAATTGAATATTAATTAAAAAACTCTGAAGAAGTAGGTCTTATCAGAGTATAACAGCTCATGACTTTCATTTTTTTCTGTGTAAAATGGAAATATTACTACATTGTTTATGTGGGGAATAGCCCATAGTGTTTTTGGAGAAGGCAATGGCACCCCACTCCAGTGTCCTTGCCTGGAGAATCCGAGGGACGGGGGAGCCTGGTGGGCTGCCGTCTATGGGGTCGCACAGAGTTGGACACGACTGAAGCGACTTAGCAGCAGTAGCAGCAGCCCCTCGTGTTTTACCTTTGACCCCAAAGAGAGGAGGGTTCCCTATTTCTCTGCATGCCCGTGATTTGGTGGGAGGGGTCACCCCCAGGTGAATGCTTGGGGACTCATGCCTGGAGTATCTAGCAGGGCTTTAGAGGCTTGGCTCTCATGACTTCTTTCCATCTCCTCAGCTTTATCTGGTCAGTTTCAACTGTCCTGCATGAGGATGCAGAGGAGGACAGTGGTGGCTGAGTTCTTGACCTTGAAACAATGAGAGGGACTTGCTCTAGCTCCTGGTTTGATCTGTGTCTTGCCAAATTGTCCGGTTTCTCCTCTCAGCCTGGATATTCTAACACCACCCAGGAAATATTAATGCCAGTAACATCCACCACTCTGTTAGGCATATGCAGCTCAGGGACGGATACGGAAACACCCTCTTTGTGTCATTCACACCCGCTTGCTGCAGCATCCGTAAAGGTTGTGACTTTACAGGACAGATGGGAGAGGTTTCTATTAAATTAAAAAAAAAAAAAAAACTACAACCCTCAGGCTCACTAGAGAAAAATCCCCTGATTTACCATGTGAATGGCTACCATGGCCTCAAGTGTGTAGTGAGCATAGATGATAGTGATGAGTGTGAGAGAAGTCTCCAAACCAGGAGAACAGGCCTGTCGTCAGGTGAGCCCAGTGTGACAGAAGCTGCGGCAGAGGTGGTGATGGGTAAGAAGGAGCAATGAGGGATTATTTACTTTTCCTAATTTTAAAAAATATTAAGCTTTTATAGCCTATATTTGAACATTTTGGTAGCTACAAAACAGATAAAATTTTCTCACTACCTTTTTCACAATAACTCAATTTCTCTCTGTGTTCTTAAACTTTGTTAAAATTTGAAAATTGAATGCAACATGTGTTGATTCTTATTTCTTAATGGTGACTCTGCATTGAGGAGAAAGGGTAGAGTGGACCAAATAAAGTGCAGGCCACTGGACAGCAAACTGCAGACTAGTGCGCTCCAAGCCCGCACTCCCCACGGTGAAATCAGCAAAGCAACCAGGGTCTGCCAGCGCAGAGGACCTGAGAAGCAGCAACAATGATTTCTTTTCTGCTCCCACCATTGCCAGCCCTAGCAGAAGTCCAGGTTAGCTCCTGGGGTGTGTGTGTGCCTCTATGTTTATACGTGGGTGTGTGTGCGTGTGTGCATGTGCACACTTGTGTGTCTGTGTACTTCGTATTTCTTCCTGCCACATAAGTGAGTCTGGATGCTTCAAGTAAGCAATGGCCATGCCATGCGAACAGCACAGTGAAAAGCATAGTTTCTTTGGGAGTTGAGTGTGCACACAGAGTTTGTATAATGGGTCCAGGTGCAAACTTCTGGTTGTTCCCATGGTTCATACCTGTTTTGTGAGGGGAATGGTCTTCCCTTGGGATATCAGCTCAAAGCTTATGGAGAGAAGGACTACACAGGTGTATGTTAGAGCCAGCAGCTCTGGGCATGGATGATTGGGCAAACCAAGTGAATTGCTCAAGGCTCCTGACATGAAGGAAGAGACTGTGGACAAAGGGATCCCAGGCCTGCAGAGTCAGAGTTCTGATTGCCTGCAGGGGCTGTGGGTGTTAGTGGAGCAGAGAGGTGGAGGGGCTGAGATGCCAGCTGCCTGTCCCAAGACTATAGTAGCAGGGAGCAGAGAAGCACGTAGTGTGGCCCATCTTTGTTTCTGGCATGTCTTTCTGTCCAGACACCAGGCTACAGGGCAGACTTGATTCTTGCTTTTAAATCCACTTTAGCTATTCTAACTCTTTATTTTTCTACTTCATTTTTTAAAAAAGCTATATATATATATATATATGCACCACTGGAAGTGCTAAAACTTTGTTTTCATTTAACAGTTTGCCATAGACATCTTTCCAATACCTATAGATCTAACTCATTTAAATAACAGCAATAAATCAAAAAGTAAATTGATAGTCTTGTGTTATGTGAATGCACTGAAGATTTACTTAACTGGTCCCCTACTAAGTTTTCTAAATATTGTGTTATTAAATAATGCTGATATCAACATTTTTTTTATGTGTATAGTTGCACAAATGTTCCCGCACACCCATTTCTTGTCATCTGACTTTGGTAAAAACTTAAAGACCAATTACATAGTCAAATTTGCAGTCCTTTCCTTTATGTCTTCTGAGCCTTGTTTTTTAATACTTCAGTAACATCTCAACTCTGAAATTACAGAATAAAATGTCTTCCGTGCTTGCTTGCTTTCTGTTTTGCTTTCACTGTTGAGCTTACAGTTCACACAGCCCAGCCCCCTGCAGAATCTCCCTTGCTCAGGTTGGCCTGGGCCTTGCAATCTCGCGGGGAGGGCCTCTCCGCCGCGGCCTCCTGCTTTCCACCCGCCCTGGGCCACCTGG
>NW_011494913.1:8196459-8207207 GCF_000754665.1 Bison bison bison | reverse complement strand
ATCATTGGTGGAGATAACTCCGGTGTTTCGGAGACCTGGGCATGTCTGCTCGTGCTGAAGATTGGGCCTGCAGTATTCTGAGGTGGGCCGGCGCCGCGCTGTGGTGGTGGGGTGGCTTCTCGCTCGGGTCGACCAGCATCTCCCCGCGCCCCTTCATCCTCCGGGGCCTCGGAGCGGGCAGGGAGAGGGTCTTTCGCGCCAGAGCGCTTGTGGCTCGGCGGCCGTGCTCCTGGGTCACCGTTTAGGGCGTTCATTTCCCCTCCGCGGTACACCCGCTCTAGGCTCCGGGGCTTGGCCAGCAGGCCTGAGTCCGTGCTTGGAGTGGTCGTTGCTGGGCGCGTTCTGCTCCCGCTTGACGAGCATGCAGGCTTTTGCGTGGTGAAGCCGGGCCATGTTTCTAGGAGCTGTAGAGCGATCGGGAAGTTTCCTTTGCCCGCGGGTACCGCTTAGCCCGCGACTGAGTGACCGTGCCGCGAGCGGTGTCCTAGGGCTACATTGTCCAGTTTTCCCTTCTCGGCTGGGAGTGGCCATGTGTCTACGTCGGCCGTCCCTGGATCCCGGCCCTCCTCCCTTAGAGTAGGGTTGTGCCGAACGCGTGGAACAAGGTGGCGCTGGCCTGCGCGCCCGGCCGGCACCGCGTTCCCCGTGCCCGCGTCTTCGCCGCCTGGGTTCAGGTCCGACCGGGGCCGGGAAGGGGGTAGCTGCTCCACGACGGACACTTTTTCCAAGCTCTTCGATCGTCCGCATGCCGTGCTGCGTTTTCGTGGGGACCACCTACGGTCCCTTGTGTTCCCCTTGAGGCCGCTGCGGTTGTGTGGACCCCACGCACACGAGTCTTTTCAACGTGGTTGACAACAGGGAACGCGGCGGGCGAGCAAGGACGTCGCCCAATGCGCGGCTCCAGTCCTGCCTGTGCTCGGCGGTCAGAAGCGCCAAATGTTTGTGAGAGTGTACGGTGAGGGTCCTGGGGAAACGGAGCCTGGCGCGGTCTTCAGTCTCAGAAGAGCCTCTGAACACACGTGAAAGGGAGGACGCGGGAGAGAAATGTAACCTGCTGCGTACTCGGAGGGAACGAGCGTGGGGTAGTGGTGATGCTGTACCTTCTCCCTACGATCCGAATTTGTCCCGGTGGCATTCACACTTTGATTGTAGCTGGGCCGCCAACAGGTCGACCAGATGGCCAGACAACTTTGGTACTTTATAATTTACTATAGTAGGTTTTAGTGGGAAGAAGGTAATGATAACCCACTCCAGTACTCTGGCCTGGAAAATCCCATGGACGGAGGAGGCTGGTAGGCTGCAGTCCAGGGATCTCTGAGAGTCGGACATGACTGACTTGACTTTCATGCATTGGAGAAGGAAATGGCAACCCATTCCAGTGTTCTTGCCTGGAGAATCCCGGGGACGGGCGAGCCTGGTGGGCTGCCATCTATGGGTTCGCACAGAGTCGGACACAACTGAAGCGACTTAGGAGCAGCAGCAGGTTTTAGTAGATCAAAGTACTGAAATCTATAACAATGAAAATTACTATTATCGTTGTTGACGTTACTGTAATTATTACCGTTGTCTGTAATTATAAAGTTTATCCACAGAACAGCTGCTCAGTTGAAGGTGACCAAAGAGGAGTTTCAGTATGTCTAAATATTTGTTTCAAAGCAGAGGGAACTCTACAACCCACGAGGCCATACCCCCCAGCAATCATTCTGGCAATCCACACCCCCAAACTGCTGCAATAGGCCTCAAGGTCCGGTCTGGGTCAGTGACTGTTTCCTTCTGTATCCTTTCTAATTAGAAACAAATCGGTGGGAACAGGTTCCTCTAAGCAATCCCATGGGCGCCCCTCTTCCCATGAGCCTGCTTCCAGCTTCCTTACATCACAAGCTCCAAGCAGGACGTGCCTTCCTGTTTTGCTACAGCTCTTATGCGTACCCCTAGTCTCAGCCTAATGCAAGTGGTGCTGGCTGACCCCTCGCAATGCAAATAGTAGCTGCTCAATGCACTAACTGATCTGTATTTTTAAATCTTCATAAACATGGTAATGGAAGGATATTGAGTTAGAAACACGTGTGACATTGTTAACGATTTCCTTACTATTTAGACATTACATATAGGGCTCCTTATAACTTTTCCATCCTAAAACTAAAGCTGTTCAAGGAGGGCAGAGAGGCTCAAGAAGCAAGTGATGTACATATATATAAATAATTATGGATAATTTGCATTGTTGTATGGCAGAAACCAACACAAAATGGTAAAACAATTTTCCACCAATTAAAAAAAATTTTTTAAAGAATACTAAAGCTATTCGAATGCCTTTTGATTGCAAAGACATATTTCCACATTACTTTTTTTACTTTTTTAGTAGAATTCTAAAATTGTCATGACAAGAGGTTTATTGACATCTTTAAAAATTGCTTTCTAGAAACATATACATTTATGTATATGTGTACTGCTCACTAGCCTTCAGTTAATTGCCATACTTTGAAAAAAATAATATGGAAGGAATTGTTTTATTTTTTGCTTGTGAGACCAATATTTTCTGTTTTTGTGTTTTTATTCATTATGGAATCTCACCTGTGTGTCCTCAGATTGATATTCGATAAAGACTCAAATGGATCATTAAGCAGTTGTGGAACTTTTTCTCTGAATAGCTCATTCCTCTTTGATGCCCTGCACACAGATTATAGCCTCCCTGGCCTCCCAACTCACCAGTGTTCTCAATTCAGATTTTTGCCAGAATGTTTATGGTTCCTCTACCTGCAGCTGCAGTGTGAAAACCGCCTGAAGGCAGAGAGCGGCGGAGTCATAAGGTTGATGTGTGTGCTCACCTTCACTCGAGGAACCTAGCCCTGGAGCCTAACACTGCCTGCTGTTCAGGGTCTGAGAACCGTTTCCTATTTTGTTCAGCTTTCTAATTCCCAATGGTAGGTGAGCAAGTCTAGACACTGTTCCTCTTATTGCTGCAGGAAGAGGAACCCTTTCCAGGGCCCTAGAGTGGGCTCACACGTGCTGACAAAGCAAGAGACCTGATTGGGAAGGGCAGGCAGGAGGACAGCAGCAGGGTGAGGAAGCCCAGGGGACTTCTCTGCCACGTGACCTGCAGTCTCAGGTTTTATGATGATGAGGTTGGTTTCCAGGATGTCTCTGGCCAAGAATTCTGACTCAAGGTTCATTTCATGTATTTTGTTCAGCTCTCTAATTACCAGTTAATATTGCTGAGGAAGTCCAGACACTCTTTGTATTTATTTGGAAGCAGAAATCACATTTTATTTTAAGAGAAAATTATACTTTTGCATCAATAATTTAAAATCACCTAACCACACATGCTTGAAAGGTGTCTTTTGTTTCATATTCTTTGTTTTGCTCCTGAACATGTTAAAATAAAATGAAGTATCAGGAGACACACTTAGATGGCTTTCCCCACCCCCTAGAATAACTTTGTGCCAATAAATCCTGGGTAAGGTCTTAGGAGTCTCTGAATTTGAATCCTTCAGGTACTATCAAGTCACTGTGGCAATTTTTGCTCCTGTTTTCATAAGATCTGTTGGTGTAATAAGTCACACTAAATTTTCCCACAGCTTATATTGTGGAGAATTTTTTTTTTTCCCTGAATCCCAGTGTCCATCTTCTTTTTCAGCCACTAGCAGTTCATTGTGCTCTAAAGTGTGCAGTTCACTATCTCTGGATTGGCTTGAGGTGACCACCTGTGTGACACCTGGCAGCTCATGTCACATTTCTAATCCATGAATTAGAATTAAAGGGACTTTAAGGCTTTTACATTCATTACTCAATAAATACTTATCAACTGAGAATTGTAATCACTGGAGGCACATTAATAAATGGAATAGATATGGACCCTGCCCTCATGTGGCTTTCTGGAGTACACAGACTCTTATAAATAAAATTTTTAATTGGGGAAAAAGTTTTGATTAGCATTATAAAAAAACACACACACACAACTGAGCTTTCCAGGTGACTCAGTGGTAAAGAATCCACCTGCCAAGCAGGAGACATGGGTTCAATCTCTGGGTCAGGAAAATCCCCTGGAGAAGAAAATGGCAACCCACTCCAGTATTCCTTCCTGGGAAATCCCATGGACAGAGGAGCCTGGCAGGCTGCAGGCCCTGGGGTCGCAGGAGTCAGACATGACTTAGTGACTAAACAACAACACTGATGGAAAACATCAGGGTCACGAGGGATGGTAAAGGGGAAACACCAGCATTAGACAGGCTGGTCCAAGAATGCCCATCCGAGAGGTTAATATCTGAGCTGCCATCCAGATGAGCAGAAAACAGCGGCCACTTTAAGCTCTAGGACAACGGCATTCTAGGAGAGGGAAGAGCAGGGACAAGGGCCCTGAGATGGGCACCAACTTGGAGGGTGGAAACATATGGGGGCTGAGTTGACATGAGTGAGCGCACACGCGGTGAAGGGGAGGGGGGCGGGGCGGGGGGCGGAGTCAGTGCTAGCTCAGTGCTGCCAGTCCCTGATCCCGGGATTTGATCCTGCTCTGAATACTTCTCACATAAATACAGCACATTGATGCCATGTGCCCACACAGATGGATGACGCAGGGCCCCGGCGGTCAGACAGAGTGCATGCAGTAGTCAAGGCACCAGCAAGATCACAGGATCTGAGATCAGCAGGAACCTTGATGATACCACAGAGCCTATTTTAAACTCAGGAGACTGAGGAGCAATTTTTGTAGTCTTGGCCAGTATGAACCAAAATGAATTTATTTCTACAGTTTGCAGAACTGTTGCCTCAAAAAAAAAAAAAAGTTGGGATTTTCATAAATTTATGTAGAAAAAATACATAGAACCCATGCCTAGAAGTCCTACTTCCAAGGGAGAAAGCCAGCGGGAAAACTGCTTGGAAAGTTTAAGGAATGTGACTTTTAATTATAAAAGAGAAAGACACTAAAAGACAAGAGAAGTTCAGAGACAGAAGGGGTTGATCCAAAGCTGGCAGGCTTTGTCCTGGTGAAAAACCCAGCATACAGCACACTTCCTCACCTTGCTGGGTTTATTCCTACCATGCTTTCCCATGGACTGTAGCCCGCCAAGCTCCTGTGTGCATGGAATTCTCCAGGCAAGAATACTGGAGTGGGTTGCCATTTTCTTCTCCAGGGGGTCTTCCTGACCCAGGGATCAAACCCGTGCCTCTGGCATTGCAGGCAGATTCTTTACGACCCGAACCACCAGGGAAGCCATTGCACTTTACATGGTGCCAATTTAAAATTCAGTTTAAGTAATATTTTTCAGGTTAAGTAATTCCTAAGACCCAAATAGCTCCCCCCTGATGTTATCTGCACACTGGCACATGTAGTATGCAAGAACCCTCTCTTCCCTGAAGACCTCCAGTCACCAGCCTTTTCCACACGTGTCTCCTATCACATCTGTCCACCGGTGTCATGGGCTCTCTGCCCGACTCTGCACAGAACTGTTGCTGATGGCATCTCTTTTAGGCAGGGAGTCATTGTGTCAGCCATCACCTAAACTTCAACGTCCTCCCGTCTGAGATTGTATTTCTATGTTCCTTAAAAGAACATTTTAACAAAATCTCGATTTGAACATAAGTGGGTTTTACCTACCGATTTTATCTGTCTTTTATTGTATACTATGGTCTGATTCTGCCCTTGGTCTCTCATGAAACAACTTGCCAGGACTTATGAATGACTTGTGATCCCGTTTTCCATTTACCGCCACCCTTCTGTGGCACAAGCTTCTGTGACACGTCCTTATTGCCATGATGCTCCGCTTCCTTTTGGAATGCCCGATGTTGCCTTCCTGCCTCTCTGCTGCGTCCTTTCCCGTGTGTGTCTCTCCCTGGCACTCACAGCAGGTTCACAGCAGACTCACTCACACGATCTTCCCTTTGGAGTCCCTGCCTCCCATTTTAGCTGTGATATTTGGGGACAAATTCCCAAGTATGTATCTCCAACCAAGACTCCTGCTCCCACGTGTGGGCTCTGTAGAATCTTCACCTGAATAATTACTGTGGATCAAACTTAATATACCTTTCCTTCTCCCCAGTTACACCCCTTACAGACACTCCCTCTCTCCTGGGCATCAGGCTCCCTGGTTCAGATCATCCATGACCCATTTCTCTACACTCAAGGAGTTATCTGGCCACGTTGGCTCCAGCTCTAATGGAGTGAGTTGAGCAGTGATGGACCCAGAGAAGAGTGGAGAAAACAGGTACGTACCCGGTGAGGTTGTAACTACACTGAGAATAAAGGGCAGTGCTGATGATAGGAAAGACTATAGAGGGTTTCTGAAGGTTAGAAAACGTTGGAAAGCAGTTTTAAACACAGGTAGGGGAGTGGTGTGATGGAGAAGTTGCAGTTTAAAGAGAAAGGCTCATTGCTGGCTCAGAAGGATCTTACTGGTAGCATCTTATCAAATGCTCTCTCTGTTACAAATACTCCAGGTTACAAATTCTTTGGAAATATATCATACACATTTGCTAGCAGCAGAATAACACAGGTCAAAGTTCTACATTACAGCATTGTTTGTAATATAAACAGATTGTTGCATATCAGTGTTCATCCCACTGTGGATGGGCAAAGTGTATTATAATACTACGTCATCCACTCAGTGCACTGCTCTGCAGGAAATTATGTCCTGATAGAGGACAATTTCCAAGGCATTGTCAAATAAATAAAAGCAACATGTAACAAAACACCATGCTTAATATACCACTATTTGTGTTTTGAATTAGGGCATGAAGGAGAAATATATTTTCGTGTTTGCTTATAAGGAACTCTAGAAGGATCTGTAAGAAACAAAATACTACCTGTGGAGGCAGATGGCCCTGGACACACAGGCTAAATGACAGAAGGAACAGATTAAGGCCAAGTGTATTTTCAGTATCTTGAATCATGTACCTGTATTATAACCTCTTTGGAATTTTCAATAAATTGAATTTTTTAAAACTTCCAAAGAATAAAATGCATTTTACTGTTTTTACCAACTGAATGATTTTCTGGTTGTTTTACCATGGTTGCTGTTTGGCTTCTCTAAAATGTCTGTTCATGAGTCTTTTCTGGTGGTTTTGACGTTTTTATTTTAACTTTGGTAAGAAACAAAGAAAAAGATTTTTCTCAACACCCTAGGTAGTTCGTCCTTTTCTTTTTTCCTCCTTTCAGATACTTTATATACTTTGTGGGTTTTGGCACTATTTTCATAACTTTTATTTGCAAGAAAGAGGATAAAGCTGTGCTAGTTTGCTAGGGTTGCCAGAATAGAATATCACAGACCGAGGCTTAAATAATAGAATTTCACCAGGGTATCCCATCTGGCTGCGCTCAGCTGCTCAGAGCTCTCCCTTACTGTGCTATTGTGTCATGTCAGCAGTTATGTCTCCTCTTTGTTACTGATTTTAGTTGTCTTTTTCTTAGTCAATATAGCTAAAGATTTGTTTCTTATGTTAACCTGGTTGAAGTAACTTTTGTTTAAAATTGATTTCTTTGGTTTTCTTCTTCTGTATAATTATCTGAGAGCTAATCTTTATTATTTTCATTCCTCCTTCTAGCTTTGAGCTTGGTTTGCTCTCCCTTTTCTGCCTAGATGTAAAGATAGGTTGCTTATTTGAGCTTTCTTTTTCATGTATGCATTAACAGATTTATATTTCATTGTTGGTGATGTTTTTGCAGCATCCCATACATGTTGGTATGTTCTGTTTATATTTTGATTTGTCTCCAGGTGTTTCTAAGTTCCTTTTTTTATTAGTATTATTTTTTAGCCTACTGGTTATTTAAGAGTGTGTTTAATCTTCACATAACTGTGGATTTTCCCACTTTTCCTTCTACTATTAACTTCGTTTCATTGCATTGTGACAGGAAAAAGTTCCTTTGTATGATTTGAGTGTATTTAGAGTAGACTTATTTTCTGGCCTAACATATGGTCAATTTTGGAGAATGTTCCCCGTGCACTTGTGAAAAGTATGGAATCTGTCTCTGCCCGGGTCACACGGTGCCCTAGCTGCATGGTTCTCAGGGGTCACCTCTCACGGTCGGGCGCGACTGTTGGGTCAATCGGCCATTTTCGTGCATTAGTCACACGGGGAGATCACTGGGACAAAAGGGACGCCTTTCTGTCAGCCGGTGACTCTCAGTACCCCTTTCTATGGCAGATAGGCTAAGAGTGAGCTCTGGTACGTCCTCGGAGCCTCTCTCAGAGTCACCCCCTTGGCTACATTCTCAGAAACTGGAAAATTTAACCCTGCAAAAGGCCTGGCCCAAATACAAACTCAGTTCAGTTCAGTTGCTCAGTCGTGTCCGACTCTTTGTGACCCCATGGACTGCAGCACGCCAGGCCTCTCTGTCCATCACCAACTCCCAGAGCTTGCTCAAACTCATGTCCATTGAGTTGGCGATGCCATCCAACCATCTCATCCTCTGTCGTCCCCTTCTCCTCCTGCCCCCAATCCCTTCCAGCATCAGGGTCTTTTCCAAAGAGTCAACTCTTCGCATGAGGTGGCCAAAGTACTTGAGTTTCAGCTTTAGCATCATTCCCTCCAAAGAAATCCCAGGGCTGATCTCCTTCAGAATGGACTGGTTGGATCTCCTTGCAGTCCAAGGGACTCTCAAGAGTCTTCTCCAACACCACAGTTCAAAAGCATCAATTCTTTGGCGCTCAGCTTTCTTAATAGTCCAACTCTATGTTCATTCTTGCTGTTGTAGCCACACGTTCTGTGAAACAAACTCACTCAGAAGGACAATGCAGATAGTGGAGTGCAGTTTATTACACTGGCGGGCCCAAGGCAGAGTCTTCTCTTAGCCTAGGACCCTGACCAGTTTTTCTGAAAACCTTATATACTCTAAGTGTACGTGTCCAAACTCACCTCCCCAAATTCCCTGAAACTAGTCTGAACAAAGCAAAAGAAAGATACAATCAAAGTTAACCCGTGATTCATAAACCTTAAGCTTAGGTAGTTAACAGCGGACAATTATCAATAGGCCTGTGGTCATACCCCAATAAGCATAATAGAATTTATGATTCTATTCGGTTACACAGATAATTAGGGTATTCTTTGGGCAACAGAGAGTCTAGGTACAACCCCTGGGGCTCTTCCATACAGGGGGCCTGGTTTTCCAGTTGGCTTGTCGTTTCCATAGATACTGGGAATATAGCTCAAAATCCACGGTCCGACCCAAGATGGAGTCCTGCTTTCAAGATGGAGCCTGTTCTGTCTGTTTCCTCCTTCATTGCCATCTCCTGTTTGACCACTTCCAATTTGCCTTGATTCATGGACCTAACATTCCAGGTTCCTATGCAATATTGCTCTTTATAGCATCAAACCTTACTTCTGAGACCAGTCCCATACACAACTGGGTGTTGTTTTTGCTTTGGCTCCATCTCTTCATTCTTTCTGGAGTTATTTCTCCACTGATCTCCAGTAGTATATTGGGCACCTACCAACCTGGGGAGTTCATCTTTCAGTGTCCTATCTTTTTGCCTTTTCACAATGTTCATGGGGTTCCCTAGGCAAGAATACTGAAGTGGTTTTCCATTCCCTTCTCCAGTGGACCACATTCTGTCAGACCTCTCCACCATGACCCATCCCTCTTGGGTGGCCACACAGGGCATGGCTTAGTTTCATTAGGTTAGACAAGGCTGTGGTCCATGTGATCAGATTGGCTAGTTGTCTGTGATTGTGGTTTTCAATCTGACTCCCCTCTGATGGGGAAGGATAAGAGGCTTATGGACACTTCCTGATGGGATAGACTGACTGAGGGGGGAACTGGGTCTTGTTCTGATGGCCAGGGCCATGCTCAGTAAATCTTTAATCCATTTTTCTATTGATGGCTGGTGCTGTGTTCCCTCTCTGCTATTTACCTGGGGCCAAATTGCCAACATCCGCTGGATCATCAAAAAAGCAAGAGAGTTCCAGAAAAACATCTATTTCTGCTTTATTGACCATGCCAAAGCCTTTGACTGTGTGGATCACAACAAACTGTGGAAAAATCTGAAAGAGATGGGAATACCAGACACTTGACCTGCCTCTTGAGAAACCTGTATGCAGGTCAGGAAGCAACAGTTAGAACTGGACATGGAACCACAGACTGGTTCCAAATAGGAAAAGGAGTACATCAAGGCTGTATATTGTCACGCTGCTTATTTAACTTCTATGCAGGGTACATCATGAGAAACGCTGGGCTGGAAGAAGCACAAGCTGGAATCAAGATTGCCGGGAGAACTATCAATCACCTCAGATATGCAGATGACACCACCCTTATGGCAGAAAGTGAAGAGGAACTAAAAAGCCTCTTGATGAAAGTGAAAGAGGAGATGAAAAAGTTGGCTTAAAGCTCAACATTCAGAAAACGAAGATCGTGGCATCTGGTCCCATCACTTCATGAGAAATAGATGGGGAAACAGTGGAAACAGTGTCAGACTTTATTTTGGGCTCCAAAATCACTTCAGATGGTGACTGCAGCCATGAAATTAAAAGACGCTTACTCCTTGGAAGGAAAGTTATGACCAACCTAGACAGCATATTCAAAAGCAGAGACATTACTTTGCCAACAAAAGCCCATCTAGTCAAGGCTATGGTTTTTCCAGTAGTCATGTATGGATGTGAGAGTTGGACTGTGAAGAAAGCTGAGCACTGAAGAATTGATGCTTTTGAACTGTGGTGTTGGAGAAGACTCTTGAGAGTCCCTTGGACTGCAAGGAGATCCAACCAGTCCATTCTGAAGGAGATCAGTCCTGGGTGTTCATTGGAAGGACTGATGCTGAAGCTGA
>NW_011494913.1:8139544-8196359 GCF_000754665.1 Bison bison bison | reverse complement strand
GAGAAGACTCTTGAGAGTCCCTTGGACTGCAAGGAGATCCAACCAGTCCATTCTGAAGGAGATCAGTCCTGGGTGTTCATTGGAAGGACTGATGCTGAAGCTGAAACTCAATACTTTGGCCACCTCATGCGAAGAGTTGACTCATTGGAAAAGACTCTGTTGCTGGGAGGGATTGGGGGCAGGAGGAGAAGGGGACAACAGAGGATGAGATGGCTGGATAGCATCAGCAACTCGATGGACATGAGTTTGGGTGAACTCCGGGAGTTGGTGATGGACAGGGAGGCTTGGCATGCTGCGATTCATGGGGTAGAAAGAGCCGGACACGACTGAGCAACTGAACTGAACTGACTGAAACTATGGTGGAGGTAATGATGATAATGGTCACCTCTCAAAAGATCCCATGCATATACTGCTACACTCAACGTCTCCGACCCCGCAGCAGGCCAACACCAACCCACGCCTCCACCGAAAACTCCTGGATACCCACAGACATGTCCAGGACAGTCTCTTGTGGTGTCATTGCTCCTTTCTTGTGGGTCCTGGTGCACAAGGTTCCGTTGTGCTGTCCAGGGGTCTATTTCCTAGTCTGGTGTAAGTTCTGGCAGCTCTATGGTGGGGTTAATCGCAACGTCCTCAAGAGGGCTTATGCCATACCCAAGTCCGCTGCACCCAGAGCCCCTATCCCTCTGGCAGACCACCGCTGACCTGTATGTCGACACAAGACGCTCAAACACTGGAGATTGCAACAGTTTTCAAATCATTAATCACATAATCACACTCTCTTTGGCATACATCTTCAGTATTGTGATATAGTCTTCTATTAGAACCTGACAGCAATCTCCTTTAAGATTGCCTAAGACATCACCACACATTTTTTTTTTTTTTTTGGATGTATTTCACATCAGTCTCCATCATAGTGAACATGTTTGGTTCAGCTTGACTATTTCACATAATATGCCCCCATCTCTGCCTCCTAGAATGAGTACATATTTTCCAGTGTAATCTTCTTTGCCACTGTCCATGATACCCTGAAAAGTGAAAAATGAAAGTGGTTCAGTTATTTCAGACTCTTTGTGACCCCATGGACTATACAATCCATGGAATTCTCCAGGCCAGAATACTGGAGTGGGTAGTCTTTCCCTTCACCAGGGGATCTTCCCAACCCAGGTCTCCTGCATTGCAGGAGGATTCTTTACCAGCTGAACCACAAGGGAATCCCACAATGATAGCCTGGGGTATATGCCAAATCACTTTCCACCAAATTAACATCCCCATTGAGGATGAGAATATTTCCAAATAGTTTTATTTTTTCATTTTTTAATTAATTTATTTTTTTATTAAAGGATACTTACTTTACATAATTTTGTTGTTTTCTGTCAGATCTCAACATGAATCAGCCATAGGTACACATATAACCCCTCCCTTTTGAACCTCCCTCCCATTTCTCACCCCATCTCGCCCTTCTAGACTGATACAGTGCCCCTGTTTGAGTTTCCTGAGCCATAGAGCAAATTCCCATTGGCTATCTATTTTACATACTGTAATGTAAGTTTCAATTACCATATGTAATGCATGAAATTCTCCAAGCCAGACTTAAACAATACATGAACTGTGAAATGCCAGATGTTCGAGCTGGACTTAGAAAAGGCAGAGGAGCCAGAGATCAAATTGCCAACATCCACTGGATCATTGAAAAAGCAAGAGAGTTCCAGAAAAACGTCTACTTCTGCTTTATCAGCTACACCAAAGCCTTTGACTGGGTGGATCACAACAAACTTTGGAAAATTCTTTATGAAATGGGAATACCAGACCACCTGATCTGCCTCCTGAGAAATCTGTATGCAGGTCAGGAAGCAACAGTTAGAACTGGACATGGAACAACAGACTGGTTCCAAATCAGGAAAGGAGTACACCTTGCTTATTTAACTTATATGCAGAGTACATCATAAGAAACGTTGGTCTGGATGAAGCACAGGCTGGAATCAAGATTGCTGGAAGAAATATCAGTAACCTCAGATATGCAGATGACACCACCCTTACGGCAGAAAGTGAAGAGGAACTAAGAAGCCTCTTGGTGAAAGTGAAAGAGAAGAGTGAAAACGTTGGCTTAAAACTCAACATTCAGAAAACTAAGATCAGGGCATCTGATCCCATCACTTCATGGCAAATAGATGGGGAAACAGTGGCAGACTTTATTTTAGGGGCTCCAACATCACTGCAGATTGTGACTGCAGACATTAAATTAAAAGACGCTTAGTCCTTGGAAGAAAAGTTATGACCAACCTAGACAGCATATTAAAATAGAAACATTACTTTGCCAACAAAGGTCTGTCTAGTCAAAGCCATGGTTTTTCCAGTAGTCATGTATGGTTGTGAGAGTTGGACCATAAAGAAAGCTGAGCACTGAAGAACTGATGTTTTTCAACTGTGGTGTTGAAGAAGACTCTTGAGACTGCAAGGAGATTCAACTAGTCCATCCTAAAGGAAATCAGTCCTGAATACTCATTGGAAGGACTGATGTTGAAACTGAAACTCCAATACTTTGGCTACCTGATGTGAAGAACTGACTCATTTGAGAAGACCCTGATGCTAGGAAAGACTGAAGGCAGGAGGAGAAGGGGACGAAAGGATGAGATGGCTGGATGGCATCACTGATTCAATGGACATGAGTTTGAGTGAACTCCAGGAGTTGGTGATGGACAGGGAGGCCTGGTGCTGCAGTCCATGGGGTCGCAAGGAGTCAGACACGACTGAGCAGCAGAACTGAACTGACTGAATGTACTTTTCCATGTTACTCTTTCCATACATCTCACCCTCTCCTCCCCTCTCTCCATTTCCATAAGTCTGTTCTCTATGTCTGTTTCTCCATTGTTTTTTTGTTAATAAATTCTTCAGTACCATTTTTCTAGGTTCCATATATATGCATTAGAACACTATATCTATCTTTCTCTTTCTGACTCACTTCACTCTGTATAATAGGTTCTAGGTTCATCCACCTCATCAGCACTGACTCAAATGCATTCCTTTTTATGGCCAAGTAATATTCCATTGTATATATGTACCACAACTTCTCCATCCATTCATCTGTCGATTATTTCCAAATACTTTTAAGTGTAAAATTTCAGTGTTCTGATAAGGTGAGTCTTCATCACACACCACGTCTCTATGTCGTAGTCAACCAGGCAGTGGGCCAGTATCTTTCGATGTTCCCTCCACAAAATATGGGTGGGAATCACTTCACCAGCTCTGTACTGCCTGACTCAATTCTTTCATTCTTCCTTATACTTTGTTCAAAAGAGTGTCAACTTCTTTGCTTTGCACATCACCATTGTAATGCTGAAAGCCCTGCAACACCAGTTCACAAGGGTAAATTCTCAAATTGGCAAGGCTGCCGTTTTTGTTTGTTGTTGTTCAGTCGCTCAGTCGTGTCTGACTCTTTGCAGCCCCCTTGACTATAGTCTGTCAGGCTCCTCTGTCCATGGGAATTCTCCAGGCAAGAATACTGAAATGGGCTGCCATGCCCTCCTCCAGGGGACCATCCCAACCTAGAGATTGAACCCAGGCCTTCTGCACTGCAGGCGGATTCTTTACCATCTGAGCCACCAGGGAAGCCCGAGAATACTGGAGAGGGTAGCTTATCCCTTCTCCAGGGAATATTTCCAACCCAGGAATTGAACCAGGGTCTCCTGAATTGCAGGTGAATTCTTTACCAGCTGAACTACCAGGGAAGCCCATATATATATATGTATGTGTACGTATATGTGTGTATGAAAACCAAGCTTATTGATACAGAGATTGGTGATTGCCAGAAGTAGGGGATGGAAAAATGGATAAATTGGGGTGGGGGGCGGGTGTGGAGGTTCCCCTCTTTAAATAAATTGAATCTTAAAAGGGAGGAGGGGACATTATCATCCACTTACTATCATGGTTTTCATGCAAGTCTTAGAATTTTTGGTCCAGTTGATAGATAGATAGATAGATAGATAGACTGACAGATATAATTAGAGAGAGAGAGCTAGAGAGGTTAATTCACACAAATATATATTTACCAAAGAGAGAGAGAGAGAGAGATTTATTATGAGGAATTGAGTCATGCAACTAAGAGGGCTGAGAAGTCCCAGGATCTGCCCTCTGCAGCCTAGAAACCAGGAACACAGGTGGTGTGATTCGGTCTGAGCCCAAAGGCTCAAGAACCAGGGAAATAGTATTTACGTCATTGTACATGTGCACCACATCTTCCTTATCCATTCCTTTGTAGACAGACATTTAGGTTGCTTCCATGTCTTGGATATTGTAACTAATTCTGTTATAAACATTGGGGTGCATGTATCTTTGCAAATTGTAGTTTCCTCTGAGTAAATGCCCAGGAGTGAGATTGTAGGATTATATGTCCCTATATTTTTAGTTTTTTAAGGAATGTCCATACAGTTCTCCATAGTGGCTGTACCAACTTACCACCAACAGTGTAACAGAGTTCCCTTTTCTCCACACCCTTTTCAGCTTCTATTCATTGTAGACATTTAAAATATTTTATCTATTTATTTGGCTGCAAGAGGTCTTAGTCGCAGCATGTAGGATCTTTATATTCCTGAATATGAACTCTTACTTGCAGCACGAGGGATCCAGTTCCCTGACCAGGGATTGAACCTAGGTCCCCTGCATTAAGAGTGTGGAGTCAGCCCCTGGACAACCAGAGAAGGTCCTAACAGTAGACTTTTGGTGATGGCCACTCTGACTGGAGTGAGGTGATACCTCATCATAGTTCTGATTTGCATTTCTCTAATAGCGATGTTTAGCATTTTTTTCATGTGTTTATTGGCCACCTGTATGTCTTCTTTGGAGAAATGTCTATTTAGATCTGTTTAGATTTTTTATTAGGTTGTTTGTTTTTTTCATATTGAGCTATATGAACTGTTTGTATATTTTGGAAATTAATCCCTTATCAGCCACATCATTTGCAAATATTTTCTCCCAGTCTGTAGGTTGTCGTTCTGTTTTGCTCGTGGTTTCCTTTGCTGTGTGCACAGGATTCTTCAGAGAGTTTTCAAGTGCATGTTACCCCAGTTGGGCAACCACAGGTATAGGCAAACGTTTTAGAAGTTCATTGTGAAGGAGAAAATGTGGGGTCAAGGGGAGCTCTTTTTCAGATGGAAGCTGGCTTGTATGCTGATGGGAATGGTCCATTAGAAAGGAGATGTTGATGTTAACACGACTGAAAGACTGAACAACAAGGATTAATCTGTCTCCTGGTTAGAATGGGAAACTTTAAGAATCAAACCAAACCACCTCAAATCCACTTTGGAATGAAGAGGGGTATAAATCAGATACAGAAGATGTTGACAGAGCCCTGTCGGCTCGCTGGGAGCTTGCCGAGTGGGTGGAGACCTGAACTAGGAGGCTTCCTCCACCCCCACCCCTCCTGGCCCCTGCTCCCTTTCTGTTGGAGTGAGAGAGTGTCAGACTATATACTTGGCCTCCAGTTCAAGCATATAATCCATTAAAAATGGAAACCCTCATCTCCTGTGGTAGTGAACCAGGATGACTCTAGTTGAAAGATTTGGCGACTCTAGAACAACAGTTCAGAAAAGAGAGTACTTTAATGTTTACTGGAGCAAATGCTCCCATGAATTCCCCCAGAAGAGTATTTCTCTTTGCAAGTTCTAAATATTCTGTGGCAAGTCTACCAAAAATGTGAAAACTATAAATAGGGAAGAGTGGGAAGGAAAAGTGGGAACCTGTCATGAGGCCACTGAAAATAGGGAACTAAAAACTTTTCAGAGATTTGAAGTCAAAGGGGGCTAATATTACTTAGAAATGGAGCAGGAGGCACAAGCTCTAGAATGAAATGAAGGGCAGAAGAATGAAATTAGGGAATATAAGATAGAAACTTGAAGATAGAACAATGTCAAAATGAAGTCCAACTCTTGAAGAGGGAATTCATAGGGCATGGGCCCCATCTTAGGCCTGTTCATGCTGATCATGCTCAGCCACATCTCCCATGGACTCCAAACTCTGTGCTTAGTACCTATGGAAACAGCAATAGAAGGATAAGACCCCCTCCAGACAGGGGAACCTCGGAGATATCCAGGTTTCTCATCGTCTAAGAGAAAACATACACTAATCACCCCTGTCTCTGGACAGGCCATAAATTTTTCTGTATCTATCAGAGTGTAACCTCGGTCTTATTGATTATTGGCCAGTTGTTTAACTGTTTGAACACATAACACATGAATGATGGTATTTACCCTTCCTTTGTTTATGTAAGTCTCAAGGAATTTGGGCGGTGAGTTCGAACATGTACACATGGGTATAAAAGACTTTCACAAGTGCTGGTCGGAGTCCTTGGCTAAGAGAAGACTCTGCCTTGGGCCCACCGGTTTAATAAACTGCACTCCACTATCTGCATTTTCCTTCTGAGTGAGTTTGTTTCCCAGAATGCATGGCTACAACACTCTTACAAAAAGTATAGATCAAAGAATTAGGGAAGAAAATTAAGATATACTGACTGCTTACTCCTTGGAAGAAAAGTTATGACCAAACTAGACAGCATATTGAAAAGCAGAGACATTACTTTGCCAACAAAGATCCGTCTAGTCAAAGCTATGGTTTTTCCAGTGGTCATGTATAGATGTGAGAGTTGGACTGTGAAGAAAGCTGAGAGCTGAAGAATTGATGCTTTTGAACTGTGGTGTTGGAGAAGACTTGAGAGTCCCTTGGACCACAAGGAGATCCAACTAGTCCATTCTGAAGGAGATCAGCCCTGGGATTTCTTTGGAGGGAATGATGCTAAGGCTGAAACTCCAGTACTTTGGCCACCTCACACGAAGAGTTGACTCATTGGAAGAGACTCTGATGCTGGGAGGGATTGGGGGCAGGAGGAGAAGGGGACAACAGAGGATGAGATGGCTGGATGGCATCACTGACTCGATGGATGTGAGTCTGAGTGAACTTCGGGAGTTGGTGATGGACAGGGAGGCCTGGCGTGCTGTGATTCATGGGGTGGCAAAAAGTCAGACATGACTGAGCAAATGAACTGAACTGCAGTGATTTTGGAGCCCAAAAAAATAAAGTCTGACACTGTTTCCACTGTTTCCCCATCTATTTCTCATGAAGTGATGGGACCAGATGCCATGATCTTCATTTTCTGAATGTTGAGCTTTAAGCCAACTTTTTCACTCCCCTCTTTCACTTTCATCAAGAGGCTTTTGAGTTCCTCTTCACTTTCTGCCATAAGGGTGGTGTCATCTGCATGTCTGAGGTTATTGATATTTCTCCAGGCAGTCTTGATTCCAGCTTGTGCTTCTTCCAGCCCAGCATTTCTCATGATGTACTCTGCACATAAGTTAAATAAGCAGGGTGACAATATACAGCCTTGACGTACTCCTTTCCCAATTTGGAACCAGTCTGTTGTTCCATGTCCAGTTCTAACTGTTGCTTCCTGACCTGCATACAGATTTCTCAAGAGGCAGGTCAGGTGGTCTGGTATTCCCATCTCTTTCAAAATTGTCCACAGTTTATTGTGATCTACACAGTCAAAGGCTTTGACATAGTCAATAAAGCAGAAATAGATGTTTTTCTGGAACTCCCTTGCTTTTTTGACGATCCAGCGGATGATGACAATTTGATCTCTGGTTCCTCTGCATTTTCTAAAACCAGCTTGAACATCTGAAAGTTCACGGTTCATGTACTGTTGAAGCCTGACTTGGAGAATTTTGAGTATTACTTTACTAGTGTGTGAGCTGAGTGCAATTGTGTGATAGTTTGAGCATTCTTTGCCATTGCCTTTCTTAGGAATTGAAATGAAAACTGACCTTTTCCAGTCCTGTGGCCACTGCTGAGTTTTCCAAATTTGCTGACATGTTGAGTGTAGCACTTTTACAGCATCATCTTTCAGGATTTGAAATAGCTCAACTGGAATTCCATCACCTCCACTAGCTTTGTTCATAGTGATGCTTCCTAAGGCCCACTTGACTTCACATTCCAGGATGTCTGGCTCTAGGTCAGTGATCACACCATCGTGATTATCTGGGTCGTGAAGGTCTTTTTTGTATAGTTTGTGTATTCTGGCCACTTTTCTTAATATCTTCTGCATCTGTTAGGTCCATACCATTTCTGTACTTTGTTGTGCCCATTGTTGCATGAAATGTTCCCTTGGTATCTCTAATTTTCTTGAAGAGATCTCTAGTCTTTCCCATTGTATTGTTTTTCTCTATTTGTTTGCATTGATCACTAAGGAAGGCTTTCCTTTCTTTGAAATGATCACTGAGGAAGGAGATATGGAATAATTTCTGCCATATCAATAAACAAAGGATATCACAGTCATCAGCACTTGCAGCCACCATGGAAGGTGAGCTAGTGAGCCCTGAGGGTATTCAGGATGGAAATAGTGCCTGCCATCTAGTAGCCATCAAACTGCAGCCATTCCCTATGGTGAGTCCTGAGGAAGCTCAGGATGTGAAAACAGACTACTGGCCCCAGATAGTTGAGAGGCATATCAAAGGAATAATCTCAGTAAGCCTAGTCTCTTGCATCTTCCTTTACATAGAAAAGCACTAAATTTCTCAACTTGGGATATCTGGTTTTCTTTAAGTTACAAAACATTTTTGACGTTCAGACTACCTACACTTTGTTGCAAAACTTCTATATAACCTGTCCCCCACCTCCCTGCCTCCTCAGAGCAGTTCTCTCAGGGTCACTTGAGCTGCTATCTCCCGGACTTGAAGTCCTAAAAATTCTCACCAAATAAAACATAACTCTCAACTTTTAGGCTGTGAATGGTTTTAAGTAGACACTGGCTTAGATTAAAAATAAATATGTATGCACATGTATTTTGTGTGCTATGTTCTGACTAGGTAGGTGATGAGGTGCTCTTTAAGAAGAGTGAAGACCAAAGTTACTCAAAGGTGCTCCCTTAAGAAAAGTGAAGACCCAAGGTTACTCCGACCTCCCACCTGGATCTGAGCCAGACCCTAGAGCAAGATCAGGGAGAAGATCTTGGAAGAATGCTGCAGGCAGATTTTTCCCAGTGGAAACGGTGGCTGGAGAGGGAGCCCCAGACTCCTCCAGCCAGTGGTCTTCAGCCTCAGACCTACCTCAATGGGAGCCAGACTGCCCAACCCAGCTTGCCTGAGCTGCAGTGCCGCCCTCCGCCGAATGGAGGCAGCATGACCTGCAGCGCGGTGGCAGCGCCGATCCCCACGCCCCTCTTGGCGGCGGCGGTCGGAGGCCGGCCCGCGGAGCCCTCGCTGATTGGCCCCGGCGGCCGCTGCCATGTTGGCGGAAGTGGCGCTCTCTGTGCCGCGGAAAGTGGCTGTGGCTGTGGCTGTGGCTGTGGCTGCGGCTGCACGGTCGGTCCGCACAGGGTCTTCCTTCTTCCCCTCGCCCGGGGTTGGTGCTGAGAGGCGGCGTCCGGCGGGATGGAGAAAAGTAGGATGAACCTGCCCAAGGGGCCAGACACGCTGTGCTTCGACAAGGACGAGTTCATGAAGGTGCGCGCCGGGGCTGCGCTCCCCGAGCCGAGGCGGGTGGCCCGCCTTCCTTTCCCTCCGGGGCCTTCTCGGGCTGCTCTTGCTGGGTCCTGGGCCGCGCACGCCCCGGATCAGCCCCCGGCGGGACCTCGCTGCCTTCGCAGTGAGTCTTTTGGCCTCAGGTGTGGCCGGGGCAGCCTTCTGTGAGAAGGCACTTCTGTGAAATTGTGCATAGGGACGAAAAGGCCTGAAGTTGTGAGCAAGTGGTTTTGAGCTAGGTGTAAAAGCTCCTGTTATTATCCGAGCCCGTTACCATGCAGTGCAGTCGGAGTTGCCAGATCCTGGGCAGACAGAAGTTTGTCGACCGCCGCCTTGCACCTAGAAACCCAGTACGAATGCATGGACCAAATTTCTGGACCCACGTCCCTACCCAGGGATTAGGTGGGTGGAAAAGGCAATCGAAAGTTTTTCCTTAACGTTCGCCTAAAGTTTCTGAATGGGATATCTAAAAGATTAGAATCTTATTACTGATTTTGTTGCAGTACAACAAAGCAAACCATTTTGCTTTTCTAAAGTTACTCTACTTTTTATAAGGTGAACTTGAAGTTGGTCTGCAGGTAAATGTAGGACATGAGGTTACATAAACAGAATTGAAATATTATGGATATTAAAGGTTTTATCAGGCACAGCCTTGAAAATGTCCAAGATTTGAATCAGAGCTGGGAAAAACTTTGCATATTTTTTGGTGTAATGCTCTGGGACTGTACATACACCATCAAGAAATACAATTATGCTTTATTTCTAAGGATTCGGGTTTTTTATATCACTTAGCGGCTGCTTTCAGTGTTAAAAAGTTAAACGTTTTTGCTCAGTAGACACTTAAACTTTTGAGCAACTGAATTTAAGTCTTACTTTTTTTGTTTTTTTGATGACTTCAAGTCATAGTATGTTTTTTTCTTTTTAGCTTCATTAGTTTATCTTTTTCATACTTGTATTCAGTTCATAGTCTCTGGTTTTAAAAAGTATTTACATCTGTTCTTTTTTATAGCTGAGTAGTATATACCACCGGAGAAGGCAATGGCACCCCACTCCAGTACTCTTGCCTGGAAAATCCCACGGACGGAGGAGCCTGGTGGGCTACAGTCCATGGGGTCGCTAGAGTCGGACACGACTAAGTGACTTCCCTTTCACTTTTCACTTTCATGTATTGGAGAAGGAAATGGCAACCCACTCCAGTGTTCTTGCCTGGAGAATCCCAGGTACGGGGGAGCCTGGTGGGCTGCCGTCTGTGGGGTTGCACAGAGTTGGGCACTACTGAAGTGACTTAGCAGCAGCAGAATGTACCACATGGACATGAGCTTGGGCAAACTTGGGGAGATGGTGAGGGCCAGGGAAGCCGGGTGTGCTGCAGTCCATGGGGTCGCAAAGAGTCAGACGTGACTTGGGGACTGAACACCACCACATCTTCTTTATCCATTCCTGTGAGCTTTTAGATTGTTTCCATGTCTTGGCCATCGCAAATAGTGCAGCAGTGAGTATTAGGGTGCGTGTATCTTTTCAAATGATGATTGTCTTCAGATATACACCCAGGAGTGGGATTGCTGAATGATATGGTAGTTCTATATTTAGTTTTCAAAGGAGCTTCCATATTGTTCATAAAAAAGAGCAAAATAATGCCATTTGCAGCTACATGGATGGACCTAGAGATTATCATACTAAGTGAAGTAAGACAGAGAAAGAAATATATCATTTACATTTGGACTGTAATAAAAATGATACATGCATGCATGTATGCTCAGTCTTAAGCAACTCTTTGAAACCTCATGGACTGTAGCCTGCCAGGCTCCTCTGTCCATGGGATTTTCCAGGAAAGAATCCATTTCTTTTTCCAGGGGATATTCTTAACCCGGGGGTGAAACTCACATCTTCCATGTTTCTTTGCATTGGCAGGTAGATTATTTACCACAGAGCCACCTGGGAAGCCTGAGAAGTGATAACAAATGAACTTATTTACAAAACAGACTCACAGATCTCAAAATTAAATTTATGGTTCAGTTCAGTTCAGTTGCTTAGTCATGTCTGACTCTTTGCGACCCCATGGAGTGCAGCATGCCAGGCCTCCCTGTCCCATCGCCAACTCCCAGAGTTTACTCAAACTCATGTCCATTGAGTTGGTGATGCCATCCAACCAACTCATCCTTTGTCGTCCCCTTCTCCTCTCGCCTTCAATCTTTCCCAGCGTCAGGGTCTTTTCCAATGAGTTAGTTCTTTGCATCAGGTGGCCAAAGTATTGGAGTTTCAGTTTCAACATCAGTTCTTCTGGAGAATATTCAGGACCAGTCTCCTTTAGGATGGACTGGTTGGATCTCCTTGCAGTCCAAGGGACTCTCAAGAGTCTTCTCCAACACCACAGTTCAAAAGCATCAATTCTTCAGTGCTCAGCTTTCTTTATGGTCCAACTCTCACATCCATACATGACTACTGAAAAACCCATAGCCTTGCCTAGACGGACGTTTATGGTTACCAAAGGGGAAACACGGGAAGAGGTGATTAATTAGGAGATTGGGATTAATATATACACACTACTATATATAAGATAGATTAGCATATGTTTACTATATAGCACAGGGAACTCTACTCAGCACTCTGTAGTAACCTACATGGGAAAAGAATCCAAAAAAGAGTGGATACATGTATGCACACGAATGACCTACTTTGCAGCACACCTGGAACTAGCACAACACTGTATGTCAACTATAATAAAAAAAAAAAAAAAATTAAGTGATGAAGTTTTTTAAAAAAAGCATTTCCATCTGGATCTTCTCCAGTGTGGCCATGTCATTTTTATTATGCAGGCCATCTAGACCCAGGAATAATGTGCTCTTGTTCTTGTACAGTGATGTTTCTGCTAAACCTCTGTTATGAAGGGCGTAATTTGAAAGGGAATACAAAGTGAACTTGCTGATCCACAAACACTTTGTTCCATCTCCTGGCTGAGAACTGTCCTGGAGCAAGGGTAGAAGAAAAGAGCGTGCTGAGGCGAGGTGTGCTGAGAGAAGCCGGGGCACAAGCAGGGATTAGGGGCTTTGTTCTGGTCAAGAGTCTCAGAATACAGAGAGCTTAACGTGACCAACTTTTGCCTTCAAGGCTTCCTTCAGGCTCAACACCGGCATTCTTTCTGACTTGCTAGCCTCACCATGTTTCTTGCTCTGAACTGATAGAATGCCTTTGGGAAGAGAGGCTTCAGAAAGTAGAAACCTCAAAATAAGTTCTAAAGTAGAACTTGATGAAGGAGAGAGCACTGGGGAGGTGGCTGAAATGGCAGCAGTTCCATATTCTTCACGCCTCTGAATGTGCTCTGTAAATTGTAGTGCTAATACATGTGACCACTTCACGTGTAAAAGAAAAATACACAGGACAGCTGCCCTGTGTTAGATGTTGATTTTCTAGGTGAGACTTGGAGATAAAGGTTACTTGCAGTTTATGTTTCCTTCAGAGAGACATTTTAAAAGTTTTGGTCACATGGCAGAAATGTTAGGTAGAGAGTTTGCCTTTGGGGTTATATTTCTTAAGTCTGTCTGATTCAATGCATATTGTAATTTGTGTCTGTGAGAAAGTTAGAGAATGTCCGATTTGCATTAGGAGAGTGGAGGTTGCTCAAAAAATCCAGTCATTGGAAACTTTGTCGCACACATGATGAGGGCCTGTTAGGACAATGGTAGCAGTCATTCATTTACTAAACATGCACTCATGGATCACCTTGAGAAGGAAATGGCAACCCACTCCAGTATTGCGTGGAGAATCCCATGGACTGAGAAGCCTGGTGGGCTACAGTCCATGGAGTTGCAGAGAGTTGGACATGACTGAATGACTATCACTTCACTTCATTGATCACCTGCTTTGGGTCTAGACTGGATAGTACAAGGGTAGATAAGATTTAGGCTTTTGAGTATGGTCACAGAAAGACCACAGTGTGTGCTGAGAAACTGGACTTAGTCCAGAGAGGCTGGGAGGATGACCAGAATTGAGACGGGAGAAGTAGAAAGACAGCTGGGTGGGACGCCAGTTGGCCTGTGCACTGCACTGAGGGGTTTGCGCTTGATGAGCTACAGTCAGGTGTAAAGCAGGAAATACGTAGTCGTGTCTGCTGCATTGAACCCGTGTTACAGGATGCTGTGCCACTGGTTACTTCGGGTTAATATAGGGTTCTATTTCAAGGGGAAATTATGTTGGATTTGAACTGATGAGCTAGTGTTTTGATTTGGGCCATTCTTGCACGTGTATTTCAGTTCTAACTCAATGTCGTAGTGGTATCTCAGACTTTTAGGAAGTTATTTAATAAATGCTTAAGAAACAACCAACTACCTTTCTGAACACAGAGACAAAAGAGGCTACTTAAAATGCTTCAGTGGCCCTTGTAAGATCTAATGAGAAATACAGAGCACAGGACAGATTTGTGAAAGATGTAGGTGATCAAAAGCCAAGAGTGGCAGATGGTAGTAGAGGTGCCATCACTTGGGCACCTCTATCACTTGGTAATGGAGGTGGTGATGACATCATATCATTAGTTTTGTCAGCTTAAAAAAATACAAAAATCCTTAGTGAGGGCTGATAGCCAACTAATACATGAAATAGGACGTAAGATACTAGCAGTACGGGAGAGAAGAGGCTGCTAACAAAGGTAAGTTAGACCCATTCACCTAGGTGTGCTGTTGAAATCTGTCCTTCTATCCCAGCATATGACTTCTATTTTATAGAAAAAATAGTGCCATCAGGTGGGAACTTCTTCATCTTCACTGCTTACAACTCCATTCTTTCATGTGTGCCCGTCCCCTTTCTCCTCGCCTGTTTGGGAAGGGGTTTCCTTCCTGAGGTTGGTCCTTCCCACCCCACTCCTCCCCAAGCTTGCAGCCCAGACTCCCTGGGCTCTCCCCACCCTCTGATTCACCTCTCCTCTGACCTCAGCCCCAGTGGCTTTCACACACGCTCCTGCTTTGGTCTCTTCCTCTTGACCCTCCTGCCTCTAGTCATTTTCTATCACTCTCTTCCACATCACAGCCAAACTCTTGAGTTGTTTTTACTTTTGTATATGCTGATTGGCTATTTGTATATCTTCTTTGGAGAAATATCTATTCAGATCCTTTGCTAATTTTTTAATTGGTCTATTTGTCTTTTAACTGTTGAGTTGTAAGTTTTTATACCCCGGATATTAGACCCTTGTCAGATACATGATTTGCAAATATTTTCTCCCATTCACTGGGTTGTCTTTTCACCTTTTAAATAATGTGTTTTGACACACAAGGTTTAATTTTGATTGAGTTCAGTTTATCTTTTATCTTGATGCTTTTTCTGTCAATGACTGCCTAATTCAAGGTCACACAGATTTTCACCTCTTTTCTTCTTAGAGTTTTATTGTTTTAGCTCTATTTGTCTTTTAATCTATCTTGAGTTAAATTTTTGTGTATAGTGTGAGGTTGGTATCTAAATTCATTCTCTTCCATGTGGATATTTTCTAGATAATAATACCAATTGCTGGATGTTTAGTAAATCTACAGTATAAAGTGAGACTTTCTGGTAAATGAAATGTGGCAGTTACTACCTGCCACTGTGAGTCTGAAGTTGTTTTCTCTCGTAGCAAAAGCTGCCTGATCCAATATTCATAGATGTTCTAAGTCATTTTCTCTTGTGTAGTGCAGCATTTGTTTATCCAAGAACAAATATATAAATGTCAAATTGAGCACTGATATTGCCTAATAGCATTTGTTAGAGCTCAAGTTATATGATTTAGAATGCCATCATGAAGTTCAGATCTGAACTTCATCCATTTGAAGTTCATACTTTCAAAGTAACAAGCCGAGTGCTCTGCATAGAGTCATATGGCTGGTCAGCACCAAGGCCAAGATGTCAGGCTGAGTCCTGCCCCTACATTCTTTCTGTGATTGTTGTGTAACTGTGAGTCTAAGGTGTTATCTGAGGTAGTCTCAAGAAGTAAAAGAAACAGTTGGTTTTTCACTAGGTGGCTGTGAAATGATAGTTTGGTAAGAAATCTCTTATCTGACACTATTATAGCAGGTGTTTGGCTGATTAGTTAAGAAAGCCAGTTTACATAAGTACTCTTATGGAATGGTGCATGTTGTCCTTACATATTTGTACATTTGTTCTACATTGATGTGGCATGAAACTCTTTTCTCTGAAAACGTGTCTGCGAATTAGATTGTTTTGTTGTACTTTAAGTTGAATGAGAACCCTAAGGCATTTGCAGAGAATCTGGTATAGAATCCTTCAAGATGTATGTGATCCTCCTTCCCACAGTACTACCTGGTTCATGGTCATCTCGTATATTTAATATATTTCAGCAAAAATTGGCTTATCAGTTTCTCAGTATCAGGTCTTTGCAAAGCACCTGCCTTAGTTTTCATGAAAACAGTTATCATTTTGTACTTATATTTTGTTGGTTTACACAATGTTTAATAAAATTATGTAATTTTGGTGACAAGTATAAGTGGCCTTAACAAGTTTGGGAATCATCATACCTGATACTTGATAACTAAACAGCTCAGTTAGTACCGAAGTCATAAGTAGACAGTAATTTGCTGTCTATATGCCTGTGTGCCTACCAGGGGCATCAGAATGTTATAAAGGGAAATAGGGCATAATGATTCTGTTCAGTTGAATACTCAACATCCATATAAAATGTCAATACCAATTAATATGTATTATGAAAAGACATTGAAGTTATATGTAAAAGGAGAAAAATAGCTTAGAAAAGTTTATTAAGATTCTGTGTGTGTGTGTGTGTCTGTGCGTGTGCGTGTGAACATGGAAAAAGGTCAAGGTTTTCATTCAAGGAGGACCCTACAACACTTACCTCCTCCCACGGACACACGCAATCAGTAGCTACACATGGCATAGTTTCCTCCTCTGAGCAATTCCTGCACACCTGGCAAACAGCCCACATCAAAGTGGAGAGGAGAGGCTGAGACTGGGCTCGCTATCCACCCCACTCCCAGCATGGTGACCCACAATCGGAAGGAAGCTCCCATCCCCAGCTGCTCCCTGGGAAGTGAAGGGTCAGAACCCTAAGCTTGGCACCCCTCCTTTAAAGACTTTTACCTGGGAGATGAGCCCCCAAACATCTACCTTTGGGCACCTGAAAGACCCACCAGGCTCATCATCTGAGAAACAGCTTTTGAAGGGCAGCATGAACTTGGTCACCCTCCTGGGGCCTGGCACAGGGACAGCAGCTGAAAAGGGCCCAGACTTTCTGTGAAAGAGGCTTGTTTATCTTAAAGCATCAGCCTGAGGGGCCGGCCTCTAATTTAACAGTCTCTGGGGGCTTGGAGGCTGGCAGGAGCTGTCTTTGCTCTTTCTGCCTCATTCCAGCTGGACAGTATCTCCTAGAAAAGAACTTGTTTACTGGTCTGGTGCCCTGATGTCTGCAGTTGCTGCCCAGAGACAACTCTAGGTCACCTGGCTTTGGTGGCCAGTGAGGCTTACACTTGTAGGTCCCCAGTGTTCACTGTACTATGATTTGTAATAGTCAAGACATGGAAGCAGGCTTAGTATCCATCGATAGATGAATAGATAAAGAAACCATGATATACACACACCACACACACACACACACACAGAGGAATATTATTCAGCCATGAAAAAGAAAGAAATCTAGACTCCTCTGGTGGTACTGAAAAGGAAAAGTTAAAATTTTACATAACCTCCTGCTCATTCTGCCTCTGTAACTCAGCTTGCTCCTTGCAAAGTCTGGATCACATAGGTCATGTAGTCTCAGAAACTAGGGACTTAAAATACTAGGAACTGGAGCTTATCTCACCACCCTTGTCCTGCTCTTTGCAATTCCCCAGCCCCTGTAAACCTGCTTAATCATGCCTATCTGTGTAAAGGTCAGGCATCCCCCTCCCCATCTTGACTGCTGTTCTCGTGCGCATGAAACTGCTAAGTTTAAACCAGCCTATTTGGTTTAAACGAGCTAGTGTTGCCCACTGTGGTCTGTCTATAAGAACTCTGGGACCCCTTTGTTTGGGGCTCAGAGCTTAGAGTGTCAACTGCTCGGGGCCTGCTGGCGTAATAAACGTGAGTTCTCCAACTCTGCGAGTGTGGTGCTTGGTTTCTCGATTACTGGTTTCTACAACAGTACAATGGCTAAGAATCTGCCTGCCAATGCGGGGGACGCAGATTTGAGCCCTGGTCCGGGAAGATTCAACATGCCACAGGGCAGATAAGCCTCTGAGCCACAGCTGCTGCACCTGTGCTCTAGCGTCCATTGCCCACAACAAGAGAAACCACCTCAATGAGAAGTCTGCAAACCGCAACGCAGAGTAGCCCCTGCTCACCACAACTAGAAAGCCCGCACGCAACAATGAAGATGCAGCACAACCAAAAATAGTAAATACAAATATTTTTAAAAAGAAAGAAATCTGGCCATTTGTGGCAACGTGGATGGACCTTGAGGGCATTCATGCTGCATGACGTAAGTTAGGGAGAGATGGCCATGGCCTCACGTTTATGTGAGATCTAAAACTAAAACAAAAGTTAACTCAAAGGTACTGAGAACACATGGCTGGTTGCCAGAGCAGGGGTTGGGGAATGGACGAAACGGGTGAGGGGTCAGATGGTACAGACTGCTGGTTAGTTAGTTACATAGGTCGTGGGGATGCGGTGTGAAGCATGGTGACTATAGTCAATAATACTGTACAGTATATTTGAGAGTTTAAGAGAGTAAATCTTAAAATTTATCATAGCAAGAAAAGGAAATTTGTAACTGTGTGATGGATGTTACCTCATCAATCCTCACAGTGAAAATATTTGGGAAAAAAATTCCAGGAAGTTTCAAAGCACAAAATTTGAATTTGCGGCAACAAATAGTTGGCAACTCTTTACGTAGTATTTTCAATTATCTATATAACATTTACATTTTATTAGGTATTATGTAATCTGGAGATGATGTAAAGCGTATATAATACTGTGCCATTTTATATCAGAGACTAGGACATACTAGATTTTGGTGTCCTTGGAGGTCCTGTAAACAGGCCCCTATGGATGCTGAGGGATGGCTTTATTTATAGGTTGAAATTGTCACAGTGAATATTTGTTACTTTTAAAACTCAAGGGAAAAGCAACTATTTGTGTCTTGAGAAGAGCCTATTTAACGTGTGCAGTTAAAGACAAATGGACGCCTGTCAGGATTTAGGCAGCAGGAGAGCATGCTGTGGGCCAGGGCCTCCCTCTTGGCACCTTGATGGTGTGCCAGCAGCTTTACGTCCTGTGTGTTTTCAAGTGCTTTATCCTGACAGCAGTTAACCTTTCAAATGAACAGAATGGTGCTTCTCTGTTATTCTCTCTCCTTTTATTTTTATATGTAACGTGATATTGTTGCAATAATTCTTTTTTTCTGGTTTTATTTTCAGGAAGACTTTGATGTCGATCACTTTGTGTCTGACTGTCGGAAGCGAGTCCAGCTGGAAGCACTCAGAGATGACCTGGAGCTCTACTACAAGCTACTTAAAACAGCCATGGTTGAGCTCATCAACAAGGACTACGCAGACTTTGTCAACCTGTCAACTAACCTGGTAAACTTGAAATCCACACTTCCTACCTGTCAGTGTATTTACACATGTACTGCACACCTTTTTTCTCAGTCATGTTTATTCTTAACAGCTATGAGTCTTTTTAGAAACCTTTTAGTTATTTTTTTCCCCCAGAAATTTGAAGGGGTTGCTAATCTTATTAATAAAGGAACTAAACTTTCTGCATACATTTTCTTGTTGTTAGTTTGATTGTTTTTTGAATGACTTATTAAGAAGTGGTGAAAAGTAAAGGATAGCAGTACCAAGAGTGTTTGTTTCTGTTAGTTGCTAATTGATTACCATGAAATCTCACCAGTTTAGACTAATTTCCCAGAGCAGATACCAACTCCTCTTAAGGAAATGTTTAATTTACTTTCAGGTACATGTGCTAGCCAGAGATAGGTTGAGAAAACATTGGCCAGTATTGATCATTAAGAAGCCTATTTTTATACATTTTATAAAAATATAGGAATTGTTTATAAGAAGCGTGTCAATTACTTGGAAAAGTTGTTTAGAAATACTTGAGTTTTCATAGTTGTGAAAGTCTTGTTCATATTTTGTTTTTAAGTCTGTTTGTCAAAAGAGGTATGGAAAATAGCCCTCTGTATGGGAATTTCAAGAAGCTTGAGAATAATGAGCCATATTTGCTTTTGGGAAATACACCACTAAGATAAATGTTCCAGTAGGATTAGAAACCCTGAAAATTTTATTTCCATACTATTTAACTTGGATTTTTCTGAAGGGTTGTAATAATGCTTAGGAGAGATGTAGTCCATCAGACTTTCATATCATAAACAACAGAGATAGCTATTTTTCCTGTTAGTTTTTTAAGTCATTTAAAAAATTTCATCCAAAGACAAATTGTGCATAGAAATTTTTGATTTATTATGACTTTCCTTATTTTTATAGTTCTTATATATCAACAGGTTTCTCACATTCAATGAGCAATATTTATGGCAAAGTAACATTTTTGTTATGTAGTTACTAGCAGCATATAATTGTACAGAAAGAATAACCTAAGTCTAATGCTGCTGTGATCATTAAGCACAGGCTTCCCTGTTAATCCTGGCCCTGATGTGTTTGTGCCAACGTGATTTTGCCTTCAGGTTGGTATGGACAAGGCCCTCAGTCAGCTTTCTGTGCCTTTGGGACAGTTACGAGAAGAGGTGCTGGTAAGTCCCCAAATGCTATGCTGAGTCGCTTCAGTCGTGTCCGACTCTGTGCGGCCCCAGAGACGGCAGCCCACCAGGCTCCCCCGTCCCCGGGATTCTCCAGGCAAGAACACTGGAGTGGGTTGCCATTTCCTTCTCCAACGCATGAAAGTGAAAAGTGAAAGTGAAGTCGCCTAGTCGTGTCCGACTTGTAGCGACCCCATGGACTGCAGCCCACCAGGCTCCTCCGTCCAGTCCCCAAGTAACAGTAAACAATCTACCGTGAGGCATATTACACTGTTTGCCTTCTCCAGGAATTCTTTTATTAATCTGTTAGATTGTTGTGATTGTTGTCGTTGGTGTTTTTTAATGTTCCATGATTATAGTATAATACTTTTAAAGTGTAAATGATTTGCATGTGCTATTACAACCTAAGAACACATTTGGTTTGAAGATGGCAAATTCTCAAGAGTAGACACTTTGAACGTCGGGGGAGGAGAGGGTGTTTCCGATTTAAACTTGCTGATACCACCTTCCCCATGTGTAGGTGGGCTCCAGCCTAGAACTGCCTTACTTACAGTTTAGAGTTTGTCATTTCACAAGTGTTTTCTCAGACAGTATTTTATATGTAGTTAGATTCGTGGACCAGTTTATACCAGCCATTTAACCCTGATGTAACTGAAGGATAAAATAAATGTCATGTAATACTTAGTTTCTCTGAGAAAACCTCTCCCTTGGGAATGGAACTGTCTGCCTCTAAGCCCTGAGAACAAGGACTTCATCCGGGTGAACAGTGGAGGGGGAGTTTTGGCATCACCTCCGACAGAAAGCTGTGCCGCCCTGTCCGCCTCACCCTCTAGGCTGTGCTGGCACCTGGCCCTCCACTCCACCTTAGCGGTGAAGACGGCACCGTCACTTCCGCGTGTGTCAGCACTGGAGCACGCCAGACCAAGTGGCCTTATGCTCCTTGCCTCCAGACAGCACCTGGCACATGCAAGGCTCTCAGTAGATAGCGTAGTTCAGAGGTTCTGCTTAGATAAAAGCTGTAGGAAGTGCAGGACAATGGGAATGTCAGGGCTGACAAGTCCGGAGGAGGGTAGGCAAGAAAAAATTCGTACAAGAGGTTAAGTTGTGAGCTATGCCTTGAACTAGCAGATTGTTTGAAAGTTTGTGTCTTGTTTGAATTTTACAAAGCTTATTAAAGTGCCTTTTGTTGGAATGGAAGAGAAAGAAGTTTTTGGTCTGCTGCTGGATTCCACACCAGCCTCTGCATGGCCTTCCTGCCTCCTTTTCAGGACTCCTCTTACTTCTCCCAACGTGTAGCCATGACATTTCCTGAGCTCCGTCCTTTATTAACCCTCCACTCTTCCTCTGAACTGTCTCCACTCTGCTGACCTGTTCTTGAACTCCCTCGACTGCTCTCATGCGTTCAGGCTCATGTCCTACACTGCCAGCTGCCAGCACCACCTCCCATCCCTTACTCTGCAGCTGTCTTTATAACCATCCTTCTCCTCATCAACCATAGACCTCACCTGCCTTTTTAATCTCAACTCAAGAAGCTTCTCTGAGATTCTAAGATCACTGAGGGATAAGACTGTTTCTATCTAATTCATCGTTGTATCCTCATTGGCTGACAGTTAGTAGACATTTCATGTTTGTTGAATGAATTAATTCACTTTTTATAAAATTTTTGTGATTTGTCTGGTGGTGGTGGTGTAGTCACTAAGTCGTGTCTGACTCTTGCGACCCCATGGACTGTAGCCTGCCAGGCTCCTCTGTCCATGGGATCCTCCAGGCAAGAGTGCTGGAGTGGGTGCCATGTCTAGTTTATTCTAATCGTTTCTTTTACCTTTGTTTTGGCCTGATTCTTCATATTTTGTTTAATTTATTAGCTTCTGGACATGTTTCTCCACCTATGAGCTGCCTTTTCCTGGCCATTCTGTTCCTTACTCCTTGATTCGTAATATCCTTCGAACAGCATGGCATTGTGACGTATCAGTGCTTAAGGATTGTTTAGTTCCTGATAGAATCTAGTCTAAAATTCTCCTAAATCATCCCCCCACCCGATTATTTCTACTTCTGTCCAAAACGCAGCTGCTGGGCACGCGGGTGCGCCCGCCAGCCCCGCCTGTGCCCTGTCAGCCGTGCCTCTCCAGCCTCTGTCTTCTAGCGACTCCTCCCCTCCTCCATCGGCTTCCACAGGCTCTCCAAGTCAGACTCGAGTTCCATCCCCTGTGCCAGATTTTCCTGATTCTTTGATTCAGATGATTCTGTTCTCTGACCACGTTTGACGGTGATTGTATATGTATTGGGTTGGCTAGCAAGTTCCACTGGTTTTTAAGTAAAAATAAAAGACACAGTTTTCATTTTCACCAAGAACTTTACTGAACAGTGTATTCACAGTTTTGCTCCACTACCTTCTGGCGTTTTTCTCAGGCAGCTTCATAATTCCATCTTCCCAAAACTTTTTATATTTTTGAGCAAAGAACTGTTGCAGGTGTCTTTTATGGTCTTCCAGGGAATTGAAAATTTTCCATTAAGAGAATTTTGTAAAGACCAAAAGAAGTGGAAATATGAAGGTGCAGTGTCTGGTGACTATGGCGGATGAACCAGAACTTCCCAGCCAAGCTGTAACAGTTTTTGCCTGGTCATCAAAGAAACCTGGTCTTGAGTTATCCTGATGCAAGCTGATGCGTTTTCTGTTGACTAATTCCAGATGCTTTTCGTCTAGTGCTGCCTTCAGTTTGTCTAATTGGGAGCAAGTACTTGTTAGAATTAATCATTTGGTTTTCCAGAAGGAGCTCATAATAGAGAATTCCCTTCCAATCCCACCATATACACAGCATTACTTTTGGATGAAGAGCAGCCTTACATATGATTGTGGTGGTTCATTTTGCTTGCCCCACGAGCTCTTCCATTCCACATAATTGTACAGTATCCACAGAGGATGAGATGGTTGGATGGCATCATCGACTCAATGGACATGAGTTTGAGCAAACTCTGGGAGACAGTGAAGGACAGGGAAGCTTGGCATGCTGCAGTCCACGCGATTGCAAAGACGGACGCAGCTGAGCAACTGAAGAACAACAGCAATCCCCTTTTCTCTCTCCTGTCACAATTTGTTTTAAAAATTAAACATTTTTGTTATGTTTAAGTAGAGAATTACCTGTGGAAATATGGTCAAGAAGGTTCTTTTTTCGCTTCAGTTATGTGGAACCCAAATATCAAAACGATTCACATAACCAAGCTGGTACAAATGGTGTTCAACAGTTGATTTGAATATTTTGAGTATGTTGGCCATCTCCTGCATGGTATAATATTGATTGTTCTCAGTTAAGGTCTCAATTTGATTGCTGTCAACTTCAACTGGTCATTTCAACCGTGGCGAAATCTATCCAGTTAGAAGTCTCCAGCACAGAACTTTGCAAGGCATTTTGACACTTCAGTCAGTCAGAGCACCTTCTCCATACACTGCACAAATCTTACTTTGCATTTCAGTTGTATTTTTACCTTTCTTGAAATAATAAAACATAATACGCAGAAAATGTTTATTTTTTTTTGCCCTTTAATATTAAAATGACTACACAAAAATTCAGTAGTCTTTTTTTTTTTTTAATGCACACTGATATGACAGCTGTCACAATACAGTCTTACAAAATTATTTCTAATGAAATTAAAGACAGCCAAGCACTACTAGAGCCATCTTATGGTAAAAAGTAAACTAACTTTTTTGCCAACCCAATATTGTTATTCTTTTGGCCATTAGTCCTCTGTGATCGTGGCTTTATATGTCATTTTGCCCTCAAATCATGAGTACCCTCAGCACCAGTTGTATTTGATATTATGTATTTTTGTCAATATCTACATAATACTGGCCCCAAGATAATTAAGTTACATGGAATTTAATGTATAAGTTTCGTAATGCCACAAAACAATTTGTGTAATACGTTTTCTTTATTCTTTTAAAGAGTCTTCGGTCATCTGTCAGTGAAGGAATTCGGGCAGTAGATGAACGACTGTCTAAACAAGAGGACATTAGGAAAAAAAAGGTATCCTTGAGTGTCAGACTGTTAAACATGGGCTTACAGTGGCACCTGGGAGCTAACGGCACTTTCACGGATGCAGTGTGATGGACTCCTCTTGGTGGCTTTGCAGAGAGGAGTGTGGGATCTTCCTTTCTCTTTAGGGATCAGCGTTCAGCCAGGCTCCTGAGGGGTTCAGCCAGAGCTGGGGCCCAGGTCTTCTCATTCCTTGGCTGATTAAAGTTCTATTAACAAGAATGGTGTGGTAACTAACTGAAGAAAAAGACAATGTTGCATATTCTTCTCGTGCTTCATTAATGATAGCATTAAAAGTTTTAAATACAGATTTCTTATGCGACATGCCAGCTGAAAGCCTCATGTCTTCTCAACTCACCATATGAACCTTTTTTCTTTTTTCTCCGAAAACTGTTTCTGTGCTTATAATGTCATGTTAACTATTTGAAATAAAGCGGAATTTTAGAGGTACCCAAATGGACACAAAATTAGCATTCCTCAATTTTTCCAGAATAAGAAACCGTAATAATGGTATCAGTGAAGCATTTTACAGTTTAACAGGCATAAAACTAATTTCTCAGTACCCTTGTAAAGAAGATATTCAAATTTTAGTGATTAGGGAGCAAGTAGGCCTGTAAGGCCAGCTCTTGGAATGTTGTGCTGCAGGTTGAGAGACTGGTGTGTTGCTCTCTCATTCTGCCACGTTTACTTCTTTTGCTTCCGCTTCTTAACTGTACCTCTGCATGCACTACTTTTAATTTTTAGCAGTCTTATGTTTTGATTTTATTTTCTGACTTTAATGGATATAATAATACATTATAATATTATATGTCCATTATATATATTATAATAATATATAGTATATATTATATCCATTAATATTGGATATAATAGGGTTAGAATTTGAGACAATTATCAGCTTTTGTCCAGAGATTTCAAGCATGTAGTGCCTTTCTAGAAAGGTTGTCAGCTCTGTGAGAGCAGGAACTCCGCCTGTTCCATTCCCTTGTGTCCTCCCCGTCTGGAACAATGTCTGGTGTCCAATAGGTGCTCAGTAACTGTTTACATATTTTAATTTGTCTTTTTTTTAATCAATTTTTATTGGAGTATAGTTGCTTTATAATGTTTTAGTTTCTGCTGTACAGCAAAGTGAATCAGTTATACATACACATATATCCCCTCATTTTCAGATTTCTTTCCCATTTAGGTCACCACAGAGCATTGAATAGAATTCCCTGTGCTGTACAGTAGGTTCTGGTAACTATTTGTTTAATGAGTGACTTTATATCTTTCTGTTTTTTTAAGGATGGGATTTTTTTATAATGCTCAACTTCTTTGATAATGTTGTGTAATAATGTTGTTAATGAATTGATGCTTAAGCATATAATTGTGTCATATACATGTAAATAGGATAAAGGTGATCAGAAGCTACAGTTACAACATGAAAAAGGGTCATAAGAAAATAAATGTAGTACCCATAGAGAGGTTCATTTAAGATAGGAAAAGAAAGGAATAAAAGTGTGGGAAATGAGAAAACAAGAAGTCTAGTTTTCTTCTTTTTTTAACTATAAACTTGTAGTAGAATATTGAAAATGTGCTTCTTGACACCTAAAATTAAGATTTGCATCCTTGGGAATTCAGTTTTATGTAGAAGTATTCAAAATATAGAATGCCCTACATACCCTAAGTTGACTTTTTGCTTTGTATTTCCCTGTATTTAGAATGGGGAAATAAGATGATTAAGATTAAGTGTCGTGATAACTTTTTTTCCCTTAATTATTATTTTATAGATATGTGTGTTGCGGCTTATACAGGTTATTCGATCAGTTGAGAAAATTGAAAAAATCTTAAATTCTCAACATTCTAAAGAAACATCTGCACTAGAAGCAAGCAGGTAAGTATTTTCTTTACTAAATATTACATAAATTAATACTTCACATCTAGCCTAATTTTTTTTTTTTTTGTAGTTAAAATTCATTTCTGAAAAAGGAGAAAAGCCAAGTCTATGGTTCAGTGTTTTTGAGTGTAGCTTGTGGAAAGTGGAGGGTGTGAGATGGTAAAGTTTATGATACATCCTTACAAAGCCTTTATGGTTATGGGCCACAGTTCCAATACATCACTTCACAGGGAATCAGAGGAGTGTGCTTTTATTGCAAGAATTTTATCTTTGGAATTGCTTTATAGAAGCACTGGCAAAATTTTGTTGATCTTCAAGATATGAAATAGCTTTCCTCTTTCCTAAAGTCATTTAGACCAGAGTAATGCCCAGAGTATTGCCACTTAAGTGTCCTACCCTAGGATTACATCATTAAGAAACAGGATAGGCACGTTTAGTTAACATTTGTCAACAAGAAGAAAAAAGCTTGTGAAATTAGAAAAGGATGACCATTTTCTTTGTTACATACTGCAACTGTCTTATCTTTCTAGTCTGAATTTTAAATCAGCCAGGTAGGTGAGTGACTCAGAAAATGAGCAGCTCATACCAGCACCATGGGAAGCACCGTGGTGCCATGGACAGATGTGTGCTGTATATTCCACGGGGCGGCCTGAGCCGTGGAACTCCAGTCCTGGGGTCATTGACAGTGGAAGGCTAATGGGAACTCCTCTGGCAGGGTTGTCAACACTGAGATACCGTCAGCCCACACCTGGCATGTAGTAGTAAGCCCTCAGTTCAGTTCAGTTGGTCAGTCATGTTCGACTGTTTGTGACCCCATTTGATGGGTCATCCCTTCTGACCCATCCAGGGGAGCTGTTTGTCTCCAGCTGTTCCAAGTCTCTTGCCCTCAGCTGCCTTGGCAGCTCCTGCCAGCTTATCCTCACTCGACATCCACTGTACCTGCCTTCCTGTTTTCTTTCCAGTTTTGTCCATTCCTACTCTTCCTTTGATAGAAATGCATCACAATGACTTTTTCTGTAATACTGTTCCTTTGTGATATTCCATGTTTAATGTAGTAGATAGTATGCTGTTTCTTGCTCAGAATCACCTTTGAGGACTTTTTAAAAATTCAGATCAGCAACTTTGAGTTGTAGAGGAGAGACAACCAGGGCAGTGTAATGTAAATAACAGGGTAGAGCTAGAGAGGGAAGGGAAGTTAAAAATGAAGAAGGCCCTGAGCGGGAGAGCCTGGGGAGGAGATGCAAACACCCAGACTGGCCTGGCCGCTCTTGCTTCTCGGCTGGGCCCTGTGGTCGGCCTGGCAGTGTCAGGGGCTTATGCTTAACTATTATAGTTTTCCGCTGTCCTAGAACATGCTGTAGAAGCTCGTGGCACAAAGGATGCTACAGCTTCTACCTTATAGCAAGGGGGCTATGGCAAAGCACAGTGAAAGCATCAGGATTGCTGATCATGTGATATATTCTTGGGAATTAAAAACCTTTAGGAATTAACTCTTTTTCATTGTCTCCACTAGCCCGCTTTTGACTGGACAAATTTTGGAGAGAATTGCCACAGAATTTAATCAGTTACAGTTTCATGCTGTTCAAAGCAAAGGCTTGCCTCTTTTGGACAAAATAAGACCAGTAAGTGTTGTTTGAGATTTTCACGCTTTAGTATTTAGGAATTTGCTAAATAATTTTGAGTTTACCTGGTACAGGCAGACCTTGTTTTATTGCCCTTAGATTCATGGTGTTTCACAGGTATTGCACTTCTTTTTTTAAGAAAATGGATGGTTTATTGCAGCTCTGCTATCACCATGCTAGTACCCTTTTAACAGCACTTGCTCACTTCAAGCGCTGTTATCTCTGTATCTCATTCTGGTAGTTTTCACAGTATTTCAAACCTCCACCAGCAGAATGATTGTAGCCTAGTGAAGGTTCACACGATGATTACGTTTTTTAGCAATAAAGCAGTTTTTAATTAATTAAGGTCTGTATCTTGTTTTTTTTTTTTTACACATAATGCTTTGGCAAACTCAGTATCCTGTATGTAGTACAGTATAAACATCCCCTTAATATCTGCTGAGAATCCCAGAAGCCCCCATAACTGGCTTTATTGTGATAGCAGTCAGTTCATTGTGATGGCCTAAAGCCACGCCTGCAGGACTGCCAGGGTGTGCCTGTGTTGTTCTGACAGTTGTTGATCTGCAGGATTTTGAAACTAGCTTTGAATTTTCTCTTTCAGTTTTTGTTTTTTAGGCTCCTGCCTCCTAAGTGTTGCACATTATAGATTTTGTGTAAAGACACAGGCATATTCTCTGAATTATAAGGGTAAAATTAATTGTAAATTTCATGTAACTTGACACACTATATGATTTAGTCAGAATTAATTTATCCAAAACTCTTGACTGGACTTTAGAATCATGATGTTTGTCAGATTTACTCTGTAGCTTAAAAGAACCTCATTCTGAAGTGCTATTTAGATCCTCCTTTGATACAGCAAAGATTAACTTACAAAGAGATATGAGGAGGAGGAGAGATTCATTGTTACTCTCCAGAAAATGTTAATATTTAATTTTACATATCTTCTGTTGGAATAAGAAATGTATTATGTGTGTGTTTGGATCTTTAGAAATTATTACAACTGGAGCTTTTTAACCTGTCTTTCTTGCAGCGTATAGCTGGTATTACAGCCATGTTACAGCAGTCACTGGAAGGCCTCCTATTAGAAGGTCTTCAGACTTCCAGTGTCGATATCATTCGGCACTGCTTACGCACTTACGCCACAATTGACAAGACCCGGGATGCAGAGGCGTTAGTTGGTCAAGTCCTCGTGAAACCATACGTAGACGAGGTTTGTGTACTGACGACTAACGCCTTCATTCAGCAGGTGTTCATAGAGCATCTGCTCTGTCTTGGATGCTTTACTGGGTGTAAGGGGTAGTTTCGAGGCCTTTCTGTAAAGATTCTCAGTTACTGTAGTACCATCAGTTGTAAGAAAAGGTTGGTCCCTGGTGGTTACAACCAGCATGCAGGAGTCAGGCACCTTCTCAAGTGTTTTTTCTGATGCTGTAGCCCAGGGATCATGTTAATTTAGTAGGAGGAGGGTCTTGCCTAGGGAGAAGGAATGTATCAAAACGTTTTTAGGTCAGTTTTATGCTATGTACATTGTTTGCCACTAAATTCTTAAAATGAATCTTTACCTCCCGGCCTAGTGGGTAAAAGGGAACACGTAAGCAGACACCAGTGCTGCGGCTCCTGGCAAGGGGCCTGCTGAGACCCTGAGCGTGGGAGTCTGCCGAAGGCTGTCTTCACAGAGACGTGCTCTAAGTCTCGAATACTGAGGAGTCTTTTAGCCAGGAAGGTGGGAGGGAGGAAATAGTCACTGATGCAGGACTTTCATAGGCAAATGAGCAGCATATACCCTAAGTCCAGTGTCCTTCATCTACAAGGATACAGTTAAACTTTGGAAAGTAAGCATATTCTGCCTTTGAGCAGCCAGAATATAGACTGTACCATATGAAGTTGCCAATACTCAACATTTTCTGACTCACAAAAACGGCAGCTTCATCTGGTTCAAACTGATAAAAGTCACAGGCGCATCCTCGGTGTCGGCAGACTCCCTTCAGTCCGCTGTCCGTGTGGGTGCTCCTTCTGTGCAGTAGGCCCACAGCCCTGTTCACCATGACTTTGGGGTGAAAGTCTCCCATTTATAAATGGGGGAAATTGAATCTCATTGATAAAAATGAAATGTAAGGATTAACTTCAGTAGTCCTTTCAGCTTTTGTTACTAAAAATAAATGATCTGTCAGTTTCCTCTCTTCCTATCCTATTATATTTCATATCTAACTTGATAAGAATGAACAAGACAAATTACCTACTTTATTTCTTTATCAGTAAGTGAAAATCGTTAATAACTTATGCCTTTGTTTTTCATTGAACTGAACCTAATGTGCTAAATTAGAGAAACATTTGATGTTTCAGTGGCATATTAAATAAACCAAGGCCACATTTTAATTTTTTTAATTCATATGCTTATCTTGTCATTAACCTCTTGACTCTCAACCTTAACACAAAAGATAAAATAATAAAGTAAAATAAAATATATATTTCCATCTTTCTCTGTCTCACACCTTCTCCTGATCTAAATTATGGTAGAAGAAAAGGCCGAGGTCAGTACAGGGAGGGGCTGTTGTCATGGGAAATTGTCGTTTTATTTTGTTTTCAATCTCGGGAGGGGAGGAGGCAAATGTGCTTGGCTTTCCAGCTTCAGGCCAGTCTCTCACCCAGCCTGTGTCTCCCCTGGGTCAGAGCTGTGCTTCCAAATCCTGAAACGAGTTCTGAGTATAGCTGTTACTGTTAGAAAACATGTTAGCTGGGGAGGAGGAGGCATGAGGAAGCATACTTTTGAGGTTTTCTCTATTTTTCCTGTAATGTGTAATTCATATCTCTCTTTTAGATGCTTTTTAAAAAATGCTGTTCATTTAATAGGTGATCCTAGAGCAGATTGTTGATAGTCATCTGAGTGATCTCCAGCTCATGTATGATAAACTCTTGGAGTTCGTTCCCCATCACTGCCGCCTTCTTCGAGAGGTCACAGGAGGAGCCATCTCAAGGTAGTTTAAGCAGCTGTGCTTAGAACTTGTGCCTGCTGATCGCTGCTGCCTCGCTGGGGTCGGGGTCCTGTGCACTCCCCTGGTGATTTGTGGGTCGGGGCCCTGTGCACTCCCCTGGTGAACTGTTAGCATGGCACTGTGAGGTGGGCGTGGGTCATCGCCCCAGAAGGTCATCATCTTAGAAGGAAACTGTAATGAGTAGGGCGGAGGTGAAGGGAACATTGTTCTCAATTCACAACCCATACTTTTCCCCTTTTCTATACTTTTTCCTAATTACATGTGAAATAAAAGTTGGTTTCCTTACATTATTCTAATGTTGTAATCTGTTTATAAATATCAATTCAGTTTAATTCAACAAGTTTTATATTAATTGTGGTTAAAGTCATCTTTAGTATTCCCTCCTCTTGCCTGATTTCCACACTTTTAGCTTTGTTTCATAAATACCTGACTGCCTTTCACCATCACCACTGGCCTGATCCAGGCGTTTGTCATAGTTTTATCCAGAATAACGGGATCTGCCCACCTCCTCTCCCTACCTCCACCCTCTCCCTTCTCAGCCTTTCCCTCTGCCCTTCAGCTGTCACATTTACCCACAGTTCTGATCTTTAGGCACTGCCTTCTTCCTAAGTCCTAGTGCCTTGTTGTTGCTTAGCGGGGAAAGCCCAGGCCCCTGACGCGGCACACGCGGCCCTTGCGTGCGGCACTCTGTGGGCTTCCCTTGCTCCGCTGGTCCCCGGCACACGTTGGGCAGGCCTGTGTTTTTCCTCAGAGTCCTCTGCCTTTCCCTTTCTTTTTGTTGATCTGTCATTCTGTGTGAAGCCCCAACTCAGATGCCACTTCCTTCAAGAGACCACCTTTCGTCCTGAAGTCTAGCTTTAATCCTGCTCTCTTCAGGCGATTGCAAGCTGCTTTCACTTCTGTTGAGGACCAATTTCCATCTTAACAGCTTGCTCCCATCCTGCACAACCCATACTCCCCACCCTTGGCACAGTGTCTTAAGACAGCAGCTATCCAGTGTTTGTGAAATGAAACACTCAGTCAGTTTGAAGCATTAGAAAGGCAAATAAAGTCCCTTTCTTCATGGAGTAAAAATTATTTTTAGTCTTAAGATTTTTTTCTTTGAAAGGAGAAACCTGGGGAATAAATGTGCTGATTGACTGTGAAGTACCCTCTCTGTTTCCACTAGATGATTTCAGATGAAGGCTTGTTTTGCCACTTTTTAATAATCATGAAGATTTAGTTGGATTGGGGGTAAGAATTTAATAGAAGTCATCATGTGAAATTAAAGAGGCCACAGTAATGAAACAACCTATCATTAGATTTCACAAGCCTAGTCTTGGTCCTGAAATGTCAAGTTTCATGCCTCACATGTTTGTTCTTTTCCACAGTTTTCAGTGTGGCAGAACTCATGTAGAAAGCTCAGAAATTTGAGTGTCTAGACTGTACCTTGGTAGGTCATCTGCCTTTGCTTCACTCCCCATCGTCTTGTTGCCCTGGACCCTCCCTTGCTCAGCATCTGCCTTTGGGTGCTCTGTATACCCGGCAACACCAATGATGTTCAGGAGTTATTTTCCAGAGAACTTAAATTAGCTTTTCTAATTGTTGGTCTTGCATATTTAAATTTCCTTTTTGAGGCTTTAATTGTATATTTAGTTTGGAAATGAGGTGATCTTGGAATTCATTGTTGCTCATATTAGTGCATTTGTATTATAAAATCTTCAATTTCGTTCTCTCTTCCTATGCCTTATTAGAGCTAGTTCTTATTGTGATTAAAAGTATATGATATGATACGTAGAATTGGGTATGTGGGACATAGGCATCTCCTTTCCCTCATTGAATATAAAGAAAATCACCTTAATATAGAGCATGTTAGCAATGAGCAGAGTGGGTAGGTCAGTAAGATGATGCTGCCTAAAGGTACTCACAGATCTTTAAGTTCAGAGAAGCCTACGGAGCCCACCTTTTATTTATGTGCTATGCATTTAACACTGCTAATAGCATAAGTTAGCATAACACTGCTAACTACCATATGCTAGTCAGTGCTAAATGCTTTACAAACCGTACACCACCCTAAATGCTTCACAAATCTCACTCCATATAATGGCCGTATGATTTTAAAGATGAGGAAACCAAAACACAGAGAAGTTAAATGACCCGAGATTTGAACTCAGGTGCTGTGGCTCCTGAGAGCATGATTTTATCTCAGTGTTCTCTCTCACCTAAGTGTGTGAATTAGAAACTCAGAATTTGGCCTTTTTGCTGACAATGCAAAATAAAGCATGTGCATATGAAAACCATGAATATTATCAGTGTTTTTGTATTAAGATTTGTAATCCAGATTTTACATGAAATAGTCATACAACATTAGACCTGAAGATAATCAGAGATAGCTGAGTCACAAAGCTGTTAGTAACTGGTAAATCAGTGTGATTTACAGTGTTTTAGCGTTGAGTGGTGTTCAGGTTGAATGCAAAGATTGCTTTTCTTGTGGTATTAGATTGCTGCTTTTTCAGGGTAGTGTATAAACATGGCAGCCCATTTTAGGGGAGAAGACTGCGCCAGGGCAAGTCCGCACAGTTTTCCTTTATCCTTGACCCCAGCTGTCTGCTCTGTGATAATTGTAGGAGTCAGGACACAGGGGATGTATCAGGTTCTAGGTGAGAATGAGATCAGGAGTGAGATAGAAGTTTGGGCCTAAAAACAAAATAATTGACAAATATAGTTGTTTTTAAAAGATTGAAGTAAATTTTAGGCTGAGGAACTTTTATTTTAATAAAACACCACCATGGAATTTTGCTTTTTGTAAGTATATGTTTCTGCTGTATTTGACTGAAATTTTTCTCTTACCTTACAGTGAAAAGGGCAATACTGTTCCCGGCTATGATTTTTTGGTGAATTCTGTCTGGCCAGAAATAGTACGAGGATTAGAAGAAAAATTACCATCGCTGTTTAATCCTGGGGATCCTGATGCATTTCACCAGGTACCTTCCCCTCTGTTGTCTGGACTCTTGACAGTGTTAAGATAATCATGTCTTTTTCGCATAGTCTTGGTTCTGTGGTTTATTGAAAATCACAATCTGAGTTGCGGAGCCAGCATTTACCTTAAAAATACACACATTGTTTTATTCAAGTCATAGTCTCTGATATTTGGGGGACTAAGAATATTTTTTAGAATGTAAGGTAGAATTCAGTCGAGAAGCAATTATGACTAGATATGGATGTTTTTTATCTAAATTTTAAAAAAGATCTTAAGGACCATTGAAAACAAATCTCTACAGTTGTTTTTGATGAAAAATCAAGTTTGTAGAACTCTGCTATATCACTTCGAAGGAAAACAAGAAGTAGTAATTGGATTGTAGTATATATTAGGGTCAGTATATATTATATCCAATTACTACTTCTTGTTTTCCTTCAAAGTGATATAGCAGAGTTCTACAAACTTGATTTTCATCGAAAACAACTGTAGAGATTTATATAATTAATATTATAATTATTAACGTAGTATAAAAATTTCCTCTGTAATCTGAAAGATTAGGAGGCCTTCATATTTCTTTTTTAAAAAAAAAATCATGTTTTTTATTTAAAGGACTTCGTGGTTGATAGATCAAAAGTAAACCCATATGTTAACTTTCCGCTTTTAAAGATGTTATGCAGTGTCCTGGAGAAGAATGAAGACTCTAGGCCAAGTGGCCTGAGTCTGCCGTGCTCTCCTGCTCCGTTCCCTGTTGCTCAGCCTCTTGGTGCCTCTCCTCTTCCTGCTCTGGATTTTGATTTTTGTTTTTTTATTCTTTTATTCAGTGTGACAATCTTTGTCTTATAATTAGGTAATTTATTAAATTTACAATGATCGTAGTGATTGATATATTTGCGGTTTTTTCATTTCTTCCTATTTGTCCCATTTTTCTTCCTTCTTTTCCTTTCCTCTTCTTTTTTTTTTTCTTTTCCACCTTCTTTGTATTTTGCACTTTGGGAAATTTGTTTTTCTCATTGATTCTCTTTTACCCCTCTACTAATTTGGAAGTTCTGCCCTCTATTTATTTGTGTATTAAGTAACCTTAGTGGTTATTTAACAGAATTTAAAGTTACTGGTGTTCTTCAGCCTCCCAAACAGCACAGGATCTTAGATGCCAACCATGCCCTTCCATAGTATATATCAGGGTCTTATTTCTGTTTTAATATTTTTATGCCCCCAAGTTGGGCATTATTTTTATTGCTTTAACGTGGCCATCATCCTCCTCTCAAAATTATCCCACATGTTTATCATTTCCTTTGCTTATTGTTCCTTCTTGGATGTTACACCTTTTCTCTTGGATCATTTTCCTTCCTCCTGAAATTCATCTGTTACGAATTTCTGTTGATAATAAATTTCACTTTTTTATGATAAACCCTCAGTTAATATTTGTTTGAAAATAACGTTATACCTTTTATGTTTGAAAGGTAGTTTTGCTGGAAGTAGAATTCTCTGCACTTTGAACTTGGTCACTTGAAAGGAGTAGTTGCTGTTGTTTCTTGGGAGTTAAGATGGCTTTTTCCCCTGGCTCCTGTTAAAATTTCCCCAGTGACTGGTGTGCTGTTTCATTATGATATATCTAGTGTGGACTTCTTTTTATTTGCTGAATTTAAGATTTGTTGGGTTTTCTGAATCTGAGGACTGGTGGTTTTTTAAATCGTTTCTATATCATTTTTATTCATTAACTCAATTGTGCTTCTGTCTCATTCCTTTATCATTTGCTTTTAGAACTCTTGATTAATTATCCTGAATTTACTTTTTTATTTTTCATCTCTTTGTGCTACATTCTGGGTAATTTCTTGAGACTTTTCTTCTAGTTCAAGAATCCGTTCTTCAGTTGTGTCTAAAATTCCTTTTCACCTGTTTCAAATTTATCATTATTTTCATTTCTAGAAGCTCTATTTGCCTCTTTTTCTAATTGTGCTTGGTTGCTTTGCTTACTAATTTTTAAAGTGTAGAGAGGCAGAAGTTGAGTGTGGTGAGCCTGGGCCTAATAACTTCACAACAGGTAAGAAACCAAATTTGGAACTTTATTATCCCAGAAATACCACTTATCTGTTCTCTTGGCCCTTGTTACAGTGTGTTGAACCATATAATTAAGTAATATGATTTTCAACAAGTTGTGTGACACTGAGTTTTGTGACTATAAAATAGACCTTTATAAATAAATAAAGTAGGGCTTTTAAAAATAGATACCATAAGCAGAATGAAGTAATGGTCTTAAGCATTAGCAATTTAGACCCTTTACATCCCTCTTTAGAGAATCATATTGATCATGTTAGGCTCGAGATTTTTCAGCTCAGAAGTGAAGCTTTCTGATGAAATGTTGCCTTTAGAATTCTAAACCAATACTTAATGTTCGTGGTTACATTTCTTGCAAGAAATGCTTTCAGTTTTCAGTGTTAATGGGACATGCTTTTGAGAAGAGAGAAGTATTTTTGCATTCCTTTAACATCCATTATATGCAAGGGTGTAGTTTTTCCCAAAGGGGATGAGTAATATTTTTCTTTGTCTCAGCTCCTCACATCTAGACCACACTTAGGGAATTCAGTAAGTGTAGCTAAGAGTCAGACACGACTGAGCGACTTCACTTTCACTTTTCACTTTCATGCACTGGGGAAGGAAGTGGCAACCCACTCCAGTGTTCTTGCCTGGAGAATCCCAGGGACGGGGGAGCCTGGTGGGCTGCCGTCTATGGGGTCGCACAGAGTCGGACACGGCTGACGCGACTTAGCAGCAGCAGCAGCTCAAAACCAGCTGAAAGGAATTTAACACTATAGTAGTGTTTACTGTACTACAGTTCCCATGTAACCACAGACATCATATTTAGGTGATTGGTTTGGTGACCCAGAATAGAGCTTCTCTTAAGTGAGAAGTACATGGGAAATCCTGCAGTGTTCTCCCTAGAGCATGGGGATTTAGAGCCCTTGCCAAAGGATGTTGCGGCTACAGTTTTGCACTGCTGACTGACAGGGCTTCTGGTTCCTCTATTTCCTTGCTTTGTTTCTGAGTAAATTCCCTCTGAGCCTGAGCAGAAGAGGAAGTGTTATCTCTATAGGAGATGATAATAAAAGCAGTTAACCTAGTGGTGTAGTTTTCTGGATTAAATTAAACAATACAATTGTAAGCACTGTGTCCAGATGATACATGTTAAGTAAGTGTTACCTGCTGCTCTTAGTGGTGTTGCTGGATTCCCCTTGTCAGTCTTCATGCTGTCCCATCTATAAAAATGATGTAATTACTCACATGGTTTGAGTAATTTCTTTCCTTTTCTTCCCCCCTCTCTTTCCTTTTTTTAAAGTTTCTACTTCTTCTCGAAAGGCATTGAAATTGTCCCACCTAATCCATGGTCTCTTGTGGCTCCTGGGCAGTTGGGGCCCTGGGAGATGAGCGAGCACTGTCACTTGAAGACCACTGGCCTTGGAATACCTGGGCGTCTCGATGGGCTCGCCACCCAAGACCTTGAACAAGTCATAGAACCACTTTGGGCGTTGCTCAGTGTGGGGATCTTCAAAGGAAGATCCTGCAAGGTCCTAATGAGATCTTTAAACCTATGATTCTGTGTATTGATCTTTATCTTGATTTCCATTTTTCAGTATATAATCCCGATTCTGGTTAGTTTACTTAAAATGAAAATTCCACCTGTTTGTTCTTATTTTAGAAATATACCATAAGTATGGATTTTGTAAGAACATTTGAACGGCAATGTGGATCACAGGCCAGTGTAAAAAGATTAAGAGCACATCCTGCCTATCACAGCTTCAATAATAAGTGGAACTTGCCTGTTTATTTTCAAATAAGGTCAGTAATTTATTCCCATCACCTCCACCCTTCTGAAATAGAATGTGAACACCAGTTCAGATGGACTGAACTCCATCTCACAGCTCCTTCCTGGAGATCATCATATTATTCCTCGGGAAACAACTTAAAGCAGAAAGGCGCAGGAAGTATCATGATTGCCCAAGTTCTGGCTTATACGACAAAAGGATTAAGCTCTACTCTTCTGTCATTAGCACGCTGAGAACGCTAGACTCCAAGGGAGCGAGACCAGGTCCAGCTCCATTCCCAGGTGCTATGTCTCCATTCGCCACGAAGAGGGTCACCCAGCAGCTCTTCCTCTCCATTTTCCTCGTTCATCACTTGCTTCAAATAGCAGACCTATCCTTCATCTGTAGTTTTGCACATCTGTAACATTTTTATCCTCAGAGGGAATCAGGAAAAGTATTCTTTCTTGAATATTGTTTGTAGCTGGTTCCATCCATCAATTTATAAGAATTGTAGTTACAATTTATAAGAATTGTAGTTATTATTTTGGCTTCCTTTATAATCGTGGTGAGTGTTCTGGAAAATGGTGACACTTTCCTTCCGGATAGCATAATGATATCACCAGTGTCAGTAAGTGGTCCTGTAGACAATTTGGGGCAATTTAGGATAAATTCTTAACAATGTATGTTCCCCTAGAAAAATAGATGATAATATGGCCATTTTTGCAGATTCTCTTGAATGAGATCACAATAAGTTCCTCCATTAGTTAGAATGGTTTTTAAAGACTTGGAAGCTTTTTGTTTAAATTGCTGGATGCTTTCATTAATTATAATGCAGTCCTTCCCTGGAGTTCTGAGGAATAATTACAGAGAGGGAAAAATATTAAATACCTTGACTTGTAATTACTTGCCATGATTGAGAATCTATATAATCATCTTTTGATGATGAAATCAAAGCTGTCAGACTGTTAGTATGGTGCTCTTTTACATACAAAACTGAGCTTTATACTTAATTTTTCAAGGTTATATTATCATGTAGGTAAGAAATTAAGGATTTGTTTGTCTGAGATACTCATGGACTGCATGGGAAGTAACCGTTAGGTGCTGATCAAGATGTAGCCAGGGCAAGAAGCCCTTTTGGTTTGTGAGAAAAATTTAGAATGGTGAAGCATCATTCTATAGTGTAAGAGTGCAGTAGAGAAATGATATTTAAACTTTCCGTGTGTCCTGTAGTCTACGTTTTGGGTTAGATTGCTTTAGATATCTAATACCCATCACAGCCTGTACTCCTGTTTACTGCCTCCACATGCCTCTTATCTAGTCGTTTTCCCAGGCCCCATACCCCCAACTTGGTGATCTTGCCCTGTCACGTCATTCTGCCTTCCGGAGTCGTGGGCCCTGCAGGGTAGCACAGCCTGGCCTCAGCCCATTCTCCTCTCATCACAGGTTCTCTCAAAGCTGGTAATTGAGTCTTAAACTATGCTGAAACTCAGCCAGTCCCATGAAAGACATTTTTAATCTTCACCAGAGTTTAGCCATAAGCATTCAAAGGAATTGCTTAACTTTTCTGTGTAAATAGTTTTATTCAAAATTTATGAAATTTAAAAAGTTACGTTTGAGATACGAAGTGTGGAACCTGTTTTCAGTGCATTTGCTCTTTCCACTTAAAAAGAAATTCAAGTAATACTTTATAGAACACCATTCTGTTGATTTTTGTCAGTGGTTGGGTTATTTATTCTCTGGGATAACAGAATGTTCTGCAGACGTGGCTAGTGTCAAAGCTGTATTGCTGTCTGATTCACTTCAGGGTCATTTAAAGTAAGCCTAAACGCCAGTAGGGTGGTGATGTTTCAACAGATTTCTAGGAAGGAGTATCAGTACTAATACTGCACTCTCAGTAGCAATCAGACAGTCCCAGGTCTGACCCTCTGCCTACATCCCCATCATCTTCGGGAAAGAAGGCACGCCTCCCGCCACCACCATTCTGTGAGCACACGGACACCCCTTCTGTCTCTGGTGCCCTGTTGTGCCAGCACTTCATTTGTTCTTACAGGAGTTTTGGAAAGTAGGGTTAGGAATTAGTTTTCATAGAAAGAGATTAAATGCACATCGGCCCCCAACAGCCTCAAATGGTAGTAAGTCAGTGGCTGCCTGGAAGCTGGGTGTTAGCCCCTTAAATGCTACAGGCAGTGTTATGTCTTTTTTGACTGAACTCTTGCTAGAATGTTCCATGCTCCCAGGATGGTCACCTGTGCGCTCTGTCTGCTCCATTCAGCACATGCTTCACAGGGTGTAGCTTCTTCACAGCTTGGAGTCTGTGTGGCACTAACGTGCCTTCCTTCCCCTCCACCCTCCTCAAGTTGTGTCCATGCGTCAGTAGAGCCATGCGTGGGGAAGGGGGTGTGTGTCTCCAGATCATCCCCATACCCAAATGTAAAAGTTTAGGAGTGTTTGTACTTGGGGTTGCCTTTCTTACAAATCCTCTATCAAGAGTAGAATGGCATCCCATATACATGTGAAAAGTTAGCATAACTTTTCAAATTTCACCAAAGTAACATCTCACTTTGTTTATTTTCTAAGAAGTACAACCTAACATTTCAATCCTGGAAGTTACTGGCCAGCAAAGCTACTTGAGGGGCTGGTGCTGGGCTCCTGGAGGGCAGGGCGAGGGGGCGACTGGGCCGCATGACACGGACAGTTTAGTTTTAAGGATCTCACACCTGGTCACTCGTAACCTGAACATCTGTGTAAAAGGCATTAATTTAGGGGTCTGCTGCATTTGTTTCTTGCACTTTCTCGTTTGTGTGATTTTCAGATTGTTGTAGCATACGAATAGTTTTATCCTGTGTCTTTACTTACACTGAATTATACCTGTTCCTTGATGGCCACAGAACTTCAAGCTGACCTCTCTTCACGCTGCATTCAGTAGGAACTGTGCCGCATCTTACAGAAACCTCCCTTCCTTGGGGCTGTGAAGGTTGCCTCTGGCTTTCCGCGTTCTGAACAATGCTGCGTTAGTGTCAGGCCTTTTCCGTGTTGAAGCTTACTTCCTGTGTTTTATGTATTAAATGATTTGGGCAAAAGGTGGGATGAGGGATCTGAGCCTAATGCAGAGCTGGCCTCTCTCCACTGCAGGGCAGCCCCTGCCCTCTCCCCCTCACTGTGCTCAGGAGCACCGCCTCCTTTGCAGTCTCCAGTGCTCTCTTCTCTTCCTCCACTTCGCTTGTCACTTGTTCCCTCTGTGCCTCTGCCTGCTGCTTGGAGAAACTCGCCTTTTGCAGGCTTCGCGGGGCAGTTGCTGAGTTCTTCCCTCCGTGTGGGGAGCGGCTAGCTCCAGCGGTCAGGGTGACCCAAAGCCCTCTGCTCTCAGCCGCTCGTGCCTTTGAGGGCAGGGCTGCTGCTCTTTGTGTGAAGTGCTGCTGCGTCTACTCTCCAGTTTCCTGAGGATCAGTTTCAGAACTGCTTTTAAAAAGCATATAAGTACTATCGAAAAAACCAAGATCCTCGATTAGGTAAATTGATGTTAAGTATGTTCAGAATTTATTGGTAGCAAGGGAACTAGGGGGTGACAGAAGAATGCATGGTAAAGAAAGTATGAGCATGGGAGCGTTGGTTATACAGGTGGGAAGGAGGATGCTACATAGGCAGCTAATTAAGGAAATAAATGCACACACAGTTTCATTTCACAGTCATAAAAATGTGTCCACATCAGATGTTAAAACAGAAGTCTGTGAGAAGATGGTATGCAATGGCAAATAGCCAGCAGAGAAAACAGAAAACCCATTGAGAAAGCAGATCCTGAGCCTCAGGGTGGGCATGTGGGCAGCAGATATTTGATGAGCACCAGGCAGAGACTTGTTCTAGTTTAACTGCCTATTTTCAGTGATATGTCTCAAGCTGCAAACAAAGATACAGAATATAGCTTCTCCATTTCTTAGTTTGAGGGACATTTACTTTCTTCTGATAGTGTGGAGGTAAGAGGACTGGAAAATCCAGTCTTATGGCCCAGAAGTGATTACCTGATTGTAGGTGGTGGGACTTGCCAGAAATGGCTTCCTGGTCAAGTAATTCAGATAAGTTTGTTTCCTGCTCAGTAAGAAGAAAAGTCTGTGGAGGCCAGGCATCAGGGCTGCTGGGGCATCTCTGAGGCACTGGCCCTACGAGCAAGCAGGAGAAGGGTCCTATTGCCTGGGGTGGGGGCAGGTTGGGGGAGAGGCACCTGAAGCAGAGAAAACAGCAGTTTACACTCTTGTTTTTCTCTCAGATTTAGAGAAATAGCGGGATCCTTAGAAGCAGCACTCACAGACGTCCTGGAAGACGCACCAGGTAACACCCTCACAGTGACGCAGGCTGTCGTTAAGCGGGTTGATTCCATTCACCAGGTCTTCTTGGCGGCCTGAGCGCCCGGGAGCGCTCTGAACTTCTGCTGTCTTCCAGTAGTGTTACTTGCTCAGTCATGTCCGACTCTTTGCAACCCCATGGATTGCAGCCTGCCAGGCTCCTCTGTCCCTGACATTCTCCAAGCAAGATTACTGGAGTGGGCAGCCATTCCTGACCCAGAGATCAAACCCAGGTCTCCTGCATTGCATGCAGGTTATATACCATCAGAGCCAGCAGGGAAGTAAGTTAGACCCTGAAGATATAGTTTAACTTCTTTTTTAAAAAAGGTTTATAGAGCTTCCGGCTGTATAGAGACGATGTAAAGGATGCTTTAAGAACATGGGAAGGAGACCATATTTTCGTTTCTGAATATAATGTGTCAAGGGGATATAACCCCTGCTGTGCTTAAGTGACAGCCTTTCTTGTAGCCATGTGGCCACCCTCCACTTCCCTCTCAAGGTAAGGTAAAGGATCAGAATGACCCTTCCCTCCAGAGGATGACTCAGCCCGGACTGCTGCCTCAGGCCTCCAGAGCCCTTGGGCCAGTCCTGGGACAGGGGGCAGGGACTGGGCTCAGCCTACACATTCCAGACACGTTTGCATCAGGCATGCTTTAGGCGTCCCTGCTGACTGCCCACCTAGGTGGCTGTTCCTGTAGCCACAAAGCTCCACTCCACTGTGCTCCCTTTCGTGCAGCCAAGTTCCATCTAAACTGAGCTCCTTTAGCCTCAAAAGTTTATTTTCAGCTGTCTTTGGAAAAGTAGCCATGTGTAATTGACTTCTATGTTTAAATAGCGTATTCAGGAGTGGAAGAGAAGACAGGGCAAGTCCAAAACCAAAGATTAAACCCTTGCAAGTGACTGCCACTCCAGTTCGCATTTGCCAGTTTATTATAGAGTGCCTGTTAACTGACTATTTCTGATTGTTGTATATGTTTAATGTGTATCAAATGCCTGGGAGAAGGAGTCATGTAAGATTAGCAAACGGCATTACACGAGAGGTGTAGTGGCGTGCCCGCCTTACGGCGTCCTGGCTGTGCACGCCACCTCCTAGTAGCGTGCCCGCCTTACGGCGTCCTGGCTGTGCACGCCACCTCCTAGTAGCGTGCCCGCCTTACGGCGTCCTGGCTGTGCACGCCACCTCCTAGTAGCGTGCCCGCCTTACGGCGTCCTGGCTGTGCACGCCACCTCCTAGTAGCGTGCCCGCCTTACGGCGTCCTGGCTGTGCACGCCACCTCCTAGTAGCGTGCCCGCCTTACGGCGTCCTGGCTGTGCACGCCACCTCCTAGTAGCGTGCCCGCCTTACGGCGTCCTGGCTGTGCACGCCACCTCCTAGTAGCGTGCCCGCCTTACGGCGTCCTGGCTGTGCACGCCACCTCCTAGTAGCGTGCCCGCCTTACGGCGTCCTGGCTGTGCACGCCACCTCCTAGTAGCGTGCCCGCCTTACGGCGTCCTGGCTGTGCACGCCACCTCCTAGTAGCGTGCCCGCCTTACGGCGTCCTGGCTGTGCACGCCACCTCCCCAACTCTTTCTGACCTCATAGGATTCTTCAGAAGGTCACTGGCTTCACTCTTGGCTTCTCCGCTGAAGATTTTAGCTGTTAGCCCTTCTGCTGCGACTCCTTAACTGTGCGTTTTTACCTCTAGCTGGGAGCCCGTATCGCCTTTTGGCTTCTCATAGGACGTGGAGCAGCCTTCAGAGGTGCTGGTCTGACAAGATGTTCTTGCCGCTGCTGGCGCATCGTCTGTGGAGACTGACGCTGCAGATTCTGGCGCGGTACTCCATATTTGTCAAGGAGGTGAGGGCTGGCTGGTGCTCATCCCTAATCAAGACTGAAATGAATTAAAGATAGGTTAAGGAAACGTGCCAAGATTTTTAAAGCCCACGTGGTCATGAGAGGTTGATGCAAGGGCTATAGTCCAAATTCCCAAGTTTCCATCCTTTTCACTCTTGTTTATGTGACCTTTAGGGGCATCAGTCATCACATATTCATTGCTTCGTCTTTTTGAAAAGCACCGCATTGACCTTATTTTCCTTGAGGAAAACCAGAATCTTTGTATGGTGCCTCCAATACAGAGGCACCATAAAACAGAGATGATCGTTTTAATGAAGATGATAAAAATATGCATATTTTTTCCTTAATATTTGGATATTTAAAAACACCAAATGGCTGAGATTAGAAGGTTGTAAAACTGATTAACCTTCCCTTCGTTTCAGAAACCCTTTTCAGCTTGGATGTATTAGGTATTCACATGCCCATGATGATTGGTTAGTTTTTGTGCATAAAGTCACAGGAACATTCCTGTGGTCCAGTGCTGAGCACCCGGCCCCACCTGGTCTGTTCCAGGTCTTAGAGATGCCTGCACAGACAGCTCAGGGACAGACACACACCCCGGCCAGTGCAAGGTGATGAGTATAAGAGAGCATGAGCAGAAGTTTAGGAAAGATGACATGGAGAAGCCATCATCCACGGACACGAAAGCCCTCTGTCAACTGGAGGAGAGTGTTTCAGTGGAAAAAGCACAGGCTTCAAGTCAAACTCAGACCTCGGCCCTGCTGCTCTTTAATTTCACGGTCTTAGGGAAATTGGCTGAATCTCAGATTCTTCGTCTGTAAAATAGGAAAACAGCTTCTACATGTGCTTGTTGTGAGGAGTAAAGAGATTTCTTGCCCAGCAAACTGATAACGAAGGTGCCCAGCAGATAATGGTGCTCCATCCGATCTCAGTAGAGCCCCTGCCCTGTGCAGCTATTCACGGAGATCGTGCAGTTCCTGGGACACCGTGGACTTGATATGATTCTGTGAGGCCTGGGCTTGCTTCATCACCCCCAGCAAGATGCCAGCCAGTGATTATTCTTACACCTAGAATATTCCATTCTTTTCTCGATGCAAGTGCTCTTCTCTTAGGTTTTTTCCCTTGTAGCAATCCATTATGCAGAGAACATTATGCCATTTGTATTATTTGAAGCATGATTGAGGTTGAGACTTTTATTTTTTACCCTTATGATGATAATTTATCAAGTAAATACAGTGAATTGTTTACTTTTTAAAACCTTCGAGGTTCCAGATCTTAATCTCCCTTGAGTTTCGGGACCTCTTGCTTGATTTCTGACTGTCACGTAAGTCAAGGAGGGGTGCACACGGGGCCAAGTGTGTCCTGCCCCTGCTTTCACACCTGCCTGGAGAGGTGGGACGCGGTGTCCTTTCACGAGTTACTTTCACTTAATACTTTTGTGTTGAGTTACATGTTCATGTATCTTGCAGGTGGAAACATTTTATCACTGAAATCCTTTTTCAGGTTTTACTCAGGCCCATCTCTAATGAAAGTGCTAAGGATGTTAAAAAGCCTTTGGTAACTGGCAGCAAAGATCTTTCTATCACCCAAGGAAATTGCGAAGACCAAGCAAGTGGCCCTTCTGAAACAAAGCCCATCGTCTCCGTTTCCAGCACTCAACTTGTCTATGTGGTCACAGACCTGCACAGGCTTCAGGAGCAGGTAAGCCTGTGTTGCAGAGGATTCTAAGTGGGGGGTTCAGTGTTCTCACTGTCTGGCCTCATGGGGTTTAGACTTGTGGGCCCAGGGCCCCTGAGAGAGAGCATCCATTTACTTCCCTGTCCGTGTTGCCTCCACCCCTGACGGGCATGCTCTCCTCCTTGGGTAGCAGCCTGTCTACAGCATGCCTGCCTGGAGCCCTGGCTTCCCCTGAGCAGTGACGCCACAGGCCAGGAGCAAGCCAGGCCCTCATTAGCTCAGCTTACTCTGTGGAGCCATGGTCTTTAATGGGTTGGATTCCAATTATTTCTAGTCTGCTTACCCAGTACTTATACTTTAAAAGTGCTGAACGATTAAAACGTCTTCCTATTTCCTCCACATAGGTTTCATGTTCTTGCTTTTACCATTAACAGAACTTTGTTTAAGAACAGAATGTGTTTAAGTGCTGTGATACTTATTTCTGCTTTTTACAGGTTTAAGTGTTTTGTGGCGCTTGGACAAATACTGTATGTGTTGAGCAAAAACATGGTCTTTATCATAAGGTTTTTTTGGTATTGAGGGAAGCTACAGAATAGCGTTAATAGCCATGAAAATATGATTTTCCTTGTCGTTGAATTATTTTCTAGTGAAAGCATTAATTAAGAATTTTGTTTTCTTCCAATGAAAGTTATTGAAAGTTCCGAGTTTAGTTTTATCATTAATTAATAACATTCTGGAGCTGTAGGTGCATATAGAATTGCCTCCTCCTTTGACTAATAAAAAGTAACTGAATATATAAAGTGCATATTTATTTCAGCTTCCAGAACTCTTAGAAACAATCAAGCCAAAACTTGAAGTGATGGGCTTTAAGAATTTTTCCTCCATCTCAGGTAAAAATGAGTCTTTAGATTCAGCAAATCTTTGAATAAGAAATAACTTAAAATAGAATTTTGGAGACTAGGATATATTTAATTATCAGTTTTCTCTAGTTGTAAATCCTTGGTTGTTTCTGTATTCTGTTCTGTGATTTTTAACTTCTCTGAATGAAATATTTTAATTCTAATAATGTGATTTGATTTGGTTTATTGTATACTCTCTTTAGGCCTGGGCCTGAATAGAGTGATAAATCACATCTTTCCATCTCCGCAGCAGCCCTGGAGGACTCCCAGCTGTCTTTGTCTGCCTGTGTACCCGCCTTGAGTGAGAAGATCACCCAGGACTTAAGTGAGTCTTGCTTTAGTCACCTGAAAAGTGCCCTGGAGGTCCCCAGGCTGTACCGAAGAACCAATAAGGTCAGTGCACTCATTGACAAGAATTCTGAGGTGGGGAAGTATGTATCAGGAAGGCCAGAGAGGGAAGAAATGGTTAAGCAAGAACAGAAGTAGGTTCTCCAGGGGAGACTCCATCTCATTCAATTATGAGAAGATGGCCAGGGCCTGGGCACAGACATAATTTAGGTAGCTGGACTTAGGCAGTGTGGACTTTGGGCCTTGAGGGAAAATAGTATTTTCAAAGAAAGCATTTTAATAAAACATTTTAAGTCCTGCCCTTCTTTTGGTCTTCATAGTCTATATTTGAGAAGATCTGAATTTACCTTATTTCTTTTATATTGCCATTGGAAGTATCTGCTTCTGTCTTTTACTGGATATGGTATAAAAGCGTTACATTAAAAGATATTAAAGGTATTTATAAAGTGAAAAATTGAGCTTATACTGGTATTCAAAGTCAAATTCTCCTTTGTCTTCACTTTATAGGATAGGAATTGGGGAATTTGTTTTTAGCAGTGTTTTAGTTTTTCTCTTGAACTCTCATTTTCAAGTGTTTATATTCATTCTATTCTTGCTAGTTCTTATTTTGCTTCTAATTTTCTTTTCTCCTGGTTGTAAAGTTGGATTTTAGTTTACAACTAAAGTTATTCCCAGGAGCTGTGAAAATGTCCCACAGCATTGTGCTGTTTTGGAATATCCTGGAGTTTCCACACGCACACCCAGTGCGGGGCCTGGTCTGCTATTGCTGCTACTTCTCCCATCCAGCCCCTGCTCTGGATGCAGGGGGCAGCTGGGCTGCGTCCTGAGACGAGATGAGCTCATCTCTGTGGCTATTCTCCTTTTCCTTTTAAAATCTAGGACATACAGCAGAATTTCCACCTCTGGGAACATCAGCAAGAGTATCTAATCTCCTGATGTTCTGGTCTGAAGTGGGAGAGACAGACCTATTTTAGTTTGCCAAATTCATTACTTTTCCTTTAGGAATCTACCAGCTTTCCCTTTGTCATCAGCAGGGTGTTGTTATATTTACCAAGGGCTCGCCTCGTGGGTCAGTGTGCTAAACGCTTTCTACTGACTTTCGTCATATGAAGTGAGTGCCAGTGCCCTGATGTACAGATAAAGAGACCAAAGTAAGCAAACTGGATCCTCACTTCTTAAGAGCTGGTCTGTTAAGCAGCAGCAAATGGTCACTGGTCGGAGCTGGTCATAAATGCATGGTCTCAAAACTTGGCCCCGCTCACCTCCTGCCCAGTACGCACACACAAAATCAGACCTAGAATTAACAAAGTGGCCAGGTGATTTGTGTGAACACAAGGTTAGGGAACCTGAGTCCGGTCAGCTCCGGGCATCGTCCTCGGTGGCTCCCTCTTGGTCTCCAGGGTCTTTCTGTAGACAACACTTGAACGTGTCTCAACTGGTACCTTAGTAATGTCCTTTTGAACATGAGGTTGGAGTAACTTACTTTCTCTTTTTCTGTTCATCTTTAACCTCTACCACCATTACCCAGGAGGTGCCCGTGACAGCCTCCTCTTACGTGGACAGCGCTCTGAAGCCATTGTACCAGCTTCAGAGCAGGCACAAGGACAAGCTCAAGCAAGCCACGATTCGACAATGGTTAGAAGCCACCCTCTCTGAGAGCACGCATAAGTAAGTCACTTACAAGTAGACTGTTCTGGACCTTCTTAGAAAAGTCCTAAGTCAGAGGTCACTGGGGTCATCACAAGTGGTTGTTGGTAGCCTCGTCACTGGACGAGGCTGGATGTGGGCACCCAGTCTCTTCCCATCTGTGCTCACTCCACCCCAGCCAAGGCTCTGCCTGGCCTGCAGCCACGCCAGCCCTGCCTCCCACAGCTCACATACCTCTGGGGACCCAGGCATATCCCACAGGCCCCTGAGCGCGCTGCCTTTGATGTCCTTAATGTCACTCCATGTAGGGATGTTCTGCAGGTCTAGGCACACTTCTCCTTTCAGGTCCTGTTTCCTTTTTCCATAACGGCTCCGGTCATGCCGACAGTCAGCAGACTTGCCCTGGGGAGACCAGGGTAATCAAGGAAGCGAACATGTTCCTTGTGGGGTGTGATTGTAACTCTTACAGGGTTGCTGTCAAAGCCTCAAGCTAATGAGACTAGAGGAGGTCTTCAGTCTGGTTGAATGTCTCTTCAGTTCTAATTCAACCAACTATTTTCCCCGAATGCAGCATTGAGTTACATCAAAATATATTATTTGATTTTGTTGTTGAATTTTAATTATTAATTTTGCAATAGTATTTTGTTTCTACTGCTTATGAATTAAGCAGCATTTGTGAGTTAATTTAGAACACAGCAACGAGTTATAATGCGGTTTCTGTTGGCAAATGTATTCTAAATGCCAGGTAACCAGCTTGTAAATAAAATTTTTAAATATAGCTCATTTATAATTTGGAAATCATTTTGAAGGCAATTAGTTTTATTTAAAATTTTTGAAATACTGTTACTCTTTAAAAATGATGAGCTGTTCCTAGAACTGATTGTAAATGAATTTGCTAATTACATTTGGGAAATGAGCTGCTGTTCAGCCTTGATATAGGAAAGACTTTGGCCTGTGATTTCTCTTAGTGCTCAGGACGGACATTTTAAACAAAATTCATATACATAGTTCTTAAATTCTGAGGGAATACAATGCTAGAGAGTCGAGACCCTGTTTTTCTTTCAGTCTTAAACAATATTTACTATGGCTGATCTTTTATTGGAATTGAATTTTTAACTAAAAAAATCCCTTTTTTGGTCCACAAAGCTCGTGGGTGTGTTTGGTACTACGTCTCTTTGACCACTGTGTCTTATGTTCAAGGTACTATGAGACTGTGTCGGATGTCCTGAACTCTGTGCGGAAGATGGAGGAGAGCCTGAAGAGGCTCAAACAAGCCAGGAGAACCACTCCTGCCAGCCCGGCTGGGCTCAGTGGCGGCGGCATGAGCGATGATGACAAGATCCGACGGCAGCTGGCCTTGGACGTTGCGTATTTAGGAGAGCAGGTGACCCGAGCACCGCTGCGCTTCCAAGGGCCCTGACTGCGTTCCAAGGGCCCAGCAGGCACCCGGCGATGACTGGGAGGGACCAAAAGCTCATTCCCGGTGCTAGAAAAGAGGACCAGGGCCCCAGACACTTGAAGGAGAAGGATGTGCACCCAGCGAATATGAGAAGGAAAAAGCAGAGTTTTTGAGGTCCAGTGAATTGACATTCTGTTGGCTTGCTGGCATTTATGTTCCCAAAGCTGCTGGGACATGAGCCCATAGGCAGAGATGGTGTCCTTTTGGTCCAGTGTCTAACCCGTGCTTGATATGGCATTGGTGCTGGCTGTCGGAGGATCCTTTGAGATATTTGTTAGTTTGGCTTTAGAATAACTAGAGAAGCATTAGGCCATTGATTTCTCCTTGTGGTGCTTGAGAAATCATCTCAGCACAGTTTCTTTGCCTCCCTGCCTGCGGTTTTTAGGTTTTCTGTAAAACACAAATTTTGGTGTCACACAGTGGAGGGGTGGACAGTCACGTAGGCATCGTCACCTGTGGGCAAGTGTGGGTCCTACGCAGGGCCTTCCATCCTTACTGAGTGTCAAACTCTTGAATGTTCAGAAACTGGCTTTCTCAAGTGCTTAGGTTTTCTGTAGCAATAAATGCTCAAGAAAGACCTTTTTTAAATTGCTATTTATTTATCTTTGGCGCACTGGGTCTCTTGCTGCTCGTGGGCTTTCCCTCGCTGTGGCAGCAGAGCTACTCTTGGTCGTACTACATGCTTCGCAGGCAGTGGCTTCTCTCGTTGCCGAGCACAGGCTCGGAGGCCTGTGCTGCTTCGGTGGTTGTGGCTGTGGGCTAGTTGCTCTGCGGCGTGTGGAATCTTCCGGATCAGAGACTGAACCCGTGTCGCTTGCACTGGCAGGCAGATTCTTAACCACTGGGCCACCAGGAAGAGCTTTTTGCTAGAGAAAAAGTGATATCATAACATTCCCATCAAAAGATGCTTGGTTTTCTAGTCACTCTTTCTTACGGCTCAGCGTCATCACTGAAAATCCAGATTTTTCCCTTTTCAGGTGAATTTACAGGGACATCTTGGCAGAAAGTCTATTACCTTCTTCTGTTTACTTACTCTGTTTCACAAGAGACTTAAAGTCTTTTTATGGGCAAAAGAGTTGGCCATAAACAGATGAAGAGCAAGTAAGCAAAAGACCAGGGAGATGGGTTCCTCCAGCCCCCAGGCAAGCCGCAGCATGCCCGCAGAGGCTGCACAGTCGGCCTGGCGTTCTCCGGACTCTGCTGTGCATGCGTGCGCGCGTGCTTGGCGGTGGTTGAATAAAGGGTGGCGGGCGCTGTGCTGCATCTCTGCTTCCGTGTGGTTGCTGTGCCAGAGTTGTTTCTAAGAAAAAGTTGTTAATGATATGCCAACAGATTAAGACCTCAGGCGAGTCGTTTTTTGAGAATTCTGCACTTAAAAAGTTCCTTTTCTTAGTGTGAATTTTCTCTTTCAGCCTATAAGAGAGGCTCTTATCCTGGTGAGAGTATGATTTAGTGAATGGAGATAAATCGACACTGACTTCGTAGAATGACCTCCAGAAATAAATGTTATAATAAGTACACTTTTTAACTTCATTTATTTGAAAGTAAAAAATTATTGTACCAGTCTTCAGGAAACTGCCTTTTTCTGGTTTAGTGGAGGGTAAGGGGAGGGTGGATATCTTGTTTTCTGCTTTGTAAGGGTCTCTTCCACATTTAGCTCACTTGATTCATTCCTGTGGCCTTTACAGATAGAAAAGATGGGCCTGCGAACAAAGGACATAAGAAGCTTTCCAGCTCTTGCAGAGCTCGTTGCTGCTGCCAAGGACCAGGCAACGGCGGAGCAGCCTTAAGCATCTTGGAAGAACCCAGGGGAATAGAAAGTTGGACCTCACGCCTGCAGGGAAGAAAGCGGCTCTGCTGTCTCTCAGGCTGCAACAAGGACGCACGTCCACTCGTCCCCGAAAGTGCGCCAGGGCAGCTCCCTCAGCGTCTTTGGGTCTTCTTTCACCCAAAAAGAATACAAAACTCTTTTTCCGTTGTATGGAAGATAATTTTAAGATGTTTGAAACTTTCTACTATAGTTTACAGAGCAAATTATTTTATTTTTACTGTAAATCTTAGCGTGGAAGAGATGATTTCTAAAATATGATTGAAGTAAATATGTGTATGTGTGAATAAAAAGTCATCTTCTGGTCCGGCAGTTAGAAGTGGCTGGCTGCAGAGGCGTGGCTACACTGTACCAACGCCCTTCTCGGTGATGACTCACTGCCTCTCTAGAGGGCTGTACGGGCGGCTCTCCATTCTCCCACTGGGTGTTCAGAGCAGGGCTCATCGCCCAGACCTCTGTCAACAGTAAGAAGCAGCAGGGGGATCTGTTTCCTAAATAAAAGAGTCTGCCAAAACATATGCACCTCTTATTTGTGAATTCAGCAAGGTCAGATGCCACGTCCCCTCTCCTTTGCACCTGCAGGGTCCTGTCATCATGGAGTGCCCTTCAGGTATGTGGCAGGTCTGGGCTGTCGGAGGGTGACCGAACATACCTTCCCCCTGAAGTCAGCAGGACCCCTGCTGACTGCGTGTGGGAGGAGGGGGAGTGCTGGGAGGGGCACTGGGAGCACGTGGTCGCTTTGTTCCTCCCAGATTCACACAGGAGTGCGGAGCACTTGTGCGTGGCTTTGGCTCTGCCCTTCAGCCCGACACTGACATGAGAGCAGGTGCATCTCCTCCTCTGGGTTAACTGTAGGGGAGAGAAAGAATCAGTGACAGGGAAGGAAGTAAGCAGGCCTGGGAGCTGGCAGGAGTGGCGAGATGGAACTGGAGAAGCGGGAGGGAGAGGAGCGGGGCCCCAGAGAGCAGTGAGCACTGCAGGCGGGGCACGGGCCCTGTCCAGGCTGCCAGCCTCCAGTGGGGCGTGCTCTGGCATCTCTGCTCTCTGTTGGAGAACAGGTACTCTCATCTTAGCAGGGAGGGCCCTGCCCTTGGACAGATGTGTGTCTTAGTTTTAGGAAGCTGGTGAGAGGAGCAACACTGAGACGGCAGGAGGGATCTACCCCAAGGGCGTGAGCCCTCTTCCGAGGAGCCAGCTCGCCAGGCTGGGCTGTGCTTCCTTGTGTGGTGCTGGGCACGTGGGCAGCAGGGGCAGGACAGGGAAGAGAGCTGGGTATACAGTGGAGAGCTGCTGAGCTGGCACCTGCAGACTGAGTGGGACACTGGTCGCCCTGGGACTCCATGTTCAGCGCTGGGGTGCCTGGCACACAGACCTAGGATCTGAAGAAGCTAAGGGAAAGGCCTGCATTGCCCGCAGCCTCGTGCTCCAAGGTGAGCCTGTAGCAGCGTAACGGTGCATGCACACCCTGCCCTGCACCGTCACACCTTCTAGTCACACGTGTTCCCTGAGGCCACGCCGAGCTCTGCACCAGCACAGCCTGCCCCGGCAGCTGTGCCATCCAGCCTTGGGCGGAGGTGGGCTCCAGCACTGTCTGCGGCCACTTGACCTCTCTTGATCGTCCCTGAACGTGGCGGACAGCAGTCAGGTGTATCAGCCCCTCATCGCCAGCACTGCTCTTCCCAATCTGCAGAAGAGGGAGCAGAAATTAAGCAGTGAAATGAGTAAGAGATTTGGGATCTGATGACATTCTTCATGGGGCCTTGAGATGACTGCCCCTGGCTGTCCTCAGGCTAGGGCTCGTGCCCACCAGGAATATCAGATTGAAGGTAACTGTGGCTGCTGGATGATGACCTTATCTACTGGATAAGCACTGTGCAACCCCAGGAAGACATAGGATTTGCTGCAGAAATATTGAAGAGAAATCTCTACAATTAATATTTTTGTGTTGAATTATCTAGAACATGCTGCTATTGAGTGTCCTGACCAACTTTCGTTTTGTCAGAATAAAAGAGCTCCGCAACAAGGACAGCGAGTCCATTAGTCTACTTCCAGTTGCTTTCTGAAATAAAGTCAAAAACCCCAACATTCCTCTTCCTCCCTCTGCTGTGCTAGTGCTGTCCCAGGTCTATGCAGACAACTTCAGAACCACAGTTACGACTCAGGATAACTCTTGTCCGGCTGGGTCCCCTCACCCAGCACAAAGCTGGACTTTCAGTGGGCCCCTCACAAATATATGTCAAATGAGGAAAGGCATTTATTTCCTGGGAGGATATTTTTTGGCAAGCAGCTCTTAATCCAGTAATCACATATTTTGAAAATAACCATTTTATGTTTGAAGTTGTCTTAGAAATTACAGAAGACACTGCAAAGGTTATGTTTCTGGTTTGAACATGTGTCCCCTTGAGATCCTAAATCCAAGAGGTGAGTCCTGACTGGCTGCGGCCACATTCCCTTCTAGAAGCCTGTGTTTGGAGGGGAGCTTTTGAGCATCACTTAAAGCAGTGCTCCCTAAACTCTAGTGTGATCCCTGGGCCTCCTGTAAAGATACACATCCTGACTCAGGAGGTCTGGGTGGGGCCTGAGGGCCTGCCTCTCTCACAGGCTCTCAGGGCAGTGCTCCCACGAGCCTGTACGGGAGGGTCCTGTCCTTGCCTTTCAAGCTGCTTGGGGCTGTACTCACAACTTGCGCTGTGGCCCCGAGTCACTGCTTTCTCCTCTTCCAGTCTCTCTGTTCCTCCCTCTTAACAATGATGGCTGTGCCAGCGCTAAGGCCTCACCAGAGCCCAGGGTGAGTTCATCTCAAGACCTTGAATCACAGCTGCAAAGCCCCCCTTGCCATCTAAGATCATGTTCATGGATGCTAGGGACGGGAGCCTGGCTGTCTTTGCGTGCCATTATTCAGCTTGCCACAGTTGCCCACAGGTGGGCACCCCAATCCCTGTTGTGGTTCTGTGGAACAGGACTTCTAGACAGGGTGGAGGTCATGAACTCTGTATGGACTAAGGTCCAGTGATGTACTGGTGGTTATTATTCATTTATTCACCCAAGCGTTTCCCATTTTACAAATAAGGATGGGGAGGCCCAGAGAGGCTAAAGAACTGGATCTGGGTTAGTAAGTTGGAGCTGGACTCCTGCCAGCCGCTGTCTCTGGAATCCCTGCTCCTAAGCAATCCCATGCTGCCCCATGTGCCCGGTGCAGCAGACTAGAAGCCTCTGAGGCCCACCTCAGAGGCTTCCCAGGTGATGGCTGGGAAGGACAGCCATCACCCCTGACGTCAGAACTAGGCAGAGGGTTTTCAGCTGCAGAAGGGGCCCTTGGGTGTGTAGGGAGAGAGCCTGAGATGCTGGCCTGTGCTGGCCTTGGTCCAGCTGCAGACCCTGCCTCCATCCTCACAGCTCCCTCTGGACGAGCCAAACCCTTGGAATAGCTGCAATGGCCCAGACTGGGCAGCTCCTACAAGCAGACCGCCGATCCCACCCGTTTCCAGCCCTCCAGCCTCCCAGCTCCTCTGTCCCCCTGCCCTGCGCCTTGAGCCCTGTGGTAGTGGCTACACTGCAAGCCTGCTTAGTCCTCTGAGTATTCATGGAAGGGAGGGAGAGAATGTGCCTTCTGTTCATTTCACAGTCAGGGGAAAACAGCAGCGGCCCACCTCCTTCCCAGGATTTAGAAGGTGGGGTCCCCACTGAGGGGGACATGTGCCCGTGTTCATGGGTGGAGATTTCTCTCTCCATCTTCTGATTCCAGGCAGTGTGAACAGCACTCCATGGGCGGGCCCAGGAGGACGAGTGACAGCTGTCCCCCGCCCAGTTGTGCCCAGCGGGGTCTGTGCAGCTGGTCACCACCGCCCAGAACTTCTCCAGACAAGGCTGAGGACAGCCTGTGCCTTCCATGAAAGCCCCATGCAAACGGCTCCAGGTCCTAGAAAGCCCTTGTGTTGGTACAGCCTGCTGGCTACCTCACACATATTTGTCCTGCCGCTGCCAAGGGAAAGAAGTTTTCTTTTTGTTTATTGTTGCAAGACATTTATTAGTAACACAGGGATAATCAGCCAGGGATTATGGATTAACATACATTCAGACTCTTGTGTTTTTTTCATAATGTGTTTTTCAGAAACCGCAAGTATCAGGGGAAGGGAGAAGAGAGAAACCCAGAGAAAGGAAGGCATTGGGGGCCCACTTGCAGGGCATCTTCACCGTCAATAAGCCAAAGGTAAGCCTGGGGCAATGAGAAAGGGGTGTTTTAATTTTAATGCCCAATTTTGTTCTCAGTGAAAAAGGAAACCATTTTTGGTTTCAAAGTCAAGCTGATGTGTTCAAACTCATCAGAAGCAGTGGCCCGTGCAAAACAGGGGCTCATGGCCCTGCATCCAGCACCACCACCCAAAGGCTGCTCAAGGTACACAACGCACGTTTCCTGAGGAGCGGCTGCTCTCAGCTCCGGGTGGACCCGTGGAAGCGAGCGGGGGCGCAACACGCGGGTGGCGGCCTCACTCAGCACTCAGCGGGCGGGACACGCGGCCCAGGAAGTGCAGGGCGCCCGAGCTTCTCTCCAGGACAGCCAACAGGAACGGGCTGTTCAAGGTCACCTCCAAGGCCTCTGGCCCGGCCGGCTGTGGGACGGACTCTGGGGCCTGCTCTCCATCTGCTTTTAGTTCAAAAAGAACGCTGTTCAGCACCTGCAAAGCAGTGAGCCTAGGCGTCACTCCTGAAGGCCTGGGCCCCAGGGGGAACCATTCTCCAGCCTGCCCACCCTCACTTGACCCAACTCATGGGACGCAACGGCTCCTTTCCGAAGTGTCCCTAAAACCCACCTGTCTCCACTTTCCCCTGCTGTCCCGGGCAGGCGGAGTCTTTGGCCCCTGGCCCCTGGCCCACCAGGGCTTGCTTCCCCTCTCTGCTAACAGCAGAGGGCTCCGAAGCCAGGACTGTGAGCCACCCCCACTTCTCAGCCTCCCAGCATTAAGGCACTTCTCAGCTGTGGGTTGCATCACCCCTGTGCTCCTGGGACAGTCCGTCCACTGCTGTGTGCTTCCCTGAAGCCAGGAGCTGAGTGCCAGGGCCAGCGGCCAGCCCAGAGGCTCTGCTCACCAGGCCCTAGTCCTGGCCCTGCTGTAGGATCTGGAGAGGAGCCAAGGCGAGGCCTGGCTGCGCGGAGCCGCTAATACATGCAGGGGAGGGTTTCACTGCTCTCCAGCTGTCCCTGGGAAGACCCAGAGAGCGCTGGTCACTTCTCCCCCACCCTGGGCCAACAGCCTCCTGGCCACGCGCTCACACCTCTC
>NW_011494913.1:8128476-8139444 GCF_000754665.1 Bison bison bison | reverse complement strand
CCCTCCCCAGCCCACCCTCTCGGTGACGCCTCCCCTGTGTCCCCCTCGCCCATGCCTCCCACTGCACGAGCACACAGAGCCACGGCAGGCATGGATGCCCCCCGCCCAGTACCTTTCCAACTCTAAGGTTGGCATCGCTGATTTTGCCCAGGTTTGCCTCGGCGCCCAGCAGGGTAGGCAGCTTGGCCTGGGCAAGCAGGTCCTGCAGGTCATAGGACGCTTTCAGTGTCAGCTGGGGCATGGTCAGGTGGATGGCCCTGGGGAGACGACACATGTTGACCAAGGGTATCTCACAGTGTGAGGCCCTGGGGCACGCTGGGCTCACAGAAGACCCGGGAAGCATGTGCTCCTGAACGAGGACCTGTTGCCATGCTCACTCAGCTAGGGTGTCTTGGGAAAACTTTCAGCAATAAACACACTAACAAGCTTTCATTTTCTTTGAAATACTATGAGAGGGAGGTACAAAATTCAACAGTGGGGCTCTGAGGGATTGATGTGAATAGTTGTCAGTTCTGTCTCCTGTTCCTTTTTTCGGTTGGCTGCATTGAAAGCACACTCAGTGGGTAATCCTCAAATGCTGCCCTCTAAAATAGCGTCCTGTCTCGTTACCTTCCAGTGCAGTGGCGAGCTCCCCGTGGGAGGGAAAGGGGCGGGGCACACGGTCAGCCTCTGGGCGTGCCGCTTAGGTCAGGCCAGGTCACCTCCACCAGAAGCCCTGCCTTCCCTGGGCATCGCTGAGAGCCCATCGATGTTTCCAGTGACTGTACGTGGCTGTCAGCACACCATGTCCATAGCAGTGTATTCACAGACCCCCAAAGGTAGAAGGGACCCCAGTGTCCCATCAGTGGGTGGATGGATACACGGAAGGCGGCAGATACACACAATGGAATACTATTTAGCCTTAAAAGGAAGGAAATTCTGACACAAGATACAATATGGGTGAGCCTTGAGGACACAACGCTAAGAGAGATAAACCCAACACCAAAGGCCAATACTACGTGGCATACCCCTACTGGGGTACACCGAGGAGTCGGCACGTGGAGACAGAGAGCAGAAGGGTGGCTGTCGGGCCGGGGAGGGGAAATAAGGAGACAGAGAGCAGAAGGGTGGCTGTCGGGCCGGGCAGGGGAAATAAGGAGTTAGTGTTTACTGGGCACAGAGTTCCAGTTTGGGAAGGGTAAAAGTTTCTGAAGCCCATGGTGGGTAGCACAGAAACGTGAAGGTATTGATGTCATGTTGATAAACACTTAAAAATTGCTCAGGTGATCGATTTTATGTTACATGTCTATCACAGTTTTTTTTGAATGACTTAAAAAGTGTTGACCTCAGGAGGCCCCCTGTGCCCCTCAGTGCCTGTCTCAGAGCAGAGGGCCCGCTGGATGTGGGCCTCCCAACCCTGCAGCTCAGTGTCAGCACAAGGCGGGTGGATTCGTCCTGCCCTAAGTCTCCTGCGCCCAGAGAGAGAAGATAAGAGCTGAGTCCCTGCCTGGAGGGGGTGCTTTGTGGGGGTGCCCAGGCCTCTACTCACCTTTCCCACCTGCCCGCCCCCCGCCTGCTGGGCGCCCAAGGCTCAGCCAACACGGCGCCCTTGCCCACCCACGTGCCCCCACTCCCTGGGCAGAACTGCCCATGCAGATCCCCACTCTCTGGGGTGGGGGGGCAGCCCAGGAGGGTCCAAGCAGTTTCCTGGAGCCATACCGAGGAGAGAGGTTCTTCATTCGGGTCAGGAAGTTGTGCTGGAAGGTGAGGGCCTCCACCTTCCGCAGGTCGGGGGTGTGGTGCGGCTGGATGAGCAGCAGGTAGGTGTTGGCGCTCAGGGGCACGCGGGTCACGGAGAGGTTGTTCTGGCTGTCGCTCCAGAAGTGGAAGATGCCGGTGCCAGAGAGCATGGGGACTGACACCGAGGTGGTGTTGTCCACCCAGAACTCCTTGAGCCCTGGCAGCAGGGAGAACCCCTTCATCTTTCCTGGGGACCCGGCAGGAGACAGGAAGGGAAGAGTAAGGGAAAGCACGGGGCTCTGGCGGAGCAGAGGGCTGCCCCTAAAGCCTCCACCACCACCAGAGCCTCCTTCCTGGCTCTCCCTCCCCCCGCCCCAGGCTGCTCTGCCCTTTCCTGGCCCCTCAACTTCACCAGCCCCAGGGCACCCAACAAAGCCTTCCTCCTGCAAAATCCACCAACTGCCAATGTTGAAAACGTAGAACACACCAGGCCCCAACCTGAGGCCCACAGAGGAAAATCCTACCGCACTATTAACAGACCAGGTAAACTCAGGCCCAGAGCTGTCCTGGCCCCAAGCCTGGGCTCTGCCCTGCTCACTTAGAAAAAAAAAAAAAAGGCACTATTTTTCAGAGAAGTTTTAGGTTCACAGCAAAATTAAGAGGAAAAGTGCAGATATTTCCCGTATACCCACCACTCCCCAGCAACACACAGCCTCCCCCGCACCAGCTCCATTAAATGGCACATTTGTTAACACTGATGAACATCATCATCACCCAGAGTCCATGGTTCACAGCAGAGTCCACTCTTGGACATTTTACAGGTTTAGACAAACACACAATGACGTATCCACCATTATGCCGTTGTACAGAATTGCTTCACATTTCTTGGTACCCCTCCCTGCTGGAGACCCAGGATGCCCAGTGGATGTGAGCTGTGAAACCTTTGTGCTGGGCCTTGAGGGGAGGGGCAGGGCTCCTGTCACCTCACACCCCTGCCAGTAGGCTGTGGCCTTGGGGTCCTGGAGCTGAGCTGCCAGCTGACTCAGCTGTTGAGCAAACTGTTGAAAGCACTGTCACTCGGGCAGTCTCCATAGCAGCCTCTGGGCACACAAGCACACCCCCTCCCTCTGCAGCCTGCCCAGCCCCTTGAAAGGCCCATTGTGTGGTTGTTCCTGGGAGAACAAGGTGAAGTTGAGGATGAGCCCATCATGAAGTGGCCCCTGGCACTTGGAGGTCTGAGCAGAGGTGACTAAGTGAGTCAGGGCCGTGAGTTCTCTGAGGAGCGAGAGTAGGGAGCTGGGGAAGGGTGCCCAGGTATTGGGAGACAGGAGTAACAGGGTCCCCAGCCCTGCCTTGTCCTCTAGCCTGGGATCCCTGTGTCTTCAGGCAAGTTCAGCTCACAGGAGGGCTGCACACAAGAAGCTGGCCCACAGGACTGACAGGAGGCTTGTTAGTTTATGGGGAAAAAGGATGCTACCTCCAAAAAGATACAGGAGTCTGAAACAAGGGCACCTGCCGCCTACCCTGCTCATCTCATCGCACAGCATCCTGTCCTCATCCAGAGATTAAGAACATCTCGCCAGGTTAGAACAACAGGTGTGGCCCATTTCTGGGGCCAGTGGCTCTCTCTGACTCTGCCTTTGGGGAGTAGGCCTTTCTCAATGAGCTCTCCTCCTGGGCACCTGTTAGTGACTCTTGGCTCAGCCCAGGGGCCCCCTCGGTCCTACATGGGGTGCAGCCACCCTCAGCTCCGGGGTCCCTGACTGGACGCTGCTCCCAAGACCTGTCAGTGCCGGGATCTGTGCGATCCTGGGCTATCACCTTCCTCCTTCTCCCGGGGGGCAGCCTGCTGCCTCTTCTTGGCAGCTTTTCAGACTTCCAGGTTATTGTCAGAGTAAGAAAACAACTGTGTTCTGGTCAACCTTCCTCTGTCCTCACAGTTCTGCCTTCTGGCCGCCGACATCCTTGTCTCTCAGTTCCACTCGTTGCATATGTTGATGGGACCTCACACACAGCTTCCCTGGCCCACCCATCCATTCACAGAGCTTCAGAGTCTTGTTCCTGGAACCGTTTGCTGAGCAATTGCATAACCTTCCAACCATTCTTCCTGCCTCCAGTCCCCATAGCACAGGCCAGGGACCTCTGAGCAGAATGCCTGGCGCCCAGCTCCCAGCCACCCACAACTCCAACCTCCCATTAGCACATTCAAAGTCTCAAAAGCTGGCCTTGACCCATCTCTCTGGCCTTGCCTAACACTGATCCCATTCTGTCCCTCTGAGCTCAGGCCAAACAAAGTCACCCCTGTTCTGGTTCCTCGCCCTGACCCTTGCAGTCTTGCAGCATTGCCCAGCCTTCCTTCTGTTCTCTCCCAGGCGACATTCTTCCCCAAGCACTCTGAGCCCCGGGCACCTGCACAAAGCAGCTTGCCTTCAGCTCTGGGGCTGAGGCATTGGCCTGTGGGATCCAGCTTTCTGGTTAACCACAGTCAGCAAGCTGAATCGGGGCTTGTGTGGCCTCCCTATTCTCCCCTCTGAGACACCAGCTCAGAGTCTTGCAAGTAATACATCTCCAATCATTATATCCGAATGAATGAACAACTTGTGTGTTAGGCATTATTTTGGTAATAACTTTCTCCCAATATGAAAATGATCCCAGCAAACAAACTGGTTATTTTTGCATTGGACAGTGAACTTCTCAAGGACAAGATCCCTTGACCTCAACAGACAGGAACCCATCTCTTCTGTGTGTGGAGCTGGGCCACGAGATATGTGTTTGGAAACCAGGGCCCTGCTTGTGGCTGTGCCATCAGGAGCGGTCACTTTGTTTGTCTGAGTCTTGTTCATCACTGATGAACAAGGGCAATCATACCTCTTCACCGCATCTCAAGGGGGTCCAGTGATGAAAGGAAAAGGATTCAGCGTAGCAGCTGCACATAGTAGGGTGGCAGATGGGGAGGCCAGTGCTCAGATAACGCTCATCCAAGGAGCCCAGTGGGGCAGCCACTTGGTACTCTGTAAGGCTGGCCCCAGGTACTTGTTCATCTGCCCCCCTGCCCATCTCCAGGCATGGCCCTGCTCAGCTGAGCTGAGATGCTGGACAGTGGGTTCATACAGAAAGAACTGCCACCCTCCGGCACTGGCCAGGGGCAGAGCCCCGCCAAGGGCTGGCCTTACCTTGGAAGTGGACGTAGGCATTGAAGAGCAGGGTGCTGTCTGGGCTGACCGCTGTCAGGGCTCTGCCCATGTTCCACCCCGTCACTGACTGCATGAACCTGTTGATCTTCTCAGCAGCGAGATTTGGGTCCGTGGACAAGTCTAGTGAGCGCGGGAGAGTGATGGGGGCAAAGGAAGAGAGGCTCTGCACGAAGGGCTGCTTCAGGTGCAGGCCAGGGGCTGTGAAGAGGCCAACCACCGTGGACAGGAGCAGCCTGGCCTGACTGCTGGCCCCACCCTGGGCGACCAGAAGGCCCTGGATGGTCTGCAGGGAGGACAGGACCTTGTGGCCATCCAGCCGGGAGGTGCAGCCCTGACCCTCTCCAGGGACACCCAGGAATGCCTGTAGTCTGCTGGCCGTGGGGTCTAAGGCCCCCACATAGAAAGAGGTCAGGGTGCTGAAGAGGGCCACTGGGGAGAACACAGCCCCACTGGCCACACTCCATGTCTCGCTCAGTGTCTTGTACATGTGGAAGCCCATGAAGTTGAGCAGCAGCCCCACCTCTGAGGCCCGCAGCCGATCTTCAGCCTCTAGCTTCTCGGTGGCTCGAACCAGCTGTTCCCACAGGGCCTCCTCATCCACTGCGGATGACTTGGTCTGAATGGGTACAGGTGTGAAAGTTGGGTCTGGAGGTGTCTCCACACTGGGTTTCTCCAGCTGGTCACAGTTGCTCTTGCTGTAGACGAGGAGGTGGAAGGGGTGTACGTACACCCGGTCGCCAGCAGCCAGGCCAGCCCAGGCCAAGAGGCAAAGGATGGCAGCCCCCAGGCTCAGGCCAGCAGGAGCCATCTCTGACCAGGCACTTGCTTCTGCTATCCTGAAATATTTTGTGAAGAGTTAAAGGGGATTATTACGTGTCTTCCAGCAACATTCCCTGCAACCAGTCAGCACATGAGACATCCATCCCTGTCTCGTAAATTTCAAAGAGAAGAAGTGGCTCAAAGCTCTGTGAAAGAATCTACAGATACGCTCCAGTTGCAAGTACACCATCGTGGGCTCACCTGTGCTTTTGTGGGCTTTATTTCGGGGTTGGGTTTGGGTTTTATTTTGTTTAAAGTTTAAAGTGGTAAGGATGTCTGAATATTAAGACATTTGTGTATTTTAAAGAAAAATATGAAATGGGGTTATTTTAATGTAAACACATGTTTTCATAAAATATCGCAGGTGTTTTTATCAAGAATATGTAAGCGGCTGATCCATTTTTACCTTAGTTAGTGGTATGATGCTTCAGTCAATAATTACATGTTTAACAAAAGAGAAATATGGAAGCATCTTAATTTATTTTTAAATGAACGCTTTGAGTAAAAAAAGTATCATGATAGTTGTTATGCCGAAATTTAAAAACTCATATGTCAAAGTTGATGGAAGAAATTTTTACATACTCAAGTACGGAGAAATCATTCTGGTTTATCCAAAATGGAGCTGGTGGCCACTGTGGATGTTGTTTCAGATATGTTCTTTTATCACTGAAAACTTGAATTTACTGAACCTTAACAAACTCAGGACCACAGTCCCAGCTGCCAGCTGCAGCCTCTGGTCTCAAGGTCTCCCCTTGTAACTATGCAACCATTTTGAACCCCAACCAATCCTTGCTTAACAAACAGCCTTACTTCTTGCCAGTTCCAGTCCTAGTTCTTGACAAACAACGTACCTAATTGTGCGGTTTTCGCCTTCATAAGCCTCCTCTGTTTTGCTGTCTGGTGGAACACGACTCAAGTGCTTCCTGAATCTCTGTCTCTCTGCGATAGGCCTCAGTGTGGCTCAAATACAATACTTGTCTATTCCTTTTATAGATTATTTATTGATTATTTTTGTTAACAAACTCCTGACCCCTAGTGCCTCAAAATGCAACTGTATTTGGAGACAGTCTTTAAAGAGGTAATTTAGGTTAAATGAGGCCTTTAGAATGGGCATTAATCCAGGCTGACCGGTGTCCTTATAAGAAGAGATCAGGACACAGGGAGCACCGCATGAAATTACAAGGGGAGGATGGGGAGGAGACCACCTGCAAGCCGAAGAAAGAAGCCTCGGAGAAACCAACCCTGTCAACACCTTGTTCTTGAACTACCAGCCTCCAGAATCATGAGAATACAGATTTCTTCTGTGTAAGACTCCAGTCTGTGGCTCTGTTGGTAGCAGCCCATAACACCAATATGCCCACCTGTTCAAGGCTATAAATTTCCCCAAAGAACAAAATGTGGGGCAGCAGGGGTCTTTGTGGGGCTCCAAGCTCTAGGGTAGGTGGTAAATCATTTTGGAATATAAGACCAACTCACACAGAGGTTTCTCCTGTGCTACAAATTAGCCTGACAAGAAAATAGTCCAGCTGTGTGGGGAATGTTCCCCTATTTCCCCAGCTAAGGTGTATAGTTTAGAATGGAGATCTCATATTTGTTTGGCACATGACAATTCACAAAAGCTCTTTCCCATGGATTATCCAGTCTAAGGTGTCACGTAAGCTAAGATTGTTTCACTTCTTTGCAGACACAGAAAGGGGAGTTCTGAGATACAGAGAAACATCCCCAAGCTCATGTTACAGCAAGGATGTAGCAGAGATCCGATTCCAACCTACTTTACTCTCATAGGGTATTCTCCATCCCGGTGCTCACAGGACTCACCCAGAAAGCCTGAGAAACTAACAATCTGAGTCTCACCTCCAGAGATGCTAATTAACTGACCCTGGGAAGGGTCTGAGAAAGGGCTTTTAGTCTACCAGTGGTTCTAACATGCAGCTGGAATTAAGCACCATAGACTCAAGCTGGGGAAGCCCAGACATCCCTGCCTGTCTCAACCCCCTCGCTAGCTCGCACTCGCCCTGCGGAGCAGATCTCCGAGGGACTCCAAGTCATCTGTGCCCAAGCCCATTCACCAACAGTCAGATTTCACTGGCCTGTGTCCAGTTGTCCGGGGAGGTGCGACAGTGTAGAACCTCCGCCTGCCTCACCTGGGGCAGGTGAGGTGGGACTCGGTACCTCTGCCTCAGCCTCACTTCCAGCCAAGAGAACAGGCGTGGGATGAGCTCCTGGGAGAAAAGGCTCCTGGGTCGGCTCTGCTGGCTTTTTCTGCGATGGTTCTCGCTGAGAGATGAATATGCCCTTGATGGGTTCATTCAGCTCTAGCAGTTTTTATATGACACCTCCTTCATTTTGGGGGAGGGGAGTGCCGTACTACCAGGTAACGGCTCAGCCTTCCCACTCCCCTCCTCACTCTCCCCTGCCTTCCCAGAGCTGGCCTGGGGCTCCTCGGAGCTACGGTACATCACCACCAATTCCAGGTCGCCTGGAAGCCTAGCTGGTTCCTGCACACCCATGCACGCCTGGTCAGGTGCGGTGACTGCAGCTGCCTGGCGAGGGCCTCTGGATGATGCGCATGTACTCACTCTGCTCCAAGTGTCAAATTGCCAAGGGAACTCTGACCTCTGATCTTAACCCCCACCTACTCCCCTTCCAAGCTGTTTGACTCCACCCACTGTTCCCACAAGGAGTTACACAACACGGAAGAAAAGGACAGAAACTTCTCTCTTTAGAGGCCTTCCTGTCAGGCAGGCCTAAGTTGCCCGTTGACACTGCTCCTGGGGAGACTGGCGGGGCCTGAATCCTTCAGGAGCAGGCCTAAGGGGCCTGGGCCAGCCGCCTCCCAGCTGCCTTCAGGCCCAGGCCCGTTTCAGGAGATTAACCAGGTAGAACAGAGGCTGTTGTTTGCTCTCAGTTGTGGTCGGTCTCATTGGCCTAGGTGCTAAGCCAGCATGCAGCCTCCCAGCCCGACAGCCACGCCTTGGGTTTTCTCTTCCACCCGCCTACACCTGGGCTCCCCCTCGACCAGCGTCTCCTGCAAGGCTTCTTACGTCTCAGGGCTTGTGCTCAAGGCTAATGAGGACGGTAGCAAACGCAAGTGCAAGGCTGCTCACGGTTTGAGTGATGTCAGGGGTCAAGTCTGAACCCTCACAGCAGCCCACCTTCCTGTCTGGGCCTCCCCACCACTGACTGCACCCTGCGACTGGCCCTCCACGCCCGGCACTCTGGACTCACTCCTCCTGCCCTCCTCTCCTCGCCCTGTGGCGCTAGTCACCTGCAGCTCTGATCACTGAGTTACTCGTGTTTCTTATGTTTGGCATTTATCACCTGTCTCCTTCCACACGCATGCAAATCCTGGAAGACTGAGGTTCTTGCTCTGTTTTGCTTACTGATGTGTCCCACATTCCCCAAAATACAATAAGTGGTGGATAGATGATGCTGTCCTGCACATGAAGAGAGCAGTTCGGAGACTTGCTCAAGTTCACATGGCTGGTAAGAAGCAGACCTAGTATTTGAACCCAGAGCCCCTGACTCCATCCTCCACACCCTCAAGCACTGATCTACGCGACTGTGAACAAGACTGTGTCTCCCTAGCTCACCCTGAAGCTTAGGAGCACTGTCGGGTTGCACTGCCAGGCTGCACTGGCACTCTTAATTTATAGCACAGTTCCCGAGAGAGGGAGGCCAGGTATTGCTGTTGGTTCCATTTTACAGATAAGCAAACCGAGGTTCAGGAGACAGAGTGATGAGCTTGACTGCTCAGACCTGGGCCTTGAACCCAGGGCCAGAGCCAGCGCTGCCTCAGAAGAGTGGCAGGAAGATAGACCACTGCTCCCCTGAGCCCTGTGGGGACGCAGCCCGGGCTCACTGAGCCTGCCCTTCTCCCAGCCCCACTGCCTGCACAAGCCTTGCTTGCCCTCTGGCTGGAGGAGGACCCCGGGGACTCCTTCTGCGCTGGCCGCCTAGGACCCAGTCCTGCTCAGAGAGAGCGGAGGACCTGGCCAGCCTGCCTGCTGCTGAAGGGAGCAGTTCCTCTGGTGAGACCCATGGTACGCTCCGGGGAGGGACAGCCCGTGCCTAGGGGAGAGGCACCCTCCGAGTCTGCAGTGGTAATGTCGGCTGCAGCCCAGGTCACCACTGTCCCCTGGTTCCTGGGTGCAATTTAGCCACAGACTTCCTGCAGCTCTCTCCCATACCTGTCGACCAGAGCACCCAGCTTTCTCCTACCAGCAAACAAGGCAGCCGCATGAAGAGAGCTGGGGAGGGGTGTGTGTGGAGAGGGCCCCCACTCACCTTCTGCTCTTGTCCTCAAAACAGGGTGGCCTCTTCCTCTGGCTGGGCCACCGAGGCCCTATTTATGTCTGAGGGGTGGGGATGGAGCGGTTCCCAGAGCGTCCTGTGCTCAGGCCGGCGGGAGGGTGTTTACATGACTTGGCCAGGCCGTGGGGGTGGGGGCCTCAGCAGCCTCCCAACTAGAGGGACAAATGCCAGGCCAGGCGACTCTTAGGATGGGCCTCCTTCCAGGAATCCAGGGTGATCAATGCACTGTTGCTGCTGACACTGAATGGTACACAGTCAAGTTACACATTTACTGAAGTTTGCTCGAGTAAGGGCTGTTGTTATGGGACACGGGAGCATCCCATGTGGGTTGTGATGTGTCTTTCCCCCCGGGTGTGATGGCCAGAGGTCAGCCACCCAAGCCTTGAGACTGAGCCCCCTTGGGGTGTGCTTCTGAGAGGCCCCAAGAACATGTGGGCTCACGGGCCCAGCAGGAAGGGGAAAGCCCTACTCAGGTAGCCTGGGTACCTGACTGATGGCCTTGAGGGGCTCAGTGGTTGTCCAAATAGCCATTGGGGACCCACTCCATGTAGAGGCCTCTGATGGAGATGGGGAGAAACACACAACCCAGCAAAGCACACTCTAGAGATTGTGATTTATCCGGGGAGGCCACTAGACACCAACAGCAGGGAGACGGGAAGGCACTCACAGAAGCTTTCAGATTGTGAGACGGTCTAGCCTGCTAGAGCTGGAGAAGCTTTCAAAGTTCTCTCTGTCATTTGAGTCACACCTCGAAGGATAAATAAGTTGGTTCTTTGAGGTTAAAGAAGGGCTTTTCAGAGGTCAAGGCTGATAAGGCAATAACAGAGGTGGGAAAGCGTGGGGCTTGTCTAGGGGTCACCAACAGGCCCAGGGGCTGAGAGGGAGGTCAGTGGCAGCAGCAAAGCTGCTTCTGGGCTGCCCC